>NC_041406.2:114181213-114781213 GCF_900747795.2 Erpetoichthys calabaricus | reverse complement strand
GAGAGACGCCCAGAGTAGTTCCTTTCAATTACCTGACATCTCTACATTTCAATTTTTTTCTGACGATTTCGATAGTTTTTAGATACCCCAGGCTTTTTATAGCATGGACTTAGAGCTACTAGTTAATAAGATGTTAGTGCTGTGTTTAATAGTGCATATCATTTCATCAACTGTGAAAAAAAAAACAATTTTCTGAACAATTAAAATGTCTATGCTAGATGAATGAATAAATGAAAAAGCTACTGTACATAAATGAAAATAAGAGAATATTTAGGCAGCATAATTAATAAAACATTATTATGGCATAAACCAAAAGTTGTTTTTTTTTTTATCATTCACCTATCCATTCATTCATTTATTTTCTATACCTGTTCATTCAAGAGCATAAGGGCCAGACCCTATCCCAGCAGCACTTGGTGCAAGGCAGATTCATACCTGGATGGGGGGCCAGTCCATCAGAGGGTGCACTCATGAGCACACTCCCACTTGTTCACACCAGGCTGATCTACAGTCACTAATTAACTTAACATGCACATCTTTCAGATGTCAAAAGAAACCAGGAGTGTCCAGTAGAAACAACTGCAAAATGTGTCAATATATGAATAACTAAAAGTAATAATTAGTGAAGATGGAATGATAGATGAAGAAATTAGAAACAGAATAAACAAGGCAAATAAAGTATATTATCAAATTAACTACAACCTAAAGGAGAAGAAAGACATAAGCATAAAGGCAAAGATGCATCTATATAAAATCAAATATGTACCAACAGTTTTATACACTTCAGAATCTTGGGTAATACTGGACAAACAAAGATCAGGAATAACAAAAGTTGAAATGAAGTATTTAAGATGAGTGATAGGTAAAACAAGAAGGACAGTATAAGCAATAAAAGAAGCAATGAAGAACAGAAAATTACCTCCTGTGGAAACCATAGAAATTAAACAGCCATACCCATAGGAACGAAAAATCAAAAAAGAGACCTCCTTAATATCTTTTTGGTTTCTCCTAGACAGCAAAGAGAGAAAGGAAAAAAAATGGAGTCATTTTCCTTTGTCTCGTGCTTCACAGATTTTTATCCTGAGACAAAATACCTCTGTATTCTCACAAGAGTCTCCTCTGGAGTTTCTGCAGAGATCTCAGCAAAGGCACAATGGGCTCATATTTTCCAAGTAGTGTCCTGATATTTTTATTTTATTTTTTTTATTTGAAAGTATTTGCATTGCATGCTCAGTAATGTGTGGTGAAATGTTAAACACTAGGATTACAAGACTGTAGTCCTTGATTCTGAATAATACTATTAGTTGCTCTAATTTATTTTGCTCTGCTCCATTTAGATCATGCTCATTCTAGAGAAAGGTTGCAAAGTGGGTAAGATTTTAGACTTTAAAGCCTGCAGCTGTATGTTCAAATCCCACTGCTGACACCAGTAGGTGACCGTGAGAAAGTCACTTCATCCACCTGTGCTGCAATTAGGATAATTGTGGATGGATGAAGGCATCAGTCTAATAATAAGTAAAATATGAAGTCTTGAAAGAGATTATTACAAGACTAGAAATAGATCTCACAAGATATAACATGCTTTTCAAACCAAATTCTCAATTTTGACTCCTTTTATCTCAGTTATATCTCATGTCTCCTTTTTGTTGTAAAGCTATTTATCCTATAGAATTTTAGGAGAAACATAGGTGACAATGTTGATTCTTAAATTAAACATACATGAGAACCTGTTTTATGTCCCATGAGCCTTCCAAGATCAACCTTGGAGCTGTAAATGTTTCCTAAGGGCAGTAATATGGACATATACAGTAATTAGGATGATTGAATCAAGGTATCCAAAAAGGTGTCTGAAATGAAGGGTGAAGAAAAAAGAGAGAGTGAGAAAGCTACAGTAGAAGGGATTGGGAAGGAAATGTTAAAGTAGCAGCCAGAAAAATTACCTTGGAGCAAATGAAGGTCCTGGCAAAGGCAAAAATAAAATTTAATCAATGGCTCAAGACCCCAACACCATAAAGTATAATGGGAGAAGATAAAGTAAATAAGTCAGTAGAAGAAAATCCACATGGCAGTGAGCAAGCTCAGATTTAAAGCTAGTCTCCGGGAGTTGTGAGCCAGCGCCATGCTGTCCTGTTTTACATTGAATTGTGTACAAAGCATTTCATCACACTTATTCTCAAAAATGCACCAAAAACAAATTAACATGGTTGTATAATAGTAACATAAAATTGTTATATATGGTATGTCAACAGAATATTTTAGTTAGTTGTTCAGTTCATTTTCTTTTTTTTAATATATCCCTTTTCATAATAGCCATTGTCAGAAAGCGCTTTGCATTATAATTATGAGGCAAAGACCAAAGCACAAATAGACGATATAGAGGGTAGAGATAGTAGAAGAATTATCAATCAGACAGTCAAACTTTAATAAAATGTATTTTGCTTTTAAACTGATGTACCATATGAGGACAGAATGCCTAATGTGACTGCCCTCTATAAATCACATACTATCAAAACAGCATTATCATTCATTCAGGCATTATTCTATACACTTTAAAAAAAAGAACGCCATTGCAAAGTGATATTAAAGCAGGAAAGGAACTGATTAAAGTGTTTTGAATACAAGCAGAAGAAATTGAAGGGTGCATAAATTGGAAGGAGGGTGGCACAGTGATTAGTGCTGCTGCTTCACAGATCAAGGACTCAAATGCTGAACCTGGTTGCTTTCTGTCTGGAGTTTGCACATTTTCTTCTTGTCTCCATGGGTTTTTCCACATGTGTTCTGATTTTCCTCTCACATTCCTGGAGAAATGCAGATTATGTTACAATAATAGGTCTTTCTAAATTAGTCTAGTCATTGTAGTCTTGCGTGGCACCCAAGTCAAGGTTTGTTTCTTCCCCCCACCTGATGCTACTGTGACAGGCTCCAGAACAATATAACTCTGGATTGAATTAGATGTTTTTGCAAATGTTATGAAAACCAGCAGAACATATTCAGTCAATCACTTTTGTATTTTGTATAGTGCAATTCCACTAAGCACTTAAAACAAGATTACAAAACAGGGCACTGTTTTAAGAGAGATTAGACTGGTCCTTCTTCTGTCCATCTTTGAGGAGTGATAATGTTTATGGTGAAGTCCTTCTCTTAATTGGAAGGGGCTTTTCTTTCTTAAAAAGAGTGGTGAGTGATGGCTCTGAGGCTAATGATCTGCACTGGCAATCGGAAGGTTGCCGGTTTGAATCCCGTAAATGTCCATAGGGACTCTGCTCTGTTGGGCCCTTGAGCAATTGTTGAGCGCTTTAAGTAGTGAGAAAAGCGCTATATAAATGCAAAGAATTATTATTATTAAAAAGTGCCTTGCTTAATAAGAATTTTTTTCCTCATTTCCTACAGCATAGGTTGTTGTGATGATGCGGGTTCTGCTCCATGCTCCCATCACTCTTTCAGGGAGCCTCTTGAACCCAACACTGTCGTTAATGTAACTGGATGAGCTGGACAATGAGGACACCAGCGAGGCAAACAGGTGCAAGTGCTTTTATTTAAAAGTCAAAAAAAGTGTTCAAATAAATAGTGCAGTGCATCAAAATGTCAATAAATAAATAACCCATTAAAAACAGTGAAAATGTAGAGGTTAAAATCCAATAAATAAATCGCCATAAACAATGGCTGGAAGCAGTCCTTTTAAAAACAAAACCCGGTGCCTTCTTCAGCTAGCGGCTCCCTTGCTTCTCCCATCCGGGCCATGCACCAGGGGAGTCGCCCTACCTGCAGCTGACCTTCTCCTGTTGGTCTAGAAGCCCTCCGATCCCTGGCTCCATTGGGCTCCACCAGACCGAGACTGGGGCTTCCACCTCCCTCTGACTCCCGCTGCCTTACGCAGTGAGCCATCCTCGATCGCGGTCACTCCTGCTCCTCTGCAAAACTCAGCAGGAGTGACTCAATCCGTTTATGCTCCAGGTGTCGGCCAAACACCCCCGCTAGGGCTCACTTCTCCCAGCTGCCTGTCCTTCTTACAGTGAGCCTCGCTTCCTGCCTTTTCTCCTTTTTAATCTCCTTCCTTTTATTTTTTTCATCTTATCTTTCTCCCCTCCACACTTGCGCTTCTTCTATTTGTAATGGGGATGTGGCACAGGTGTGGCAATCAGCAGCTCCCGGCATCAATTGTGGATACGGACGATTCCTCACCTGTGTACTTGAGCAAGGAAATGCCCGCACCACACTGCGTCCAAGAACCGCTCCGGCCACACTACCACGCCCCCTCTATAAGCCGAGAGTCTGTGATTATGTAAAAACTGGCCTTTTCTTCTAAGCCACGTACCCGCTATACTACAGTTACATATGAAAAATATTGTTTTGATAGCACACTGACCACTGGAAAGCATTCAATTAATGCTATTGCTTTTTAAGTAACCCCAATGGAGAAGCATGCCTCAAGTGAAATTATATAAAAAAAGTGAAAAAAATGGTAAAATGGTAGTTTATTATATAAAAGACTTTAATGAATGTTACACTTAAAATGTAAATAGTGTTGTATTAGCTGTCTATGCAGGATCTATTTCCATCTGAACTATTAACCATCAGTATTAAAAATAGGCAGACCTGGCCCATTATGGCAGCACAAAATACATAAATAACTGCATATAAATGTATGCATTTAACTGTTATTTATATAATTGTTGGTATTTTCTTATTAATGTGTTGTTTACTTTGTTGAATACATTCTCAAAAAGGATTAAAACACTTTTTCCCGGGTCATAATGGCTAAGTGGCATCAGTAATATTAGTTATACAGGTAACTACTGAAGACATCAACAGTTAATTCACATGGACACATCTGAGAAATTATTGGTGAATCCTGGGAGGCATTCTGCATCATGTTACCAGACTCACATGTAAAAGAAAAGCCAGTTTCCTCAAATCAAACAGCCTTAGTGGCTTTGATCTCTCTGTCCCGGGTTTGGCCTGTTCCAACAGTTTTGTAGCAATTAATGAAAATCATTTGTCAAAAGCTTGTGGACATTATCTGGTACATTAATCCGAAGTTTGTGAATATGCCAAGGACAAATTATATTCATTATCTGCTACATGTAGCAAGCAGAGGGAGCGCTTAACTAAGCTGATGAAATGCTCTGTTGGTTTTATATGACAATGTTCTGTTGTTACAGAGCTCTTAAAGGCTACTGGAACCTTCCTTCAAGAAGCATCTCAGAGGTGTACTGACCACTGAGACAAAAGGAGACTCTGTGATCAATCACAAGCCAAAAAATGTGTGGAAAACAGGATCTAGGGTCCTCTGGGGATGGCAATGCTATAGTTAACATGAGATTCTTTCCCAATTCCTAAAACAACTAATGTTGTTTGACTGGCAGCCTTACTTTAACAACTAAATGTGCCCCATTGCAAAAAATTGCAGCCAGTTCTAATAGAGCGAGAAAGTGCTTTAAATGGGGCAGATGCCTATAGTTATTCTTGTCATTTGTCTAAATATTAACAAATTAAATAATATTTAACAGAAACATGATTTTAAATAGGTTAGGTTTAAAACTAAAAGCATGATATCTTGCCTGCAATAGAGCAAAGAATGATAATTTCTTATTTTATTCACTCTCTCTACTGAAAATGGGTGTTTAGTCATTTACAGTATTAACATAAGTAATATATTTCTGTAAGTATAATATGTTTATACTTACTGCTTTTTGATTTAAATGTTATTAAAGTATTTTAGTAGAGTACATGGACCTATATGTTCTCTTCTTTTGCTCTGCGAAGGTTTTCATGAGTTCTTACAATTGTAATGGCTTATGGGGTTACTACCACTTTTGTATTCACATTCTGTCTTCTATACTCCATATATAGTCAATTCTAAAGGCGTTGTCTAACTAAATTAAAAGGAAAACACCTTTAAAAACAACTGTAAGAAAGGACTGTTAATATTTGTCCACAAAATGTTGAATGAGGTGATAAAACTGACATTTCACTATCGTTTCAACCAACTGGAGGTGTGTAAGAACAAACTGAAGTACATTATTACTTTACTAATTACTTACATTTTACTACAACTTTACTAGAAATTATAAGAATAGGCAAAGTGAGAAAATGGAAAAATCCTACAGAGTATCTAGATCTAGAGCCAATCAGATTGCAGACATCAAATGCTGCCTTTGCATTACTGTGATAACAGGTCCACAATTTTTAAATAAATAATCAGGTCCAGGAGTGAGTAGGCTCCAAACGGGTGCTGGTGTGTGCATGCTGGGACTGCTTGGAGGTTGATTGGGGTGCTTGGCTGATCATACAAGATGGGTCCAACTACAGACCTCCACAGCTCTGTGATTCAGTCGTTTTGCTGGACAGCCAATTGGATTGCAGGATTTTGTCACTTGGTTCACTTGACTTGAGTAGGATAACCTCCCCCCCCCCCCCGACCCCAGTTTGTATCACTGACATGATTAATATAAAGTGACAACCTCGTCAATGGAGCTCTGGGGGTCTGCAGGTAGAGCATATTGGATCATGCATTCACATGCAAATGGGGTAGGTCACGCGCCTCTTTCACACCTCGGAGTAGACCGAGGACAGCACCTGCATATAAGTGAGCCGTATATAGAGAGCCTGCATGGCAGAGAGGGAAAAAAATGAGATCATATCAAAGAAAAGAAAGAGAGAATAAAGGTTGTGGGATGAAGAGAGAGGCAGGACGGTGAGCAGCCCATGTAATGAGGAAAGGAGGCAGGTGGTCAGGAAGCAGATGGAAGGCAACACTTGAGGATGGGGCTGACAGAAAGTTGCACCAAATCAGCAATGCAGAGAAGAGTAGGAGTGTTGTACAGTTTCACACTTTAAGACAACAATGGACTGGCTGAAGGAGACATGCATGAGGTTCAGAGGGGAGTCCTACCAATGCCAACAGATTGGCACTAAGACCCTGAACCCGGGATAAGTGGATGACTGTACCTGTCAGTGAGCATCTCCTCAAGCTGCAAAGTCCTGTTGGGATAAGCTGAGGAGATGCCAGATTTTAGAAAGAGATACTGGGGCTCGTGGCTGTTTTAATAAAGAAAACTGCCTGGAATTTTAACCTCATTTTACATAATTGTTTATTCCCACGTTTCACTTTGCTTTTAAGGATTTTTATTTATTTATTGAAGACTACTGCACTGCACTATTTGCACAACTATTTGCTTTTGTTTGTTTTTTATTAAAAGCACGTGCCACTTTTACCCTGACCCCTTGCTGACTGTGTGTGTCCTTATTTACCCTGCTCATCTTAGTTTACGACTATTGATGGTTCTGGGAAGTAACCAGGGAGCATGGAACTGTCCCGTACCGTCATAATTACTCATTAGTGAAGTGACGCAGCATGTCCTGTCATTTGCGTCTTTCTCACATCTTTTCTCAAGAACATTCTTACACTACAGTAAAGATTAAGGTTCTGGGAGGGATATCTCAGTGGCAACTGACAAGTTTGCATGTTTTCCAGTGGGCATATCTCATAGGACTATCGTGTCATTCAATGGTCTGCAGCCAGACCTTTTTCAGAGTTTCCACTGTGTAAATCTTGTATCAAAAACGTGCAATCCAATTAGCTGTTTAGTGGCACTCCTGAATCTTGGAGCTCAGAAGGTCTGCAGCTGGACCATTTCTGAAATATGCATGTGCATGTAACTACACAATTTATCTGCAAATTAAATATCAATAAAATTCAAATAGTATGGCTTCACTTCACATTTTGGAAAAGAAAATTTTGATGCATCATTGGCAGCTCATTATGAAGACTATAAAAAAGAGTTTTTAGAAGAAAACAGAACCAGATGTAGTGCATTATTTTAGCAAATAAAAATTACAAATAAACGGAATAGGATAGCTGAACAACACCTCTATCTTATACACATTTTCATGTATTAAAGCAAGTAATGCACCTGAACTGAGCATACAGCATATTTGCAAATTTCATTGCAAGAAAATTTCAAAAGCATATTTCCCCTTCATTTTTTATTTAAAAAAAAATTTTTTTTTGGAGCATCATTTAAATTATTTTTTTTCCCACATCAAGCACAGTCACTCTAAAGCAAAAAAATAGTAACTGTTTGCGAATTAATTAAAAATGAAAAGTGAAATATCCCATTGACACGAGTTATACAGACGTGTTGTTGGGACACTTGAAATTTGGTTCAGGTGCATCCCAGTCTATTGATCATGTTTTTACACCTTGTTGGGAGTCCACCAGTGGCCAATTAATTCATCAGCCAGGATTAGGGAAGGCACACACTTGTCTATTATATGCTGTCCCACAGCTGACAATGTGTATTAGAGCAAATATCAAGCCATGAGATTGAAGGAACTGTCTAAAGAGAGCTCACAGACAGAATTCTGTTGAGACACAGATCTGGGGAGGACCAAAAATAAATTCCGGCAGCACTGAAGAGATCTAAGAGCACAGTGGTCTTCATAATTCTTTTAAGTGGAAGAAACTTGGACTAACCACAACAGTTCTTAAAGTTGGCCAATGTGCCAAATTGAGCAATTTTGGGAAAAGAGCCTTGATAAGAAAGATGTCAAAGAAGATCTTTCAAGAAGATGTCACTCATAGCTGAGCTCCAAAGAACCCATGTGGAAATGGGAGAAATTCCAATAAAACAACCACTACAGCAACACTCCACTATTCTGGGCTTTATGACAGTCAGTGTCAGTGCTAGGTTATTTTACACTGTAGGACAAGCTTATTAGTGTGCCAACCAACTGTTTGGTAAGTAACCCATGCAGCTGTTTTTTTTTTCCCTTCTTATGATCTGTGCCCTAGGCGCATGCCTAATTTGCCTTAATGGTGGCGCCAGCTCTGATGACAGAGTGGCCAGACAGAAGCCTCTCCTCAGTAAAAGACAAATGGAAACCTGTGTAAAGTTTATAAAAAGGCATCCTAAGGAATCTCACACCATCAGAAAAAGGATTCTCTGTTATGATGAAATTAAGATTAGCATCATGTCTCGAGGCACCACTCATTACCTGTGCAGTACCATTCCTACAGTGAAGTATGGTGGTAGCAGCATCATTCTCTGGGGTAGGGACTGGGAGACTAGACAGGGTTGAGGGAAATGGAGCAAAGTACAGAGATATCCTTAATGAAAAATCTGCTCCAGAGCACTCTAGACTTCAGACAAGACCAAAAGTCGACTTTCCAACAGGAGAGTGACCTCTAAGCTCAAAGCAAAGACAACACAAGTGGCTGAGGAACAACTCTAGGAATGTCCTTGAGTTGCACAGCCAGAGCCCAGATCTGAACCCGACAGAACATCACTGGAGAGCCTTAAAAATAGCTGTCCGTCCAATCTGACAGAGCTTGAGAGAATCTTCAGAGAAGAATGGTTGAAACTCCCCAAATCCAGGTGGGCAAAGCTTGTCCTTGTTGCGTCATACCCAAGAAGACTCCAGGCCGTAATTTCTAACCAAGGTGCTTCATTTAACTTCTGAGTAAAGTGTCTGAGTAATTGTGTTAATGTGATATTTCAGTTTTTGCTTGTTAATAAATATGCAAAAATTCTGAAAATCCTTTACACTCTGGGGTATTGAGTGTTGCTTGATATGGGGAAAAATAAATTGAAGTGATTTTTAGCACAAGGCTGCAACTGCAAAATGTAAAAAAATGTGAAGGAGTCTGCAAACTTTCTGAATCCATTGTACATATCTTTAAGTTCTAAAGTTATTCTGCTTCAAACCTTCATGAAGAATTTGTCAAAATAAAGTAAGGTAGGTTAGGGTCAGTGGCCATTTGAAAATAAGAAAACAAAAAAGAATCACCTGATAATTATTCTAGAGGAAATACACCCTTGGGGTCACAGCCTTTAAAAAAAGTAAACTGAATGTCCATTGGACCAAAACCCGCTGGCAATCAACACTAGTGGTTAAGTGAGTCGTCAAGTGACCCCAAAATAGGCTACATAGTGGTATGTCTGGTTTGGTCTAATAAATAGGATTGATTTGGGGGTGTTTCGCATGAGGGGCAGAGAGTACTTTAAGGGCGATTCCAAAGTGTAGTCCAACAAGCTGGAGTTAGCACAGTAACAAGTTTAAAGAGTAAAATAAATAAATACAATTTTATCAAACAAGATTGCTCAAGAATTATTTCTTTATTTATTTTCCAGAGCTTCTCCTCTATTTTGGCAAAGTTCAGATTCCAGATGATAAATAGTCTAATCTTAAATAGCTGGATACACCTGATGTCACGCAAATGAAGCACAATAATAATAATAATAATAAGTCATTACATTTATATAGCGCTTTTCTCAGTACTCAAAGCGCTTTCCACAACTCATAGTGATAGTCACAGCAACAAAACGAGTAACCATGAAACACAGGAAAGAAATGAAATATAAAAACATCACAAAACATCTCTTAAACATGGACACATAGAAGCTATTATTGCATAGCTTTCTTATTGATGTTCAATAAATTGTTTTACAGAACAGATCCCATTATGATGTTTTACAGGCCCAGAGGAATCTCCACAGGTATTGTATGCTTACAGTATCCCCTGAAAATTCATACAATCAGTTATAAAGATCTGCACACAAATAAATTTTGCATCTAAGGACACATAATATGATTTCTTACAAGTCTGACATTCTGATTTGTAAAATGCTTTATTGACAAGCATTTCAGACAGAAAACTGTTGGTCTCACCAACTTCGGCTATTCTAGTGAGAGAGGAGTGCCAGTTGTTATCTTGGCTTATTCGATGTGGCACTGGTCATACTCAGTGCTTCATGAAGGCCCTAGAGTGACTATACCATTTGGCACAATCCACATGCTTTTCCTAGTGCAGCACTATTAGCACAGTGAGCTCTGACATTTACATTTGTTCAGCCTTTAGTAGTTCCATTTGACCCCCTGACCTCACCACAGTTCTAAATGAACAATTGATTGGCCTGTTATGATGAGTTGGACTGCTGCTGTCTTTTAATGTCTGTGTTTACCGGTATACGGTGAGGAGCTTTGTTCACCTCCTACTTGAATAGCAGACCAATGCTATTTTTCTAGCAACATCTGTAAAAGATCCCAAAGTGCTTTTCTGCTGGCCCATATATATGCGATATCAATGACATTTTTCTCAAAGTGTCACTCATGTGTCTTGAATAAAAATAAAATTAAACTGAAAGAGGGAGAGAAAAAAAAACAAGTCAGCAGAGTAATCAGTGCAGTCTGAATGGCATTCTGGATGCTCCTTCTTTCATCCAGACTCAATTAGATGCTGACACATACTGACCTTTCGATTTCCCAAGGACAATATACTGGACATTTCTATGTGTTGTTGTTGGTTAATGTGATCTGGAAAAGAGATTAAATGTAGTTATTCGTGTTCTGTCATATGTACCATATATTGGAGAACATAAATCAGATAAAGAAGGGGCACAGTAAAGCTCCTTGAACTCCAGAGACTCCTTGCCTGGAGCTCAGGAGCACAATGACATGGAATAGTTTGGACAAAGCTGCTTGATTCTGCTGTTAGTGTAATCTGAAACAATGTGAAGTCTTACTGAGAGTCATAGATTTAGAGGATCAAACAAATAGTCCCACTAGAAGGGTATAGTTATGCAAGAACTCTCTTTTTCTCTTTGCTTCAACTGACACACTTCTACTCATTTTGTGTTCTTTTCTATTTCACTGCACTGTTTATGGATATCTGAAACACTTCCCTGAACATTGTGTACCAGGTATTGGACAATCCTGAATGAGTCATCAGCACCTTTATTCACACATCTACATTCATACACATTCATTCACATTCATACCAGATTACAGTCTCCAGCTAGCTACAAAGATAATAAGCATTATGAATGCAAGAATATTTAGTATGGACTAGAAGATCCATTCTTTTAGCACAGTCAATTGATTCATGTAAATGTACATTGCTTGAGTTAGGATGGCGCAGAGTATATCGCTGTTGCCACACATATACAGAATGCTGTGGCTGAATTCTGACTGAGTCAAAATCTGTGTAGAGTCTGCACTATGTCTGCATTTGCTTTGGTTTATCTTCTGGTATTCTGGTTTTCCTGCTACATCCCAAAGTTTACAGGTTAATTTTTGACTTGGCCCCAGTGTGCTTGAGTATGTCCTGAAAATAACTGGCACTCCAGCTAGAGAATGGTGGAAAAGTCGCTCTGGCCTCTGTAATGGATTAAGCAGGTATGAAAATCGATAGTTGGACTGATATGTTGTTATAACTTGTGGTTACATTTACAGATTGATTTTGCAGAGTTATCATTTTTAGCCACAGGCTCATTCCACCAAGTTGTACTAAGAAGTGCCTCTGGGGGTCTTTTCTGCCCACTGCTGTCAGGTAATTCACTGCTTCCACCCGATGTACTTGTTAAGTTTATGTATTTATTTATCAATTGATTGACTGTATTATCTGTCCTGTGAATCTGTATTCTTGTTTTTTATGTTTCTGCTGCTGTATGCATTTGAATTTCCCTATGGAATTAGTAAAATTGTATCTAATCTAATCAAATTAATCCTGCAAAGGCATTCTTGTCTGGATCAAAAGTCCCCATGTTGGCTACACTTTGATCCTTCCCTGAAAAGTTATAAATATCAGAATGGCAGACTGCAAAGAGATTCAATACTAAAGTAGAAGCTGCCTTTATTAAAATACTTGTTCCTACTGAGTTGAATTGAATGCACAGCCACAGCCATTATCAAGCAACTGGAGACACCAGCAGCAAGAGAAAGAGTCACTGGCAGGGGAGTCAGGACCACAACAATGGCATGTAATGTGCTATCTTGCAACATGGTGCTTTTTGGTTATTGATTTCCAGATACCACATCTATGACTGTGTGTATTTTGTTTATTTTTCATCTATCTATCTATCTATCTATCTATCTATCTATCTATCTATCTATCTATCTATCTATCTATCTATCTATCTATCTATCTATCTATCTATCTATCTATCTATCTATCTATCTATCTATCTATCTATCTATCTTATATTACATATTACGTTATCTATCTATCTATCTATCTATCTATCTATCTATCTATCTATCTATCTATCTATCTATCTATCTATCTATCTATCTATCTATCTATCTATCTATCTATCTATCTATCTATCTATCTATCTATCTATCTATCTATCTATCTATCTATCTATCTATCTATCTATCTATCTATCTATGGGCTAGAATAGGCATGTCTGAGTCTTGGTGTCACCTGAAAGTTTTTTTTTCCCTTTTTCTGCTGTTTTTTATTTCTTGATTAAAAAAAAACAGCACAGCAAAATGCAACTGTTGCGTTTTTAATATTGCATAGATCATCTAGTATCAAATCCTCTAATTTTATACTTGTTTTTTCTTTTGGTGGGGGGACACTAAAGATAATTCTGATGTTCAATTTTTTGCAATTCCTTTTCATCCTGATTGTAGATATGCTTTTGGACAGCACCATAGTTAGGACAAATAAAATTGTTAGGAACATGTCCTCTGAGGTTGTGACATTTGATCACGACCCAACAGGATAAAAGACCATCCGTGAAGATACTTCCTTATCTGAGCTACAGATTCAAAACCTAATTCTCAAGTCGCTTTCCAATGACTGTCCTGCTGGTAATTTTATCTTTTGTTATTATTTTTGACCACGATTTTTTCCTTATGTTTTGGCCTTGTCACAGTGCCTTTTTGATCTCTTGATTTTGGCCAAGAGATAAGGCCTTTTCAGACATCTTCCGGCTTTCCGTCAAACTTTGTCTGCTTGTAGACACAACAGCAATAAAGCTCTGGACCAGGAGATGAAAGGGAAAAACAGAAAGACAAATGAAACAGGGTCAAAAAGGTGGAGGAATAAAAGAAAACTGATCTGAAAAGTGCAAAAGAAACTAGCAATCTTATACAAAAAGCCACAGAAAACTACTGACTTGTTAGAAAATTTTTAAATTACCAGTTGCCACATATACTTAATGCAAAAACGTGGATGAATCTGTAAGGACGATGCTATCTTAATAGTGTCAGTAACCTGACATCACATGAATTCCAGCCATCACACACTGCCATTATGAGATACTACCAACGTAAACTGCGCAGTGGTGCTCATAACAAAATACCACAGTCAAAATGTTGTAGAAACACTACCAAAATAATAGAAAAATATTATTAAAATGCTAAAATCACTAAGGAACAAATGAATCAACACAGAATAATAACAAAAATGCTCGAAACTCATAAAATCGCAACAACTATGTCAGCCTCCAAAAGTATACCAAGTGGGTTATCACACTTTATCGACAGAGTTTCCTTTAAGATATAATAAATGAAATGACTTAGAGGCATATCCTTATGTTCTGCTGGTGCAAGTAATGCAGTGATGCAGACGCGACACCTTACATCCAAAGTCAGTGTGGTGAAAAAGACATCAGACACAGAGGCACACCCCCTGTCCCTTTAATATCCATCAACTTTCTTAACAAACTAGACTAACGATGCTCTGGTCAGAACCATATGCCATCACTAAGCAAGACATGACTATAAATCTAATTTTTCTATCATTAAGTGCAGGAATTTGGGAATTTAGTCTGATTGGGTGTATCCATTTTATTCTTCAATTCAATGTAAGTGCAGAGTTACCAGTGCTTCTTCATAACAACTCTGTATTATTAGTCTAAGTTTTGACTCTTAGTTTTTTAATAGTTCAGGCAGGTGGTCTACATATTAACATCTATGCACCAAATAATAACAGTGAAAGGCTGATTGGTTTAAGTATTTAAAGGGGTCTTGAATGGTTTTACCAAAAATGAAATCATTGTGCCGGGTGCGAACTTTAACTGTACAGAGGACACACTCTCCTTATTAAATGGATAGCTTAATAGGCAGGAATGGGAGAGAGCGTCACCTGAAGGATGTGTTTCAGGCACATGAGTTAGTAGATTTATGGCGCTCTTATTTTGCTTCAATCAAGCAGTTCACGTGGGTATAGGAGAGTAATTTCCATGGCCCATTTAATCTGATTTTAAATAATGTCTCAATGCTATGACTGATATATACATCACTCCTATTGGTTTCTCTGACCGTTTTCTGGTAGGTCTTAAATTACCCCTAATATCTCCTCATAAGTATAAATCTTATTGACACTTTGATGTATCTCGGCTACAAGATGCTCATTTCATCCAATGTTTTCATTTTTTCTGGAAGCAATGTAGTTCTGTATAACTGAGATCTGTGTTCCAGAGATACTGACAGCATTTGCTAAAAGTTCAGATAAAACCATTTTTCCAACAGTATATAGAACATGTGGCAAATTCCTATATTTTCAAAACTGAGAAACCTAAGATGGCTGAAATATATTGGTCACTTCAGGATGGTTGTACCAATGACTCATTTGTTAGGACTCTGTGCTCAGATAGCTTTGGTAAGCTCTCATTTTCACCAGTTCAGTCAACTTGATGTCCCAACAATTTTTTTCTTTGCATTGGAGAAGAAGGAAACCCAAGAAAAATGATGAATGTTTTACACGCTGGTACTGGATAAACCATATAAGTATCCACTATGGGCCTCCTTGAGTTCTGAGAGTTTGCCTACAAATGAGCAGGTTGCTGATTCTGTATTTTTCTTATTGTTCGATGGTCTACCTCATTTTACTAAAGACTCACAACACATTGCTATGCCACCTATGCTTTAGAACAGGTTTACACCTGAAGCTAAGGATGTTTGGGCCTTGCCAGTACTTGGATGGGAGACCATCTAAGAAAAGCTAGGGTTGCTGGTAGAAGAGGTGTTGTTGAGGCCAGCAGGGGACACTTACCCCACTGTCTCTGTGTGGATCCCAATGCCCCAGTGCAGTGATGGGGACACTGTGCTGTAAATATGGTGCAATCCTTTGGATCAGACCTAAAACTGAGGTCCAGTGATTACATTCCCCCTTCTTTGAAGAACCAGCAGCCTGTTAGCTTATTACTGATGATAAAGTTATCTCAAAGGGTTTGGCAATGCAATTTAAAACTGTTATGGGCAGCATTATCATTCCTACTCTAATCAAATGATCAGTCTAGATCATTTGGCTTTAACAAGGTGATTTTATCATTACTAACAAACTACGAAAAAGCATTTGATGGATTTGTTTGTTGTTTTGAAGTATTCTGAATACAGTACAGCTACAAAATTCATCAAAGTATTGTATTTGAATGTAATCAAGGTGTTAAAAATCAATGGTGTTTTGATTAGGCCTTTTACAGTTAGGAGGGCAATTTGACAGGATTGTTCTCTATCAGGTATCTTATATCTATTGAGTCCATTGTTGGTCAGCTTGTTTAAAGTCTGCAAGGTTTAATAATTCTTTCATTGAAAAATCAAAGTTTACATTTTTAGCCTATGTGAATGATGTGATTGTATTTTTCACATCTAACAATGAGGTTAAAACTTTATATAAATATTTAGCTTTGTTTAAAACTTTCTTCTGCAAAGATTAATTGGGAAAAGGGTAATGCTTTTTTAGAAGAGGACTGGCTACAAAAATGTCCATACACGAAAGCAATTTGGTTTCATTTGAAATGGTTGTATAAAATCTTTTATGAGAGTTAACAAACTTTAAAAGGTTGGGGCAAAGCCTTTTTTGTTCACCTGTGATTTTCCATCTGTTTCATTTCTTGTTTTTTTCACTTATAATATATTAATGCTCCTTTTTTGTTATTTCATTAAAACAGTGCTTTCCGTTATAGGCTGTATACTATTCCATTCCAATTGTTATGTTATTTATCCTTGTTTTGTTTACATACACAATTATTATTTCTTAGTATCCATCATTGGTTATATGTTTTCTTTTTCCCCGTTGTTTATGTCTGTTTTATTACTGTTCCTTGTGTTTATATAGATTTACCACTTTAATTTCTTCATTAGTACATTGATGGGATTTTTTTATGATTTTTATTTATATATATTTATTACTCTGCGGTGGGTTGGCACCCTGCCCAGGATTGGTTCCTGCCTTGTGCCCTGTGTTGGCTGGGATTGGCTCCAGCAGACCCCCGTGACCCTGTGTTCGGATTCAGCGGGTTGGAAAATGGATGGATATATTGATTACTACTGCTTTTTTATCATTGTTGCTTTATTCACTTTATATTTATGTATTGTTCTTTAAATATAGTATTTTTTATTTAGTTTTATTTATATTAGTTACGGTACTTTTATTTTGATATGTAATATTCTTATTGAAAATGTTAATTTGTGCTTATACTTAGGTTCATATAGGATTATTAAAAACAATATGAACAGCTGTGTCAGAATCATTTACAAAAATGCATGTGCTAAATTAAGTGGTCTTCACTGTTGATTTATAGGCTATAGTCAATGTAGCATCTCTTGTATTACAATGTAAATCATTCCAGAGTTTAAGGTTCTACAGCTCCCACAGTTCTTTTATATGTGCTTGAAATAATAAGAAGGCCTGCATCTCTTGATCACAACATGCACCTTTGGAACAGAAACATTGAAGAATTATGACTTTTCCATATGATCACACTACAGTACTTTTGAATGTACCACTCACAAATGATCCTCATGTTTTGTTAGTTTAAGAACAAGTGATTTTAAAAATCAGTGTGTCATCTCAGTAAAACAAATCAGCCCAGATCATAAGCTATTCTTCAGCAACTTTTTCCATTGACACTCCCAGACCTGTAGATACGTATAAACCATCAGAATCTCCTGGGTCTGCTTCTTCTCTGCTTTTTCTTAGTTTCCTCCGGTACTGTCCATGGGATGTGCCTGGGGGCAACCTAACTAAATGTCCAAACCACTTCAAGTGGCTCCTTTTAATCTGGAGAAGTAGCACATCTACTCCAAAACCCTCCAATATTGCTGACCTCCTTACCATGTTTTGATCTTCTGGTATTCATTTATTGTTTAGACTAAATAGTTCATGTGTTACTTGGTGATATGGTGGAGGCCATCTTATGTAAGACATACACATTGTCAGTGTTCTCGTGTGTGAACTTTGAATTCAATTAAAGGAAACATGCTCCTTAGCTGAAGAAATAAATAATCATTCTAAGAATGACCAGGCTTTCAACTTAATAGTAGGAATTTACTTTGGCTCCTTTAAGAATGTTTGCACAATTGATTGACCCTTGTATGTGAAGGAAATGATTTTTTATTAATTCATATATGTAAATATTATAATAAGATCAAAAGAGACAGTGAGAACTTTGGGACACATGTGAGAAAACCTGGTATAACTGAAATAAGCTTTGAACAAAATAAAGCATGTGAAAATGCAAAATCGAGTCTTCTCAGACCAGAGACCTATTCAGACTGTCCAAGATGGCGGTCCTTTTGGTCATATGCCTGCTGGACAGGAAGAGGCAGATCCAGGTGTGTGGACACCAGAAGTGACATCATTGGAGGAGAGCTGTCAGTCTTCTGGTCTGTAGAGGGTGGAGTAGAGAGAGCGTTATCACACAGCACCGCCCCATGTCTCCCATGGACACACATGTGACTATATATATATAATATATATATATATTTATTTATATATATATATATATATATATTTATATATATATATATATATGTGTGTGTTTGAGTGCGTGCGTGTATGTACAGAATGTTAAGGCCTGTCCATATGTTGCATGATTATTCAAAACTACTGGAGCTAGGACCTTGATCATGGTCTTGAACAAAAACTTAAGACCTGATATGTACTGGTAATTTAAACAATTTGAAGAAGCAACAAGCAGCCTGGGCAAACTGACCTGCGCCCGTGGGTTTCTTAAGACAGAGGCTCCTTTTATTGGGTACCCAGAAGTGCTCCAGGTGTTTGATTGCCAACATCTGGCTGCACTTCCGGGTGTGGCGAAACCAGTGCCCAAAAGGGCTGCACAGAACTCCAATCCCCATGAAGCCCTGAGGGAGTCTGCAACCCAGGGAGGCTACCATCTAGTGTCAAGGGGGAGATACTGGGTTTCCCATCCTTGTCCCCCTGGTACATATGTTGCAGGGGCGTCCCGGCCAGGCATGGGCCCCGGCCATCCGTCACAATATATAGTCACATCCCGGCTTACAGGAGAGGATTGAGCAGACAGAACTTTTATTTTAGCACTTGCAGGAACAGTACTCAAGCTTTATTCAATATCAGAGTCTTCAGTTAAATGCACAGCAAAAAGTATGAGTTCCTAGTCATCTCTCTTACAGCAACTCCAATTTTTGAGTTTAAAAGAACCTGAAGGTGTCTTCATTATGAGGACGTGGCTGTAGAGAGAAGGGTGCAGCAGGGGCTGTGACAAGGTCAGAGGTAGTTTGGACAGAACAAGAGAGAGAACAGAACAATAGGTGAATGAACTGGCTTTAAAGACTCCTAGCAATGTGTGATGAGTGCTTTACGTGTTATGGCAGCAGATGAACTGAGATTTCGCAGTCTCCAGGTGTTTTTCTTTTGCATTAGAATACTCTTTAAAAGAGTGTTTTCCCTGTGGCTGAAGCTGGGCCAGGGGACAAGGTGAATGGTCACAATATATACTGATAATTCATTTTTATTTATGTATACTCACTAGGGGGCTTTGCCCCCTGCTCGCTTCGCTCGTCAACCCCCGTGTTTGGTTTTCCGGATAAACACTTTTAAGATTTTTTTTCTTTGAATTGTTGCTATTTCATTAGTTTCACTTTTATTTCAGAACTTCTGTAAAAACAATATTTGTAATTTTGCGAGTCTCAATATGCTGAATCTTTTTAATGATGTCAGGATAGGTTTCTCTGTTTGGAATTTCAGCACAGACGAACCGATCGACATCATCAGCAGTTAATAATTTTTTTTTACAAAGTAAAAAAGTAAGTAGAGTTCTGCATTGGACTCCTGTCTGTAAAGTCGTGCTATTTTCCTCTCACAGTACCAAAAGTACATGGGGTTACCAAGGTGACACCCCAGCTTTTGTCTAGGTTTTTGTACAAGGGCTAGACAGAACGCTTTTGACTCCTGGGGTAAATGTAGCTTTTTAAATAAGCAGACAGATAAATATATATACATGAACAAAGTAACCAATAAATGCATGTGCGGTAAACTCCGTTTTTGAAATTCTCAAGATTCTTTATTTGTCACATGCATAGTTATACAGGACAACACGCAGTGAAATGCATCCTGATCCTCTTATCAAAAACTGTGCAAAGTTAAAAGAATATCAGTTAGATTAATAAAAATTCATAGATTGAAAGATAACAGTATAGTAGAACATAATAAATAAGTAAAATTATGTGAGTAAAGTAGAATTAAGTGTTAAGGTGCAATAGTGTAGTAATTAGTAACTGCTGTCACTGTCCTGCTCCACTGACAGACTGAGAAGATCGTTCCTCCCCCAAACTATGCGACTCTTCAATTCCACCCGGGGGGGTAAACGTTAACATCATACAAAGTTATTGTCTGTTTTTACCTGCATTATTATCAATCTTTAATTTAATATTGTTTTTTGTATCAGTATGCTGCTGCTGGAGTATGTGAATTTCCCCTTGGGATTAATAAAGTATCTATCTATCTATCTATCTATCTATCTATCTATCTATCTATCTATCTATCTATCTATCTATCTATCTATCTATCTATCTATCTATCTATCTATCTATCTATCTATCTATCTATCTATCTATCTATCTATCTATCTATCTATCTATCTATCTATCTATCTATCTATCTATCTATCTAATTATTGTGCAAAACCAAAGTTAAACTTGTGCATAGTTAAATGAGGCAGTTTGTTTGTTTGCGCTACTGCGATCTTTACTTTCTTTTTTTATATTTTCTAATTTTACTACTTTCATATCCTTTAACTTTCTCCACATGTATATAGCGCCATTTTTTTTGTTTGTTTTTTTTTGAGCCTTTCTAATTTCACTGGTTTCATAGTCTCTAACCTGCTCTGCATGGGTTTAGCGTCAACGTTTGTAAACGTCTTTATGAAGTTCTAGTTTGTCATTTTAGTCATTGTCTTTTAATTCTGAGCCGTACAGTACAATACATAGAACAGAATAAATCCTCAATACAGTATAAAAATAAAAATTCTAGAAGTACAGAGTAGAATTTCACATTAGATGATATCACATAATATGATTTGGATTTGTTTTAAGTCCTGGAGACCTCATTCATCAAGCTGCCTCCCCCATTTTGCCATTCCACATCTGAAATAGCGCTAATCCAATAAAAGGACCCCTCATTCCCACGTCCCCATTCATCAGGGATGACTTTACCTTAGGCAGGCAATCTACAATTTAAAGAGATTGTTATTTTCTTGTGAATTGTTACATATGCATTATTTTCACTTTTACTTTAAAAACTTTTGTAAAAACAATACTTGTTTCTTTATTTCCTGCCCAGCGCGAGGTTACATCTCTTTCTTCCCAGACGTATAATACTGCTCGTGTTGTGAAGGGTGTTGCGGCTGAATGTATGCTAAGGATATGCCTTTGGATCATTTGCTGTCTTTTTGCTGCTTGCTAGCTGCCTCTTCTGCCTGTCGCATGTCGTTGTTTTAAGAGCTGGGAACACACGATGCTTGCCTGCCAAAAGCAATCCAACAACTGCTAGCATAGAGGTCTGTTGACTTGTTTTAAATGATGGCTCACTGCCTGGTCTCGCGTGACGTTGTAAAAGCAGTACCTGCCTTTTATTTCTGGCCACGGGCATGGTTGAATTCTTTCTTGCAGGATGTATAACGCTGCTCGCGTTCGATTGGGGTAGCTGCTGTCGCAGCTTTCTCCATATGTGTATAACGCAGTTTTTTTGGGTTTTTTTTTAGCCTTTCTAATTTCCCTGGTTTCATAGTCTCTAACCTGCTCTGCATGTGTTTAGCGTCAACGTTTGTAAATGTCTTTATAAAGTTGTACTTTCTTTTATTCATTGCCTTTTAATTCTGAGCCGGATTGGATGTGCTTTTTTTCCATTCCATTTGTTCCGGGCTGATCATCACATTCCTTATTTTATAAATTTGCACCTAGATTATTGTTTTTCTTTTTAGAATTTTTTTCTCTCCATCGCTTTTTGGGTCTCTTTTCTTCACGCTTTTCTTTCTTCTTCTTTTAATCGTCGACGTTTCATTTCTACCCTATTCATTTCATTTCTACCCTATTCATTTCTACAGTATTGACCTTATACACTTTATATGCACTGAGAGCCCTGGAGTTGTGTGTGCTGCATGACTGCCTTTACACTACTGATTTGTTTTTTTTTATATTGCTTGTAAGTAGGGTGTGTCTTGCAAGACTCTCGTTCTATGTTCCCATGAGACGCACCGTGGCATGTCTCTTTTGTCTCGCGGGTCTTTAAATTATCTTCCGAGAAGATCACGTATCGTAGACTATCAGGACAGGGGACAGGATTTCTTTTTATAATAGAGAGATATATATATGCTATGTAAGTAACCACTGCCAGTCTATTTGAAAACATGATGAAGGTCTGACTATGTGATAAGTTCTTTAACTTAAGTTTCTTACATTTAACAATCTATAGGATGATTAAGTACTCTCTAGCTGTCATTTTTTTCTATCAGTATATAGGCTTGGGAATGAGTGGCTTAAGGCGAGACAAGAGTTAACTTCCCACTCTCCAATTTCTCCTGTGAATTAAAAAATATACAGTATACAAATACATTGCTTTCAGCTTATATATTGTTGGTGCTGGGAGTGGACAGGGTGGGAGTGACATCACACGACTTTCAAGGTCTTCCCTTTTGTCTAATGACAGAAACAGACTGGTTTAGGACTTTACAAACCCTTCGGTCTTCCCCCTGAGCTTCCTTTTACCATAGCCAGTTAAAAAAACTTCACTCCCCATGCTCACGTGTCTGACAGTGCAGTGTTCAGTCACTCTTCATCATCTTTCATAATACAGTGCATCCGGAAAGTATTCACAGCGCATCACTTTTTCCACCTTTTGTTATGTTACAGCCTTATTCCAAAATGGATTAAATTAATTTTTTTCCTCAGAATTCTGCACACAACACCCCATAATGACAACGTGAAAAAAGTTTACTTGAGGTTTTTGCAAATTTATTAAAAATAAAAAAACTGATAAATCACATGTATATAAGTATTCACAGCCTTTGCTCAATACTTTGTCGATGCACCTTTGGCAGCAATCACAGCCTCATGTCTTTTTGAATATGATGCCACAAGCTTGGCACACCTATCCATGGCCAGTTTTGCCCATTCCTCTTTGCAGCACCTCTCAAGCTCCATCAGGTTGCATGGGAAGCGTCGGTGCACAGCCATTTTAAGGTCTCTCCAGAGACGTTCAATCGGATTCAAGTCTGGGCTCTGGCTGGGCCACTCAAGGACATTCACAGAGTTGTCCTGAAGCCACTCCTTTGATATCTTGGTTGTGTGCTTAGGGTCGTTGTCTTGCTGAAAGATGAACCGTCGCCCCAGGCTCAGGTCAAGAGCGCTCTGGAGCAGGTTTTCATCCAGGATGTCTCTGTACATTGCTGCAGTCATCTTTCCTTTTATCCTGACTAGTCTCCCAGTTCCTGCTGCTGAAAAACATACCCATAGCATGATGCTGCCACCACCATGCTTCACTGTAGGGATAGTGCCAGGTTTCCTACAAACGTGATGCCTGGCATTCACGCCAAAGAGTTCAATCGTGTCTCATCAGACCAGAGAATTTTCTTTCTCATGGTCTGAGAGTCCTTCAGGTGCCTTTTGGCAAACTCCAGGCGGGCTGCCATGTGCCTTTTACTAAGGAGTGGCTTCAATCTGGCCACTCTACCATACAGGCCTAATTGGTGGATTGCTGCAGAGATGGTTGTCCTTCTGGAAGGTTCTCCTCTCTCCACAGAGGACCTCTGGAGCTCTGATAGAGTGACCATCGGGTTCTTGGTCATCTCCCTGACTAAGGCCCTTCTCCCCCCGATCGCTCAGTTTAGATGGCCGGCCAGCTCTAGGAAGAGTCCTGGTGGTTTCGAACTTCTTCCACTTACGGATGATGGAGGCCACTGTGCTCATTGGGACCTTCAAAGCAGCAGAAATTTTTCTGTAACCTTCCCCAGATTTGTGCCTCGAGACAATCCTGTCTCGGAGGTCTACAGACAATTCCTTTGACTTCATGCTTGGTTTGTGCTCAGACATGAACTGTCAACTGTGGGACCTTATATAGACAGGTGTGTGTCTTTCCAAATCATGTCCAACCAACTGAGTTTACCACAGGTGGACTGCAATTAAGCTGCAGAAACATCTCAAGGATGATCAGGGGAAACAGGATGCACCTGAGTTCAGTTTCGAGCTTCATGGGAAAGGCTGTGAATACTTATGTACATGTGCTTTCTCAATTTTTTTATTTTTAATAAATTTGCAAAAATCTCAAATAAACTTTTTTCATGTTGTCATTATGGGGTGTTGTGTGTAGAATTCTGAGGAAAAAATTAATTTAATCCATTTTGGAATAAGGCTGTAACATAACAAAATGTGGAAAAAGTGATGCGCTGTGAATACTTTCCGGATGCACTGTACATTATGCTAAACTGTGTTAGACGTTTCCTGCTGTTTCCATTCCCTGTCTTTATTGTCTTCAGAATCAAGATTAACATTATTAGCAAGTAAAACATGCCTCATACACTGCACATGCATTTTCCTTTAAATGTGCAACATAATATAGAAAGGCCAATGAGAAACAATTCATTTCTGATAGATCTGTAAATTAATACAAGTAATTCAGATGCATTTTGGGAAAACTAAAAAGTTACAAGTGCACTGACATACTGTAGATGATTGAATCTTACATAGCCTGTCCATTGTGAAACTAAATAATGAGTGCAAAACAGGAAAAGTAGCAATTAGATGAAGCAAAGGGCAAAGCACTGGTGTCTGGGAACTGTTGCTGTGTCTAATAAGCCCTGTCAATCACTGATTTGTCATTTAGGTAACCACCATCCTTCATCAATATTGTATTATACTCTGTTGCTCAACTAACATCTTACCTTATAGTGCAGTGGGTAAGGCACTGGGTTATAAACAACAAGAATGTTGGTTCAGACCTCGCATCACTGATTCTTGGTTCAAATCTGCCTCATTGAGGGACTCTGAGCAATTTGCTAAACTTGCCTGTGCTCCAACTTAAAAAAAAAACAATAATCTGTAAAAACATTCCCTGATCTTGTAAGTTGCATAGGATAAAGGTGTCATCCATACATATAATGGTAATAGTAATTTCTATTCATTATCTGTTCCCACTTTGTTCAGTTGTGCCATCATAGTTTCTGGAGCCTATGCCAGCAACATTAAGCACAGGATGTGATCCAAGCACACTCAGGTACACATCCACAAGTACTTACTCCTAGCCGAACTGGAGTAACAAACTTTGACCAGGACATCTTTAGGATGTGAGAGGAAAATCAACGAAATGATAGAGAGATGATTATTTTTGACTTTTCCCAGATAGTTTCATCTAGTCTTTTCAAAGAAGAATGAATATGTGTTGGCTCTGTGCAGTGAAATGCAGCCACTCCCATTCTTGATCTAAAGAACATATCTAACTCTGACAAATGAAGGGAATTAAAGTTCTGCTTTAGAGTAGATGAGCTAAAATGGGGACCTAATTCAAAGCATTAGTTATTCTCAAAGGCATCAGTGCAATTGATTCAGTGGAATTGTTTCCTTACGTAATGAAACAAATGTTTGAAGACATTGATGTAGAATAAGGGAAAGAATATTACAGATGGATCTAGGAAGCACTAGTTCCACAAAGGAGATCAAAAGAATCTGGAACAAATAAACCTAATCAACTAGTTGATGTAGAAAACTTGACAACTTTTAAAATATAGCTCTTCTTTGTTGGGCCTTCTTAAGTCCTAGTGTCCAAAGCACATTTACATGCATTTGGAATTACAAAATCCTTTAAAAGAGATTGGGCCGTCTCTGTCAATAATAAAAGCCCAAAAAAATATGCAAATTCTAACCCTGAACATTTATAACTAAGCAGAATGTCCTCCTAGTTGCTAAGGTAATAGACTATAAAGTGGGAGTTCATTGCTTCATTCCCCATCTTTCATTCACTTTGTGACCCAGAATGAGTCACCTCACCTGCAAGCTCTGCCTTACTGTAAAATATGAAAACGACTGTACCTTTGTGATTATACTTTGGATGAAAGCATTGCTTAATAACTAAAAATAAATTAGGCTATTGTTAGCTATTGTCTTAATTATCCCTTTTTTCTTTTCTAGCGAGATATGCTGGATGTGAGCCAGATAGTGAAGGATTTGGCCTCTCTCGTGCATGAGCAAGGGAATACAATAGGTAAGATGTAAAACGTTTTGTTCAACTTTTTGCTGCATTCATAAATGGAGTTCAGGAGTTAAGGGAGCCTTCAATCAGTCAATCAATCAACGCTCCACTTTTCAAATCTTGTGAAGCTCTCTGTCCATCTAGTAATTTCCAGTAGTCTCACTTCTATTCTTATAAGTGCTTTCAGCAGAAATAAATCCTTCAACCCAAGAGAAAGTGAGATCAGCAGCTGAGTTGGGTGCATAATAAGAGTGCATTGATAATTCTGGCTAGCTTAGGGACCACAGTAACAACCCCCTAAAGAGGTCTAGCTACATATATTGCAAATGGGACCCCATAGGGGCAGGTGTTGAGGGTAGGAGAAGGTGGCATGCAACATGGGTTGAGCATTAGTAGGCCCTAACAATGAGAGGAGAAGGTCCACGGGAACTGGTAACACATATTAAAATACCAATGCATGAAACTGGGCCCCTCTAGGGACATTAGGTTTTATGCATTTGGAGAGTGTAATAAAGTTAAGAGAATTCTCTGAGGAGACTGGCAGATGCGTAGCATCAGTTTGTGGCATGTGGGGCCCTGATGCTAGGTATTACTGATAGCAGGCCAGCCCATATGTAATAAATCGAAGTATAAGGGTCCAGGATACCTAGGACCACCAGAGAGAACCCTCAGATCACAGCCACTGTACATTCTTACATATTCCTGTTACTTTTATCACTTATCTTTTTATTACCAGTTTTAGAACAACCCCATATTTGCAGTTTTATTGAAATTCTAAAACAGTTCAAATCCAGTGAATAAGCTGAAAAGGTACAAATCTTAGCCGTAAACTGCCAGAACCCCCAAAAAAGTTTAGGTTACCGAAAGCTGAAAAACAATGTAATTTTCAGAGTAATTCAAAAGGGCCTTTTCATTGAACAACTAGTAGGTTAACAACTTACAGCTTTTCTGCAGTACTGGGAATTAATTAAGCCTTGAAAGTTGATACAAACAGCTCCTACAGGTATCCCAATGTCTATTGATCACTTACAAATCTGTCTGACCGTATAAAAGTAGTGTTGAAACAAAACTGTGTTGGTACACCCCCTGAAACACCATTAGGATGTTATTGCATTGTATATTGCTATCATAAATGGTGAGAAAAAGGCAATTAACAACGGAAGAAAGAGAAAACTGCAAAGAAAGCCAATTTGTGATTGAGTACAGTTTCCGATGCCATCAAAGGGAACTTGGGAACATGGAAACTCTGACAGGGACAGGTGTGGCAGACCCAAAGCCACAACAGAATCAGAAGACAAGTGTATGAGTGTCAACAGCATGTGGTGGATCGAGATCTGGAATCTGATTTTGCCACTTCAGGACATTAACATTGTTGTTTTTTAAGTCACTCCTTTGTAGCTTTGGCTTTATGGTTTTGGTCGTTGCCTTGCTAGTATCCTCACAGGTGGCGCAGTGGTAGTGCTGCTGCTTTGCAGTAAGGAGACTGTGGAAGATATTGGGCTTGCTTCCCGGTTCCTCCCTGTGTGGAGAGTGCTTTGAGTACTGAGAAAAGCGCTATATTAATGTATTATTATTAAACAAATCTTCTCTCATGGCACAGGTTTCTTGCAGACTACATCAGGTTTTCCTCCAGAATTTTGCTGAAATTCATTTTACCCTCTACCTTCACAAATCTTACAGGGCCTGCTGCAGAGAATCAGTCCCACAATATGATCCTGCCATCACCTTGCTCCACGGTGGTGATGGTGTGCATTTGATAATGTGCAGTATTCACCAATGCCAAACAAGAAATGTAGCCTGGTGACGTAAAAGTTCAATGTTGGTTTCTTCAGACCAAAGAACCTTTTTCAGCTGACTTTGGCCTCTCATGTATGTTCTGGCAAGCTCTAGCCAAGATGTCAAGTGCTTTTTTTTGGCTTTCTCTTTGCTGCTTTCCCATAAAGCTGCCACTGGTGAAGCATCTATGTAACAGTTGCTGTCTGTACAGTCTCTCCAACTCATCCTTTAGAGTCCTCATATGTCTCTTGGTGGCCTACCCACATTTAGTCTTCTCTTTCCTTGTGGACGGCCTGATTTAGGGAGATTTACAGCTGTGCCATACTCTTTCCCTTTTTTTCAGACTCTTAATGACTGAATAACTGGTTCAAAATGGATGGCCAGTTTTTAAATAAATAATCGCTGAACTTGCAGCTTAAAGAGAGTGCATGTTAGTGTGGCTGGAGCGGTTCCCAAGCACAATGCGGGCATTGGTAATTCCGCACTGAAATGCACAGGTGTGGGATTGCCCGTGTCCATAATTGATGCTAATCGCTACACCTGTGCCACGTCCCCATTCTAAACAGGAGTAGCGTGAGTGCGGCGGGGAGATGAAAAAAGAAAAGAATGGAGGTTAATGGAAAGAGGAAGGCAGGATGTACAGAGAGCCAGTGTGTAAGTGAGTGAGAAAGTGAGCGAGCAAAAGAGAGCAGGCTCGCTGGTGGTTGCAGACAGCTCGGAGTAGAGCCCTGGCGGGGTGTTTGGCCGGCACTCGGGGGCGGATGGATTGAGTCACTCCTGCTGAGTTTTTCAGAGGAGCAGCAGTGACCAGGATCGAGGACGGCTCACCACAGAAGGCAGCAGGAATCAAGGAGGCTTGGGATAGTGAGCCCCAGCGTGAGCACCCGAGGGAGTTGTACCAAGCCAGGGGTCAGAAAGCTACCAGATTAGGGGAGAAGACAGCTGCACTTGCAGGTAGGGCGTCTCCCATGTTGCAGAGCCTGGATGGGAGAGGCAGTGGAGCTGCCAGCTAAAAGAAGGCATCGGGCTTTCAAAGGGGATCTGCTTCCAGCCATTGTTGTTTTTACCCTCGTTTTAACTGATTTATTTATTTGGGATTATTTTAACCTCCACTTCAATTCACCCTGTTTTTATGGATTTTTTTATTTATGGTTATTTTTGAAGCACTGCACTGTTTTGAACACTTTTTGGTGTTGACTGTTTTCTTTTAAATAAAAGCACTTTTGCACTTTGCACCATCCCCTTGCTTCGTTTAGTGTCCTCATTGTCCAGCTCATCCTGTTACATTACTGACGGGGTTTGGTTGAGAAGCTCCCAAAAAGAGCTGGGTGCATGGAGCAGGACCCGCATTGTCACAGATATTCAGTGAGTTGAATATTATCTTGTAGTGGGAAAGTGGTCCCAACCTACACACTGGACATCTGATAGTTCATGAGCTGAATGAGATCAGAGGAGAGAAGAGACACAGGCCAAAACTGAAGGGTGAAAGGTGCAAGTGTATTTTACAAGAATTCTGTACCACTAAAACCTAGCAATGTCCAGCGGGCTTTGTTTCACAGTCCTTCAGTGCTGACACTCCATCAAAAAACAGAAATAAAAAAGGAAAACAAATATAAAAAATTGTGTGTTTACAGTAAGTACAGCATACTCTTACAGTTCTCTACACAAAAACTATACACACATTCCACAAATAAAGGCAGTCTTCCTTCTTCATCACTGGCTCAGGAAGCCCCTCAAAAGGTAAAACAATAGAGGAAAAATATGTACAAGAAAAATCAAGTGTGTGTGTATATACAAAAAGAAAAACAATAACACCAATCTCAAAAGAAAACTGTCCCAAAACCAAATATAATAAAACCTTGATTATCGGTCACTTAATTAATTGTCAGACTCAAAAAAAAAAAACATCATGCAAGCCAGCGCCTAACAATTATTGAACTACTACTGCCGTGTGGTACACTGCGAGCTACAGTATGTACATTGGATCAACTCTCCCTAATGCTAACATGTAGTTTTCATCCCCAGCACCACGTCAGGCCACATTTTGAAATCACATTGTCATTTACATACCTTCAGTTTTAACAGCGTTTTGTAGCTTTTCACTTTTGTTATAATTAATCTACTAAACATTGTATAGCCAATAATCATATGCATGTGGTGTTAAAATTGTCACAAAAAATATTGAAATTATTAAATACTAGCTGACGCCCGCCATAACATATGGCGGTGTAAGAATAGGAATGGAAAACGGTGAGAAAGGAATTCAGAATCAAGAAGAAACAAATACTTCTTGAAAGACACAGTGTGCATGTAGAATTTCCGGCCAAGCAGGATTACATGTGAAAGTGATAAATAAATCAGGCTTTCCGAATTTACGTACTATGGCCATGGCAACCTGATAGTTTTGTTGCATGTATCTTGGACTTCCTGGAAATATGGATGGTAATATGATCATTTTGCCTACACGTATGTTGTTATTTTCAGCGTTTGCTTGCAGTGCGTCTGAAAGTTCCACGTGCAGATCTTGTTGATTTAATCTGAGATAGTTGAGACGCGCACCCTCTGTTTTAACATACGCATCTACGACGTACTGTTGGAATAGTTTGCCGCTGGAGTGTAAAATACTAAATGTATTCCTCATTGCTAATCTGTACGCATAAAATTGGCATTGAGTAAGCCTTATTTGCTTGGCGCTTCTTTAATCGGGAACATGTTGTAAATCTTTGTGACAGCTAATGTCTCCGTAAGGGAGTAAAAGTGGGTAATAAAAGTAGTTAAACCATAGGATCGCAATTCATATTGAGCGTGGAAATCTGTTTACAGGAGTTGCCTATGGGATAGATGCAAATATCCCTTTCGGCAGGCATTTCGCCATCTTCTTCAACGAAAATCGCTGCAATGTCAGGGCATTGTACCGTTGTATATCCTGCCTAGGGTTTTCCTTGAAAACCATTCGTACAGATGCTGTTGGATTGGACTGAGCAATTTCATGCATGTGTTTGTATGATTTAGTGAAGGGGTTGATGGTTCTGAGCATGGAACCTAGCTGGACAAGTACATTTTCGCTGCATGCAGAGTTTGCTTTATTTTGTTAGCGTACTTCAGTTGCTTGCGCTGTATCAAAAACATACAACTGTCCATATCCTGGAGAGGTAGAAGTGTTAGCGTATAGTGGAGTGATTTGGTGATAAATTTGCCCGTGTATTTTAAAACAGTATGGTCCGTGGCCAGGAGGTTGAGTTATCTGTGCACCCATGGAAGCAAACCCTAAAGAAGAGTTGTATTCTCAAATGTGTTCACGATAATTTTTAGCTTCTGATGTTTGCTGTTGTAAAGACACAGGTGGCTCCCGCAAAGGTGGTAAAGCTACTTTACCGTTGTGGCAGCACCTCGAGTACTTGTTGGATGTATTATGCTCAGCAGGCCAGTATAGTGCATGACATGGAAGACAACGAAAAGGAATCGAGAACTGCCGTGTGGGCGGGACCGGTTTTGAAAAGGAGCCGCAGATAGCATGGGGAAGGGTTTGGAAGAGGACAAATAGGAATCGAGAAATGCCATGTCGGCTGCGTGTGGGCGGGACCGGTTTTAAAGTGGAAGCAGGACGAACCAGAAGAGAAATATATATATGAGATTATACTTTTCTGAGATTCTGTTGATGAAATTAACAGTGTTTGCTGCCTGTTTGAAACTTGTTCAGTTGCTATGGTTGGCTGAGGATAGCGACACTGTTACTGCTTTGCTCTCCAGCTGCGCTGCTGTGCAGTTCTGTATCAGCATTGCAACATACAGCGGTCAACAAAGTGTGTTGTTACTACTTGCCGCAGCCCACTTTTTTTCTAACTGCCTGTATTAAATAATAATAATATTTCTCTGTTGCCTGTATTAAATAAATATTTTCAAATGATTTCACTTTTACAGAATTTTTTTTAGCTTGTATTAAATAATTTTTAAATTTTTACTTTTGTTTTCCTCATAACCCATTAAAATCCTTGCTTTATGTTTTTAAATTATGTCTCTACTTTTATATAATATATTGGTCTTTCTGTGTAGGGGGCATGTATAAATTTATATATATATATATATATATATATAAAGATTTAAAGAGTGTCCCGTATTTCTAATTTTCTGATCTGGCAACCCTAGCTTTTCATTAATCTTTTCATGGAGTTATTTGGAGTGTTCTTTTGTTTTTATTGTCTGGGTTAGGCCACCTTATTGTTCCACACTCATTATACTACATTCAGTTGAAACCCAAAAAGTACAGTACATTATTATTTGAATTCTAAAATCAGTTGGCTGCACCAGTGATGATTTAGGTGTGCCATGATTAAAGGGGATGAATACTTAAGTGATCGATTAATTTGTGTATTGTATTTGCAATTAATTTAGACCACTTTGACATTAAAGACTCTTTTTCTGTTGATCAGTGTCAAAAAAGTCAATTTACATCCACTGTGATTCAGTGTTGCATAACAATAAAATGTGAAAACTTCCAAGGGGTAAATACTTTTTATTGGCACTGTATGCATTTATGTAGATCGATAGTGTGGTCAAGTGAGGAAACACAAGTTTGCTAAATGTTGGAGCACCAACCTGGTCATCTCTGTCTACTTTGAACAAGCTTAAATGAAAGTACAAGTGTTCTAAGGCTTAGGAGGCAGTGAAAATAAATACAGAAACGAGAATACCCAATTATGGGCTTCAAGTTCAGGGTTTTTCCTTTTTGGAATGTCAGGTATGTAGGAGCTCCATCATGTAGTGTGCTCTGCTCACAGAGTAATGCCTCCTTCTTTTGACTGAGTTATTTATATGTGGGAGACTGAAAGGGGCAGAATCAGGTGCCCTCGCTGGGCATCTTCTCAGTGCTGTGGAGGGAAAAGGAGAGGACTTGGTTGGTGCCAGCAACCTCACTCGCCCTGGGGTGCTACCTTATATCTTATCTTCAAGGAACCCTGAGGGTGATCCACAGATGCACATGTTATTATGTGTGACAATAGATAGATAATGAACTGTAGGGACACTCTTGAGCTGTATACAACAAGTGAAACTAATAGACGACTTCTGACCTATAGGCCCTGCTACAAACATTAACCAGTGGCTTTTCTGTCACCTGTATTTGCCCTTCTCACCTACCATCATTCTGAGTCCCTTTCCTCTCTGTGCCCAGCTGAGCCCATGTCACCACCTGCCTCCCAAATGCAAACTCTTCGGACCAGCGGAAGAAAAATTCTTTTAAATTGTGCCCAGTGCTGCTTCTGGGAACACCACTATAAACTCTTCCTGGGTCCCGTATAAAATATCATTAATCTTTTGTATCCTATGGTTAAAAGCCACCCTAACAATTCACAGCCACAGGTGGTATTGCTAGTTCCTGTCACAGCAAAGAAGTACTAGAGATGGCCAAGAATGGTAGTCTTTCCTAGTACCCACTGCAACTTATTGTCCTTTGGTAGTTGAGGGAATCTCAAAGGATGCAGTAGGGCTTTTCCTACAATGCACAGGGTTTTGAGTGAACCCTTTCTACTATGTTGGTATCCAAAGACAATAAATTAGGGTACCTCTATCTAGACTAATTCCACAATATACAGTATATACGTATACAGTATATACTGCACATACATATATATGTGTGTACACTGCATATGTTCTTTTATTTTGTACATGAAGATATAACAAATGTGCATCCGACTGAGTCAGCTTGTGTCTCTAACTCAAAGATTATTACAATCTGCTAGAATGACCAAAATTACCTTAGAGAAAGAGAGAGTTAACCAGCTTTAGAGTACGATCAAATAGAAATTTTGCTGTCTGAAGTGTATGTGTATATATGTGTATATACAGTACTGTCCAAAAGTTTTAGGCAGGTGTGAAAAAATGCTGTAAACAAAGAATGCTTTCAGAAATATAAATAATGATTGTTTATTGTTATCAATTTACAAAATGCAAAGTGAGCGAACAAAAGAAAAATCTAAATCAAATCAATATTTGGTGTTGCTACCTTTTGCCTTCAAACCAGCATCAATTCTTATAGGTACACTTGCACAAAGTCAGGGATTTTGTAAGATTATAGTCAGGTGTGTGATCAACCAATTATACAAGACAGGTGCTAATGATCATCAATGTCACACGTAGGTTGAAACACAGTCATGAACTGAAACAGAAACAGCTGTGTAGGAGGCTTAAAACTGGGTGAGGAACAGCCAAACTCTGCTACCAAGGTGAGGTTGTGGAAGACAGTTTCATGTCATGGCAAGACTGAGCACAGCAACAAGACACAAGGTAGTTATACGGCATCAGCAAGGTCTCTCCCAGACAAAGATTTCAAAGCAGACTGAGTTTTCAAGATGTGCTGTTCAAGCTCTTTTGAAGAAGCACAAAGAAATGGGCAACGTTGAGGATCGTAGACGCAGTGGTCGGCCAAGGAAACTTAGTGCAGCAGATGAAAAACACATCACGCGTATTACCCTTCGAAATCGGAAGATGTCCAGCAGTGCCATCAGCTCAGAACTGGCAGAAACCAGTGGGACCCAGGTACACCCATCTACTGTCCAGAGAAGTCTGGCCAGAAGTGGTCTTCATGGAAGAGTTGTGGCCAAAAAAGCCATACCTCCGACGTGGAAACAAGGCCAAGCGACTCAAATATGCACGAAAACATAGGAACTGGGGTGCAGAAAAATGGCAGCAGGTGCTCTGGACTGATGAGTCAACATTTGAAATATTTGGCTGTAGCAGAAGGCAGTTTGTTCATCGAAGGGCTGGAGAGCGGTACAATAATGAGTGTCTGCAGGCAACAGTGAAGCATGGTGGAGGTTCCTTGAACGTTTGGGGCTGCATTTCTGCAAACGGAGTTGGAGATTTGGTCAGGATTAATGGTGTTCTCAATGCTGAGAAATACAGGCAGATACTTATCCATCATGCAATACCATCAGGAAGGCATATGATTGGCCCCAAATTTATTCTGCAGCAGGACGACGACCCCAAACATACAGCCAAAGTGATTAAGAACTATCTTCAGCGTAAAGAAGAACAAGAAGTCCTGAAAGTGATGGTATGGCCCCTACAGAGCCCTGATCTCAACATCATCGAGTGTGTCTTGGATTACATGAAGAGACAGAAGGATGTGAGGAAGCCTACATCCACAGAAGATCTGTGGTTAGTTCTCCAAGATGTTTGGAACAACCTACCAGCCGAGTTCCTTCAAAAACTGTGTGCAAGTGTACCTAGAAGAATTTGATGCTGTTTTGAAGGCAAAGCACCAAATATTGATTTGATTTAGATTTCTCTTATGTTCATTCACTGCATTTTGTTGATTGATGAAAATAAATGATTAACACTTCCATTTTTGAAAGCATTCTTTGTTTACAGCATTTTTTCACACCTGCCTAAAACTTTTGCACAGACCCCAATCGGGTCTCCCCCCGGCACGAGACTGGCATTTCTTGGTCCCGCCTCTATACAGTCATTGGCGGGAACCCAAGATACACCGGCCAATCCCATGCCTGTCACGGGGAGGGACTTCTGGTCCGCAGCCATTTTGGCTCTTCTCCTAGTGCGGTGATGAGCTGGCTATTTGGGTTGCAGCGTCTCCCTTTCCGCAGCCTCTGCTGCTGCTTCTTGGAAGCCCCGCAGACCAGTGCGAGTCTGCCACCGACAAGGATCCGGGCAGCCCTTGCCTGCTAAAGATCAAACAGACGCGCCCCCACAGGGCCGGTTGCCGACAAGCAGGGCACTCACCTCATGGGTCCCATCTGTCCGGGGAAGCGTCCCCGGCATGGCCTCTCTCAACACCGCGCTGTCCCAGGCGCCTTCCCCAACAGCACGCTCCCTAGAGCCCGCTGCACCCAGGTAAGGCCCGTCGATGTTTCACCTCACCAGGAGAGAACCTCGTGACCGTGGTCCACTGACGATCCTTTGGGCAAGACTTTCTTCCGGGATTGTAGGCACGCCGCTCCCGTGGCACGTGTGTGGGCGCACCTGCTGCGCCGAGCCGTCCACAAAATTACTTTTTTCTGGGGTTCCCCGACTTGGAACAGGCGGATCATCCCATCTGGGATGCCATTGTAGACACTGGCTCAGACACAGACAGGCAGACACACTCATGTCACCCAACACACGTTTATTTACACTATTATTTACAATTTTCAAGTGCCACAAACTCCAATCTTCCCCAAAGTCCAGGCCAACCACTCTGCCTCTTTGGACCGCCTCCTTCTCTCTTTCTATCACCTTGTCCTGCTTCCACCTGACTCCAGCCTCGAATGAAGGGAGGCGGCCCCTTTTATCCGTACCCGGATGTGTTCCAGGTGTGTACCGGCAATCCTGCGGTGTGGCGGAAATGCCGGCTGTCCTCCCGGAAGCACTCCAGGTGTTCCCTCTCTTCTTCCCCCCAGCACTTCCTGGTGTGGCGGAAGTACTGGGGTCCAGGGTCCTTCAGGCAGGGGGACGCCCCTGGCGGTGGCCACAGGCCCCTACAGGGTTGGGCTTCCAAGCCCTGTACCCGTGGACCCCAATACAACCAGGGCGGACGCCCCCTCGCGGTCTGGAGGAGGAATGAGTCCTCCTGTCTTCCTAGGCGTCACGGCCAGGCATGAGCCCCGTCCGGGTGCCACAATATATATATATATATATATATATATATATATATATATATATATATATATATATATATATATATATACAGTTAGGTTCATAAATATTTGGACAGAGACAACTTTCTTTCTAATTTTGGTTCTGTACATTACCACAATGAATTTTAAATGAAACAACTCAGATGCAGTTGAAGTGCAGACCGTCAGCTTTAATTCAGTGGGGTGAACAAAACAATTGCATAAAAATGTGAAGCAACTAAAGCATTTGTTAACACAATCCCTTCATTTCAGGGCTCAAAAGTAATTGGACAATTGACTCAAAGGCTATTTCATGGGCAGGTGTGGGCAAGTCCGTCATTATGTCATTATCAATTAAGCAGATAAAAGGCCTGGAGTTGATTTGAGGTGTGGTGCTTGCATGTGGAAGATTTTGCTGTGAACAGACAACATGCAGTCAAAGGAGTTCTCCATGCAGGTGAAAGAAGCCATCCTTAAGCTGCGAAAACAGAAAAAACCCATCTGAGAAATTGCTACAATATTACGAGTGGCAAAATCTACAGTTTGGTACATCCTGAAAAAGAAAGCAAGCACTGGTGAACTCAGCAACACAGAAAGACCTGGATGTCCATGGAAGACAACAGTGGTGGATGATCGCAGAATCATTTCCATGGTGAAGAGAAACCCCTTCACAACAGCCTACAAAGTGAACAACACTCTCCAGGGGGTAGGCGTATCGATATCCAAGTCTACCATAAAGAGAAGACTGCATGAAAGTAAATACAGAGGGTGCACTGCAAGGTGCAAGCCACTCATAAGCCTCAAGAATAGAAAGGCTAGATTGGACTTTGCTAAAGAACATCTAAAAAAGCCGGCACGGTTCTGGAAAAACATTCTTTGGACAGATGAAACCAAGATCAACCTCTACCAGAATGATGGCAAGAAAAAAGTATGGAGGAGGCGTGGAACAGCTCATTATCCAAAGCATACCACATCATCTGTAAAACACGGTGGAGGCAGTGTGATGGCTTGGGTGTGCATGGCTGCCAGTGGCACTGGGACACTAGTGTTTATTGATGATGTGACACAGGACAGAAGCAGCCGAATGAATTCTGAGGTGTTCAGAGACATACTGTCTGCTCAAATCCAGCTAAATGCAGTCAAATTGATTGGGCGGCGTTTCATGATACAGATGGACAATGAGCCAAAACATACAGCCAAAGCAACCCAGGAGTTTATTAAAGCAAAGAAGTGGAAAATTCTTGAATGGCCAAGTCAGTCATCTGATCTTAACCCAATTGAGCATGCATTTCACTTGTTGAAGATTAAACTTCACACAGAAAGGCCCACAAACAAACAGCAACTGAAAGCCGCTGCAGTAAAGGCCTGGCAGAGCATTAAAAAGGAGGAAACCCAGCATCTGGTGATGTCCATGAGTTCAAGACTTAAGTCTGTCATTGCCAGCAAAGGGTTTTCAACCAAGTATTAGAAATGAACATTTTATTTCCAGTTGTTTAATTTGTCCAATTATTTTTGAGCCCCTGAAATGAAGGGATTGTGTTAAAAAATGCTTTAGTTGCCTCACATTTTTATGCAATTGTTTTGTTCACCCCACTGAATTAAAGCTGAAAGTCTGCACTTCAACTGCATCTGAGTTGTTTCATTTAAAATTCATTGTGGTAATTTAGCAGAACCAAAATTAGAAAAAAGTTGTCTCTGTCCAAATATTTATGGACCTAACTGTATATATATATATATATATATATATATATATATATATATATATATATATATATATATATATATATAATAAGTATTTCCTTATCTCTGAATCATACATCTCATCTGTAAATTGGCATACATTTTGCCCAGGAAAAAGTGAAATACATCCAAGTTCTGGCTTGCTTCAAAGGAGGACTGTTGTTACGATTATTCCTTCTTCCAGTTTTCCTCATTACTGTTTTTATTTTGCTTAATATAAGATTTCTGAAACAGTGAAGAAATGAGATGCTAACTTTTTTTCCACTCATGAGCTACATATCTATCTTGTGTTTTTTCCTTAATAATGCATAAAAGTGACACATTTCACTGGTAGTTTATAATGCTGCAGCAAATATACATAAAAACAAATAATGGTGCAATGCAGATGCAGCCTCACCCACGCTGGGCTGAGCTATAAATACAGACATTTATAGTTGACATCTTCTCTTTGATGACCTGGGAGAGTCTTTGTTTGTTTTTTTTTCAGGTTCAGACTATTCAGAAATTGAATGTGTTGAATGTTATTCTCTTTCACATTAAGCACCTTGTTGTGAGCGATGCTATATAAATCCAAAGATTGATTGTATGAGGCTCTCATACAGAGTATCTCCACATCTACTGTTGTGCTGCTGTCACTCATGTGTATTGCAGTTTGTGCCCCAGGCTGCTGTAGTCACCTTATGTGCTGCACGCCAACTGTCCATGCTTTTTTGTTTTTAATCATTTGCCATTTAGTCAAATGAAAAAACAAGAAAATAGAAAATAAAATAAAAACTGATGTATATATTCTTTGAAAATTTCCACAATATTTGGATGGAAGCACATTGTGATGCAGTCCTGGAATCCCAGTGGAGATTTATATAGCTGCCAATATGTACAGCTTTGTTAGGATCCTCTGTGAATTTATTAAGCTTCATTCGGAATATTTTTTGTTTGTTTCATATATAGTCATTTTTGGTTATTATTTACATTAATAATATCATAATTATATATGTTAAGCTTTATGTCTAGGGATGCTTCTCTGTTGCTATGGTGCCTTTGCACACTGGATCAGATGGTGACAAGTTCACTTTATTTTTTTACATTTTCTGGCAATAAATATTTCTTTTCTCAATTTTGCTTTTTAATTTTACCCTATATGAAAGTTCACCTGATTGAAATTTTGTAATATTAAGTGCTTTGTCCTCAAGTCTCACCCAACTATATAATAATATAAAATAAAACACCAGCAACATGATCTTATATACTTATGAAGGGCATTTTCACTAGACACAGATTTTCTTTGGCATGACTCTTAACAACAACTGAATGATTTATATGGTACTCCTGTGCAAGATAAACATTGTTCTCTTAGAACTTCTTCCACTTTTAATCAGTGTTCTTCAATTTATTTTTCTTCTGGGTGAAATGATTTAGTGGCTAGGTTACTAAAAATTACCCAAAACTAGAATGCTGTTGTTTGTTTTTATGTAAAGTGCCTTTTAATGATGGTCATCATGAAGCTCACTATATAATATATTGATTCGTGACCTATGCATGGGGATTACTAGTGCATGGGAAGAAAAACTGATTATCTTCCCTGGCAGCAATAATATAACATCTTCTAAAGAGTTACCTTACGTCTACAACACATACTCATTTTTCTACAGTTTAATCTCTGTAAAATGGTCTAAATTAATTAGAAATATAAACTGAACAAGTATAAAGACAAAAATGCAGTTTTATGCATTTTCTAATCAAAGTCAAAGATGTATTAAATGCTGCCTAAAGTTCTACATTTAGGGCAAACATGTGAGTCTGGACCTACTGACCACTACTGAGACTATAACTTAGCACTCATCTCACAGGTGGTGCTGCCATTATAAGTCCTCCTCACTGGGGGTCTAATGTCCTCATCCTGACTGAGTGCTAAAAGCAACCATTGTAGGCAGTCAAGCCAAAAGTGACATGTCTCAACTGTCTAATCAGGCTTCTTCCAGCAAGGGAGTGTTTTCTCCATAGCAGAGCTGTTGCACTTGAGCTTTGCTATAAGACCATAGTGCTTAATTGGTGCTGTACTGGTTTTCTTTGTTTTATTTTTCTTATCATCTTTACTAAGGTAATATGAGCCTTTTGTGCTATCACTTTCCATTTTGATGCTTGATGGATTGTGTGGCATTAAGAAGGTCATTGATAAAATGGTTGCAAGATTTTGAATGTCTCCGTTTTTCCAGGTTTTATTGAAATGTATGCAGTTTAAGGTCTCAATGTGCTCGAAATTAAAGCGTAGAAAGTGAGACTTGTTTATTTCAATAACTTAATAGAATACTCCAACCAAAAATGAGATATATTTTTTTAACTGTTTTTGGGAAGATGTTGACGTTTTGTTGAAATTCAATGTAGAGGAAGGTAATCGGCTCTAAACTGTGACAAAACTTGCCATTACGTTTTATTTTGACTCTTTGCTAGGAGGAAAAGCAACTTCATTGCATCATTTGCATGAGTAGCAAAGAGCAAACAACCTCTATAATGGCATCAACATCTGGCGAGAGACCAAAGCGAATGCGCAAAGCAAAATACTCCATGGACAAAGTTTTGTATATTATCACTGAATCGTATTCTGCCTTGTCAGACTCCAGTTTTGATGCAAGTGATCTGGTGATGGAGATCAAAAATGAAAGTGAGCTACCAGCATCAGCTGATCAGTCCCCAGCTGATCGTGGTGCTGAACATGTTCTTGTAGCTGGTGAGCCTACAGTAATGTTCGCCTGGGAGGACCGCCACTTATGATGACAAGAGATAGAAACCAAATAGTGTGACACTGTGACTGCTACAGCCACCCACCTGCCACGCAAACACAACCAGGCAGCTGGCCCACCGTGCATTCCTGCTGGCCCCTTCGAGCCGCCCCCGTACAGCTGCTGCTTCTAGAGCAACATCAGCCACAGCGCACAGCAACAAACATTTTATGTTGACTTATATGTGAATCCATTGCTTTTTGTGCTTTTCAGAAAACTCAGTTTTATTTTTTTTTTAGAAAAAAAATATTCAGCCCTCAAAGAGTTAAATATTTCTTACCCCATGTATTTTGTAGTGGTGGGTGAGAATCATTTTTAATCTTGTGTTTACATGGAGAAATTATATATTGAATATTCAAACTCAGTAGCCCCCATGTTGACCAGTTCTACATAACGGCAAATGTTGTGAATAGTCCACAAGTCCGACATCCGTTCGTATGGTCAAAAGTGCAAAATGTGTGCATTTTTTGCTGAAATGTTAGCAACAGTGTTACATCCTGAAAACTTTGCGTTAAATTTCAAGAGCAAAGATGTTGAAGACAGGAATCTTGACCACTGAATGAGGGAGAGAGGCAGATCTTCAATTCAAAAGCACAGCATTGGTGGAATGACATTGTTATATAATAAATCATCTCCTTTTTAAGATCTTATTTATATAATTTTGATGAATTACTAGGGTTTAACTAATACTAATAACTAAATGGGGAGCTTATTTCAGTTGCTTTTCACCCTTGATAGTGAATAACAGTGAATTCAAGCTAGGATTGGTCATTTAGTATTAATAGTTAATTTTCTTTTGGTAATTATTGGGTACTACTCTATTGGGTAGAAAAGTTTTGGGGAAAAAAAAAATATGTTTAGGAAAATTGCAGGACAGTCAGTCATAGACACTCCACCACTTTCACACAAATCAATGCCATTTTTCAGTTGACTTGGAATCTGCTGTGTATGAAAGTTATTGAGCCACCACAAGTCTATTTAGGCTACTTCATGACATTATAAAGTGCTGTTAAAAAGCAGGTACAGTATTTAATATAGACTACTAACACATGTAATTGTGTTCTGTTATCTCTGTTATTTTTTAATGTATCTCATTGTTACAAAAATATTTAATAAACAAAAATTTGATAACTGATACTTGGATGAACTAACTAAAAATGTGAAATGCTCCACATTTCACACCAGTTAACTTAGTCACTGAACACACCTGAGTGTTATACCCTGCATTAATTTTCTAACTTGTTGATTAATGTTTCATTATGTCTATAATGTGAATTAATAAACTTCAAAATAGTTAATAGTTTACAAATTTAGTGCTGACATAAACATTAAGGTTTATAAGGTAACTGTGATGGGTTTAGATGTTGAAAATGATTTCCTTATGTAGCAGTGCTGATAAAATTTGCAAAGAACTTTGTAACTCTGCTTGGGCAGTAAACCTGAGTTTGTGTTCTGGGAGCCAACTGAGGAGGTACCACCTAAGAGAAGATCAGCCATTTACCATTTAAGTGTTACAATGAGCCCATTGACTTCTCTTTACTCGTAATAACTCACAATACACTTCTAATATTTCTGCTTTGTCATTTTCCTGATATTATGTAAATTAATAATAAACTTCAAAAAACAAAAGAACATTGCAGATTTTAACAGGCACCACAATAAGAAACTGCTCCTAATATACAGGTGACATTCAGAGGCACAATCGAATAAAAGATGTTGTTGAGCAACATTTCAAGAAAAATTAATATTAGCTCCCACTAACAGATAAATATGTACTTGATATATGAAAGCTGTTTCAAAGTCTGATTTGTAACTACTAGAAGTTAAAATTAAATTGCATTCTTGTATAAGCTCTTTATATTTATAAACTTTCGTTATTATGAAAAAAAACTGCAATGTGTTTAAAAGCATCCATCCCTTTTCTGACCCGCTTTTCTAGTTTAGTATCACAGGCAAGTGGCTCCAATACGACAAACCAACTGTAGATTAACACAGACTGTGGAGGAGTGTGTTCTGTCAAGATTCAGTTCCATTAATTGTCTGAAAATCCGATCACATTATATTCCTAGGTTTGCTTTACATTGTCTAAGTGTGTATTGTCAAGAGTCACAGTGACATTGCAGGAAAAAAGTAACCTTCACCTAGCTGACAGCTACTTTTAATTCAATGCCAATATGCTTTTTTTTTCCAATGTGACTTGCAGAGCAAAAAATGATTCTAAATATTTGACTGACACTTCCAAACGTTTTGATCCAAATTAATTTAAAGAATGTCATTTATGAATTGTGCAGTATCTGCAAATCCCAGATAATGAAAACTACAGTTGCAAAAATGTACATACAAGTTCATCAGAAATGAATTAATCCTTCATTTCTCAAGCTCAGTTAATCCAATTCTGGGTTGTGGGCAAGGGCTGACCTACAAGTGGGGGTTCTGGGTGTGCATCCAGGGGCCCATGATGTCAAGATGATTTTTTGGATTACCCCATGTCTGCCTTGATACAACATCACCCTTCATTTGGAGGAGGCAGGCTGTTGACAGACACCATTACACAATATACTGAGTGTTTATTTACAAACTCTATATATGTGAACTCTGACAAACTACCAGATCTGATGTGAATGTCACACATGTGTTAATTCTTTCTTCATTTGGAGAATGTAGTCTATGGACACGTAACCACTACACAGTGATACTTAGTGTCGATATACATATAGGTGAACTGTATACTGTATGTTACCTCTGGCACAGACGTCAATGGATTTTACCTGGATGCCAAAAGTCAACATCTACAGTATCTTCCCATGATTTCACTAATACCCACCCCTCACCACCTTTGCTTGACTAAACAATCATTTATCTGCAAGTCAAAATAACTAAGGGTGGAGATGCCGAAATCAAGAATGAGAAATGCCACACTGCTTTAAACGACTCTGTGTCCATGTGCTGCATTATTAAAAATATGATCAGCTCTCTGTTAATGTGCTAAGTCACCCAGGGGCCTGTGGGGGTCTTAATCTGGCATTGATTGTAGGGCAGCCTATTTCTTCACCAGCAGGTGCAGTGGCCGAACTATGCTTGACTGGGGTGGCCATCCATCACATTCACTAATATTTGGCCAGCTTAAATCTCCAGTAGGCCTAACTTACATTAAGTTTAAATAAATTCGCACTTATTTTATAATGTTGCCTGCATCCTGTGATGTCAGTGAAAGACTGCTAATCAAACTGATTATGAAAAATGGTCTACCTACTTTATCAAGGTTTGTATTGCTTTTAATGGAATAAGCATAGAGTGCAGGGGAGTGCTTGTGTGGTCCTAGCCTGTTCAGGGTCAGTACCTGCTTTACTCCTAATGATGCCAAAGCAAATTCTGCCACCCAGGACCCTGAATTAAATTAGGCAGATTTCTTAATGAATGGATAAAAGAGTAAATTGAATTGTCTTAATTGTTTGAATTAAATTTATCTTTCCATCCCATTAATTGGTTTGTATAGTCTTTACTGTATGGTATTCACTACAAAGGGATAAGCTTACCACTGCAGGTACATACTGTGAAATTCGTCATTAAAGTTGATTTTTTTTTATAACATTAACAATATTCAAATGGAAAATTAAATGTTTACTCCTTAATTGGGGTTAATGGCTTCATAGTAATTGACCCTTTTGATTTTTATGAGTACATTTGTAAAAGAGCCTCAGACTCTACAGTAGATGTTTTGTAAAAACAGTAATCAAGGTACAGCTGCTGCACTTGAAATTCAACACAAAGTTATTTTTTTAAACATGCAACACACCCAGCTTTGCTTTTTAAATTAATTTTAAACATGAAAAGTATTGCAAATTCATTACTACTGCTGTTTTAAAAGCTGTGCTTTGTGATTTAACAATCTTAGAAAAATGATGCAAAGTACATCAGACTTGGAATGAGCAATTTTGGGATTCTAACAATTTAAGAGTAATATTATTCAGATTTCTTTTAATCATAAGGTTTTAAGCCACTACCTTACTCATGATCTGCAAAGACTGGTTTTAAATTTTTTTTTATCCACTTTTATCAAAATGTATTTTATATGGGATCATATTCTGTACACCAGTGCTATTATGGTGTAGCATTCTGAAACTCCGTTTTACTTTTCTTTCTCATATTGTGGCAAAGCAGTAAAGGATTACTTACCTTGCCCAGGATGACTTTGGCCACATGTGTATAGTCGGAATTTCTGCTTTACTGGATGCTGAGAGGAGCAGATAGGGAATGACTCATTCTGATTAAAGTATAATGCAGTATCAAACACATAATAATGGAAAAAATGATAACTAATTGTTCTGTTTTTTGTTAAGCTAAAAAGTAAAGGGTTATATACTGTATGTCATTAGAAATGAAGCAGTGAAATAAAACACATTTAATTCAAATAAATGAAATGATATTCTTTAATTTAAAAATAAAATAATCTCTTATATTGCATAAAGGTACAATTAATGTACAATTCTACATTCTGTTACAAATTTTGGAGTTAAGCCCTCACAGTTCTTGTTTAGCTCAAGTAGGAAGGCTTGTCTGACAAACTGATCCCCATTTTTCTCTAGGTTTTGATTTAGCGTATATCAACCTCTGCCACGTGGAAGAAAAAAAAAATGGCCAACAATGCAGTTGTTTTACTCTAAGTGTGCGGGTGAATGGTGCCCCGTTTAGGGATAGTTGTGTCCAAATCTACCAGGATAGTTTCTGGTAGGTTTGAGACAGTTATGTTTTTAGGATGACAGTAACATTCAATGGGTTTAGTTAGCTGCAAATGCCTTCCCCAGTTCTTTTGAAAGGCACCTGACTTGGAATTATTTTATTTTTCATGTTTAGGTGTTTTTATCTGTTGTACTTTCATATTGCAGTGACAGTTTATTAAAGCCATGTTAAAGTCGGACTTGCTGGATGATTGTTGAAGGCTGAGAGAGGCACAGTTAGATAGTACTGAAAATCTAAATGATTTTTTTCCTGAGAGTGGGACTTTAGGATGGCAAAATGGTCAAGGCCAGGGCACATGATCTCTTCTGTCTTAGTGTCTTATCACTATTTGTAGAGCCAGCAGTGACGACATTCAGTGCATTTTACATGTTCTGGTCATCAAAGGGAATGACAGGATGAAATGGGGAGAAATTTTGGGGCGCCAACCTGGCTGCCCTCGTTTACACAACAGTTTAAACAAAAACAATACTCGATGGTGTGACAATGACATAAAAATTTGCTGTCTCCAAAATAACTTGGCTACAGTAATAAAGACTGTTTCATCTTTTGTTAGATTAGTGAGGAGCTCATTTGTTCTGGTTGCTTAGTAAGAAGTGATGCCTCCTTCTGGGCTCTCGTGATTTATGGCTCAGGGACAAGATGAGGTGGAGTCATTTGCCTTTGGTGGGTGGTTTCTCTGCACTGTGGAGGAAGAAGAAAAGACAGTGGCAGCACCCCCTCTCTGTTCAGGTTGGAACCACATACCTGGGTGGAACTCGTATGGTGACACTCTGATGCGTATGTGTGACAGTACACACACATAATCGGGTTAAGCTGAATAACCCAGTTAAGGCAGAGACCTGCTTTCTTAAATATCCGTGTTTACATGTTCTAGTAATCTTCTGGTGTGCTCCTTTGATAAAATGCTCCAACATTATTATACTGTGCAAAAAAGAGTTATATGTCATCATCACCCACCGCGAAGCAGAAAGTAAACATGACACCCATGATCATTTTCTTGTGTTTTATAAATATGTTTAGTCAAATTGACACTTTATTTATTCGTTTCTGTTACGTGATTTCATGCAGCTACCATTTCTGTTTGGCTGTGCGATTGAGCCCTGGAAAGGACTGGGTACGTTATGCTTCTTGCCTTATACCCAGTGCTGCTGGAATAATAATAGCACAGGTATTATTACATCAATAAGATATATGTTATGTTACTTGTTATCTTAAAAAGATATCGGACAACATAATGTACACTATTTTTAATGTGTTACCCTACTACTCTTGAGGTTATGTTACAAAGTTTAGCACTGTGATTGCCTCGACATTTGCCTCTGGAAATGTATTTTGTGGATGTTTCTTCCCATGACTGCATGTGTGAAGCAAATACAGAGAACACAACAGACAAGCGCAGACTACAAAATCCTTAATGCTAACCCAGTTAAGGGTTTACATAGCCACATAATTGAATTATTCGTGGAGAAATCTACCTCTGTTAATCAAGTTTCTCACAGGCTAATAACTCAAAATCAGAATAAGGGTTTACATGGCATTTTAGAAATCAGATTTCTGTGAATAATTGGATTATGTAAATGTGCTGATTGATTTTAGAGAGGTGAAACATAGCTCTGTAAAGACAAGAAGATTCAGGCAGCTGCTTTCTATCTCAGTCCCATCTACTTGTCTTCTCCTAAGAAATTTCATAGATTTGTCATAAAAATATTGCAAAGTAGTAGGCCTGTTGGCCCAGTGGTTAGCAGAGCTGTTTCACACCTATACATTCATCAGTTTAAATTCAATGACTGTGTGTATTTTTTTAAGGGTGTACATTTTTGCTGAGTCCATACGAACTTTTCTGTGGATGTTCCAGTTTTCCTCCCACCTCACAGAGATAAGAATATAAGGGATATTAGTGACTCTGAATTGGTCTGGTGTGAGTGTGAACAGGTCCTGTAATGGACTTGTGCTCTGTGCAGAGCCAATTCCCACCTCTTGTCTAATGCTGCGTCTAAACCTTCTCATTCACCAGGATTGGATTTAGAAAGTCTGATACTGGGCAGATGAATGTTGTATCTTTCAGTTGCCTCCGAATCATTTTACAATGATCAAATCAAAATATAATTTTAACAGAGTGTAATTGAACTGTTTTTACTTAATTGATATTTTTAGCATTTCATCTTGGGACCATTTTTATATTGTGAGCTATGAATCTTTGTCCTGAGAATTTTAAAACTTTCACTCTACTGCAAATGTAGAGTAGACTATACAGTCTAGTTAAACTTTGTCAACTGTCTCTGCCTCAGATGGTGTGTGTCTCACAAAAAGCAGTAAGAAAGGTTGAAACTTCATATCCATAGAAAAGAAGCTCTAAGCCACATGGTGAGTTGGCGGTGAATTCAGAGCATCACCCAGTGTTCCACTCTTTTAATGGTCTTTTCATATTAATCACAGTCCATTCAGTCTACTGGTTCAGGGCCATAAAGGTTTGCCAGCTTCACAGAAGTTCATTTCAATGAGTGAGTGTTGCCTCTTTTTGCCAAAGTTCTTCACAGAGGAGGAGTGCTCACTGCCAGTCATTTCTGATAGCTCAGAAGTGACTTAAGGTCAGTGTCATTCTTGATATGTAAGAATGTCACGTTCCTAGCATGGTGATCTTCTCATGCATGAAAAATAGTTTCTTTTTTAGGGTACAAATGCGCCCCCACATCCTGTATGTGACATTTCCCAGTGTGAAAGCATTGATGACATCATTTACTGTCAAAAGGTTACAATGTAATAAAGTTAATCCATTTTTTTATATAGTGCCTCATAGCATGCTCCTACACAAAGCATTTTATATAATCAAGTTAAATAAAGAAAAGTTAAACAATATATATTTAGGTTATTCTTACCATTTAGGGTGCTGTACACATTTATAATCACATCATAGTTGACAATAAAAAAAATACACCACACAAAAATGCCATATCATTTATATATAAAGAATATAAATATTTACGTCCACTGTCCTGGATCTGATTCTATTTTTTGTACTATATCCTCAAAGACATACTGGTTAATTTAGGGTGAACTATATACTCCGAAGGCAGTATCTCATCTGAGGGCAGATAAGGAGGCGTTTGTTAGAGGAATCTGTGAGCAATGACACACCATCTATGGTCCAGTGACCCACATCCTGCTTACAGAGGAATTGAAGCATTGCGTACATTCTTTTGTTCCTCACAGTCAGGGCAGTTGATGGAACGGTCCTTATGGATGACACTGCAGTTATGACCCACTGGGCTGGCTACTTTGGGCCGCTGTTAAAGCTGATCCTCCGACTAGGACATTGGATAGCTCTGGGACCACTGTTCCTGAGGATGATCTTCCAATTAGCTGTGAACCACCCAATCTCACTGAGATTGCACATGTGGTGAACCAGCTGAAGGTAGGGAGGGCTGCACGGATCTGTGAAATTTGGGGTGAACTTCTCCAGGCTGGTGGTAAGACTGTTGTCCTAGCATTACAAGCAGTTGTTACTTCCATTTGGGAGAAGGGTGTCATCCAAACTGACTGGAAAACCAGGACTTGTCCCTATCTGGAAAGGGAAGGGGGATCGCCTGGATTGTGGCAACTACAGGGGGAAACCACTGTTCTTGCAGCCAGGTAAGGTCCTTGCGGCATTCGACACAGTTCATCGAGCTGCCCTGTGGGACATCCTGAGACTTCGTGGGATCCCCTGAAGATTACTGGATATCATGGCTGGCCCGTGCACTGGTACTGTGAATGCTGTGTAGAGTAGAGGCAGAATCTCTGTGTTTTTCCCAGTTGATTCTGGGGTTTGTCAGGGGTGTGTTCTTACTATTACATTGTTCAATGCTGGCATGGACTGGGTCGTGGGGTCCAGCGGCTGTGGGGCATCTGTTGGTGAAGAAGATTCACCGATCTGTACCTTGCTGACAATGCTGTGATCTTTGCAGAGTCAATGGAGGTTCTGATCGGGACTCTTGAGAGACTGAGTGAGGAGTCTGAGTGTCTGGGCATGCGAGTGTCCTCAATAAAAGCCAAGATCCAGGCCTTTAATGACCTCTTAGGCACAACCATTAGCAGTGTGTCTGTCTACGGAGAGAGTGTCAACCTTGTCAAGAGGTTTACTACCTTGGCAGTGACCTTCATGTCTCTGGTGACTCTTCCTATGAAGTCAGTAGACAGACTGGAAGAGCATGGGGGGTTCTTGAAGCTTCTGGAAAGAGGTGTGTGGCGCTCCCGATATCTATACAAAAGGATGAAGGTCTAAGTCTTTAGAGTCCTGATGCTTCCTGTCTCGCTATATGCTTGCGAAACATGGACGCTATCCAGTGACTTATGACAATGACTAGACTTTTTCGGTACTGTGTCTCTTTAGAGAATCCTTTGGTACCACTGGTTCACTTCTTGTTGAATGAAGGTTTTCCCACAGAGTCCTGAATGAGGCACATTACCTGCATTGTGGGGGAACATCAGTTATGGCTCCACGGCCATGTGGCGCAATTCTCTGAGGGTGTTCTGGCTTGCAGGATCCTTATTGTTGAGGACCAGAGTGGCTGGACCAGGCCAAGGGATGCGGCAGGCTGGCTAGCTTTCCAGGGGGCGGGATTGGACCACGTGTCTGCCTGGAGGGTTGCCAAGGATCCCGAGCTGTTTCGTTGTGTGGTGGGTGCAGCAATGTGCTGTACCAGTGCATGCCCCCCAACCTGATCTGACCTACCCAAAGTACCTAGTGCTGCCAGTATAAATACATAAGGATAAACTAATTTGCAAATGTAACCTGGATAAACCCAAGCAATGATGAAACAAAAGACATAATTTTAGACAAACATTATAATCCAGTGAGACAATGAAATGGTTATCCAGATTAGTGTGATGTCTGAAAGCTTAGACATTGATAGTCATGAACCAAAGTGGAATAGGGTGAATAAGGACACAAAGAACATGTCTGGTGCAGAAGTGCTTAGTGCTTTTTATTAAAACCAACAAACAATGTTCAAAGTACAGTTCAGATCTTCAATAAATAATCCATAAGATTTATAGTGAGGTGAGGAAGATATAGGGAGAGAGGTTGGGAACATGCACTGATACAGTGCATTGCTACACCCACCACACGACGAACACCTCAGGATCCCAAATTAGGACTTGAGCGTAGCTGTGAAATGGGTGACACCTCAGCACCAAACTAGTTCGAATGGAATGGAACAGGGTGAGGTGTATTTTTTTTCCCTCTCCAGTGGCTGGAGTGCCAATCCTGCCACCAATCTCCATGTTCTCCCAGCAAGTTGAAGGACCTGCCTGCAGGGCTGGATGCAGGTTAACATCATACCCAGGACAGAGCATTTGCAGGTTATGGGCCTTGTTCAAGAGCCCAATGGAATGGAATCATTTGTGGCATTTACAGGATTTGAAGCAGCAACCTTCTGATTACTGATGTAGACCCCTAGCCTCCTAGCCACCACTCTGTCTGAGGAAGATAAAAACAATAAATAAATCAATTTAATAAATAGCCAAAACCAGGAATAAAATCATAGTCACAATCCACTTTCTTCCAATACATCTTTAGTGCTCCAACCTCTTGTCTCCCCAGTCGCTCATGTGGGTATAATCAGCACATCTGATACACGAATGCAGTCCTCCTTCTGAGTCTCATCCCAGCCACCTCTGTGGGGAACTCTGTTAGAACTTCCATGACTGCCCCTACTCAAAGCTGCTTGACAAGACTGGTGTGCCCCTGGAGCAACATTCCTCTTGCTCCCTGTGATGCATCTCTGATTGCTTTGCCTCCTCTTTGTGGCACTGGCACAATTTCTCAATCTTGCTCTCCCTTTCTCTTTGGTGTTCTTTTCCTTGTTTCTTCTTGACCTACCTTTTTTTATACCCTGTGAGTGCAGGTGCACGTAAAGGACCCACAAAGTCTTAAGGAGAGATGGCTGTGTCAACTGTGCCCATGCAAGTAACAAGCAATTAGCCAAGTCCTTCATTAATGTTCTGTGGTTGCATGGCTTTCCTCCCTCACACTCATGAGGTCTGAGCTGCACTATTTTATTAGAACACCTGCACTTGCTCTGACATGAAATGGATCCCAGAAACACTCCACCACAAGCTGCTGAGAAGAAAGTGACGTACATACCTCTGGTCTTCAAGATCACACTTTGGCTGCTGCAATACTTTGTGTGTACTAATGATGATATTCTTGCATCATAGACACACGTACACCTACACACTTCTTTTAGCAAATTGTTTCCAAGGTGCTTAGATAATTACTCAATCAGTTCCTGAATATTAAAGCAGGGACCTAGGAATACATCTTGTTTTCTCAACAAAGGAAAACGTTTACCTAATAGAACTGCTGTAAGGTGTAATAAATCCATTTTCCAAATTTACTTCAATATATTCTTCCACAAACTTAGCTTCCGGATGAGCAAAGGGGCAACAGGAAAAAGTTTTATTGCTCAGTTTTTTGCTTTGTGTGGGGGGTAGGTAGTGCATCCAGATCTTAAAAAAAAAATCTGACTGTCTTAAAATTGCATAGGTAATAGTGACCGATTATCGCATATAATGATGAGTTGAGGGATTCCTTTTACAGTAAATAATGTTGCAAACAATTAGCTCCCCAAGAAACTAATTATTTTGGTCTTCCAATCTGTTTTGAGATTGTGTTTTTTGTTACGAGGCATAGCCAATACAACTTGTGGGTAAGAACAAAAAAAGGTTATGTCGGCACACTTCTTACCTTTTAATAGGCATGATGTACTGTTCACTCTCTCACCAATAAGATCTCCATCAATGGAGAAAATCTAAATTTGGAGTTCATGGGAAGTGCTGCTGTCTGTGATTGTGCTAAGAGTGTCAAACTAATGAAATTCTCTGCAGCCCTCCAAGTCCACTAGTGCTGCTAACTGAAATTCAGTATGTATTGTTACTGGAAGAAACAGACCTTTACGTAACTGGGATTGACTACAATAGCCCACCGCAATCAGCCTTGAATAGCGATGGGTACTTTATTTTGTGGCCTGATCCACCACAATAAAAACATATTCCACTGAGGGTTAGGGGAGTCTTTCGAACTTGTTAATGCTGGCCAAGTATAGACAAAATTTTCATTTTTTTTTTGCTGCTAAAGGAGTTACTAGTTTTAATGATAGACAAATAACCTTGTCTAAACTGTTTCCCAAGTTATGACTGGCCACGTCATCTTTTTAATTTCCAAATATTCCTTTTCTGAAGCCTGAAAGTCATTCAACCTCAAATCTGTTGCAAGTGTTTTAAATATTGCTCTATAGTTTCCATAATTTCTATTTTCCTGTTAAAATTTAAGCGTCTTACTGGTTATTACCCCTTTAAATTTGGGCCCTGAATATTTAAAAAAAACGATCAAAATCATAATAGCAGGGGTAACTGCTATCATACAGAGTATAGTACCACTCAAGATATTCCTCAACTAACAAAGAATTGGCACTTGATATTTTTTCCTTTCACTCTCGTATGTTTTGGGCTGCTAATCAAAAATCAGCCTACACTGACTTAGAAAACCCCCACAAGATGAGGGAACCCTATAAAAATTCTGGATGGGGATTCTTAGGCACTTTTCAGATCCATTCTGAACAAAACTTGCAGCAGGCTCTGCCTCAAAGCTTGATTGGATAAGCCTGAATTCAGTGGCAAAGTCTTGGTTTTTGAAAGACTTGTTTTTTTCTATGAAAGATGGTAAAACAAAGATTTGTTTTAAAAAGGGCAATTTTTTAAAATGATCAGAAGATAAGTTGAAGGAAAATGCAAAAGAATGGTCAAAAAACACAGTGAAATCTTTAAGAGAAGGTCAGATGATTGTGTTACCAAAATGAAAAAGATTTAGTCAAAAAATGTAGGCTCCATCCCAGATCTCAGAAAGGCAAAAACTAAAAATTAATGTAAGGTAGAAGTTTTGAAAATGATCCATATACTTAGATACTAACTGAACAACACTACCATGCTTCATAATGGTGGTATCATGACATTAGACGCCATGTAAATACTGTCACATGCCTATCAACAGTGCTACCAATAATATACAAGAGACTGACAACATGGCAGCAAACGGGTGTTATGGAAAACAAAGGGGGGAGAAAAAGGAATGGAACATTACTGAAAATAATTATGACAACCTTGAATGTCCGGTTACTTTTTAAACATATTGGGTGTGCCTTTCTTCTTTCATAGTGCATAATGTGTTAGTTTGCCACATACAGTAAAGTTGTGTTTTAAAGTGAAGGATTTATTTTTAAATTTTAAAAAGTTATGTGTTTTTGAAGCTTCCAGTGGTACTAATGAATACATGGGTCCACAGGTGAACAGAAAAGCCTTAAAACCTACCTGATACATCCATGTTTTGGCCAAAAATGTTATCAGGTATTCATCCTCATCTTAACATTGCACACATATTACAAAACAGTGTATCCATGTTGTTTTAAGAATGGAAAAAACAAAGTAAAAAGAAAAATGTTGTGACATTCAGCCATTCTAAAAGGAGACCATGCACTTTGTTCTCTAGTGTTCCTCTTCTTCTGCAGCATCTTTCAGGGTCAAGGGTGTGGATTCACCACAGAAAGGCATCACCAAGCACTGCTATTGACACTGAATGTTAATACCCAGATGTGAATTACTGTATTTGTTCCTGTAGACAATTAAGCAATAGTAAACTGAAAGAACACACTTACAATTGGTTACATTCTTTATCTATATGGAAGCTTATATCATCACTATATATCACTAGCAAAATACCCGCACTTCGCAGTGGAGAAGTAGTGTGTTAAAGAAGTTATGAAAAAGATAAAGAAACATTTTAAAAATAACGTAACATGATTGTCAATGTATTTGTTGTAGGCTTACAGTATTTTAGTATTGAGAGTGAATTTGATGATTGTTAAGAGTTTAATTTATGATTGTAAATGTTGTGTTTGAGAAATGCACATTTTTAGGATGTAAGGATGTCTTTGTAAACGATGTTTGCAGATCTGCCCTTGGGCTGTTAAATGACCAAGCTGTCTGCTGAGCTTACTCTTGAGCATGCAACGTACAGTTGGCCATGTGAGAAGCAATCTTGTGTCAATTCAATTCTGACCTTTTTTAGAGTCTGGCCCTGAGACTTATTTATTGTCATAGCGAAGCAGACCCTTACTGGAAATTGGAGGTGTTTGAATTGGAATGGGAGGTCAGAGGGTATGAGAGGGATGAGAGGAATAAATCCAGTCTCCCCTGAGCCAGTTCCAGTGAAGACAGTTGCCTCAATGAGGTTCTTGTGCAAAGATCTGATCTGAAGCCTGGTGCCGTTAGAAAGTTTTGGTGGTTATAAGTTTCATAGTAAAGCAGTGGAGTAAACGAAAAGGCAGGGGTCATCAGCAGGAAGACGTGAAGCAAGGCGAACAATAACAGGCTTGAAGCGGTGGAGTAAAGAAGAAGGGAGCAGTGAGGACGACGAACAGCTGAGGAAAGTAAGGAAGCAAGTGAGGAGGCACATGAGCGTGGGATGTCGTTAATGTATATAGGCAGGGAGCCAACCACGTGGTAGGTGCACGGACAGCGGCCGTGTGGATAAAGGAAGGGGGACCAGGGGTGGCCCTTGTGTGTCTCTGCCATGAAATAAATCCTCTGTTAACGGAAATAAGGAATGAAACTGTCAAAAGGAGAGGTCAGTTCCGAAAATTCCTTATAGCATAGTGGTGAGAACTGCCAAAAAGAAGACATTATTTTTGAAAGTTTGTTATGGGGCATGGTGCAAAATGAAACATACTTAATGTTTGTAAGTACAGTGTAAAGGATGAGCATGGGAAATTTGGGCTTCCTACGTATATTGGAAGTTGTAGAAATAGTGAGGAGGGGTTTCCCCTATCTATATATACAGTTTAGGGGGTACACCCTTGGGTGTTGCAATAGGACATGAAACATACCTAACTTTTGTAAGTACACTGCAAGGAATGAGCACGTGAAATTTCAGCTTCCCACCTATATGGAAAATGGGAGAATTAGTGATGAATCAGTGAGGGCTTTGCCTTTTATATGCATAGATTCTACTGGCTGCTTCCACGATGTGGCACCATGCACTCCAGCATCACTTGGCTCCTCCAGGGTCAGAAGAAACCATATGCCACTCTTTGCCTTGGCTCCTGATTACTTGCAACACATTAGGAGTACAATCTCAGTTGCCATTTTTCTACCAATCATCCATCCATCCATCCATCCATCCATCCATCCTCTTCCGCTTATCCGAGGTCGGGTCGCGGGGACAGCAGCTTGAGCAGAGATGCCCAGACTTCCCTCTCCCACTTCTTCAAGCTCTTCCGGGAGAATCCCGAGGCGTTCCCAGGCCAGCCGGAAGACATAGTCCCTCCAGTGTCTCCTGGGTCTTCCCCGGGGCCTCCTCCCGGTTGGACGTGCCCGGAACACCTCACCAGGGAGGCGTCCAGGAGGCATCCTGATCAGATGCCCGAGCCACCTCATCTGACTCCTCTCGATGCGGAGGAGCAGCGGCTCTACTCTGAGCCCCTCCCGGATGACTGAGCTTCTCACCCTATCTTTAAGGGAGAGCCCAGACACCCTGCGGAGGAAACTCATTTCAGCCGCTTGTATTCGCGATCTCGTTCTTTCGGTCACTACCCATAGCTCATGACCATAGGTGAGGGTAGGAACATAGATCGACCGGTAAATTGAGAGCTTTGCCTTATGGCTCAGCTCCTTTTTCACCACGACAGACCGATGCAGAGCCCGCATCACTGCGGACGCCGCACCGATCCGCCTGTCGATCTCACGCTCCATTCTTCCCTCACTCGTGAACAAGACCCCAAGATACTTGAACTCCTCCACTTGAGGCAGGATCTCGCTCCCAACCCTGAGAGGGCACTCCACCCTTTTCCAGCTGAGGACCATGGTCTCGGATTTGGAGGTGCTGATTCCCATCCCAGCCGCTTCACACTCAGCTGTGAACCGATCCAGAGAGAGCTGAAGATCACGGCCTGATAAAGCAAACAGGACAACATCATCTGCAAAAAGCAGTGACCCAATCCTGAGTCCACCAAACCGGACCCCCTCAACACCCTGGCTGCGCCTAGAAATTCTGTCCATAAAAGTTATGAATAGAATCGGTGACAATGGGCAGCCCTGGCGGAGTCCAACTCTCACTGGAAATGGGTTCGACTTACTACCAGCAATGCGGACCAAGCTCTGACACCGGTTGTACAGGGACCGAACCGCCCTTATCAGGGGGTCCGGTACTCCATACTCCCGGAGCACCCCCCACAGGATTCCCCGAGGGACACGGTCGAACGCCTTTTCCAAGTCCACAAAACACATGTAGACTGGTTGGGCGAACTCCCATGCACCCTCCAGGACCCTGCTAAGGGTGTAGAGCTGGTCCACTGTTCCGCGACCAGGACGAAAACCACACTGTTCCTCCTGAATCCGAGGTTCGACTATCCGACGGACCCTCCTCTCCAGAACCCCCGAATAGACTTTTCCAGGGAGGCTGAGGAGTGTGATCCCTCTGTAGTTGGAACACACCCTCCGGTCCCCCTTCTTAAAGAGGGGGACCACCACCCTGGTCTGCCAATCCAGAGGCACTGTCCCTGATGTCCATGCGATGTTGTAGAGACATGTCAACCAAGACAGCCCTACAACATCCAGAGCCTTTAGGAACTCCGGGCGTATCTCATCCACCCCCGGGGCCCTACCAACAAGGAGTTTTTTGACCACCTCAGTGACCTCAGTCCCAGAGATGGGGGAGCCCACCTCCGAGTCCCCAGGCTCTGCTTCCTCATTGGAAGGCATGTTATTGGGATTGAGGAGGTCTTCGAAGTACTCCCCCCACCAACCCACAACGTCCCGAGTCGAGGTCAGCAGCGCACCATCCCCACCATATACAGTGTTGACACTGCACTGCTTCCCCCTCCTGAGACGCCGGACGGTGGACCAGAATCTCCTCGAAGCCGTCCGAAAGTCGTTCTTCATGGCCTCCCCAAACTCCTCCCATGCCCGAGTTTTTGCCTCAGCAACCACAGAAGCTGCATTCCGCTTGGCCTGCCGGTACCTATTAGCTGCCTCCAGAGTCCCACAGGACAAAAGGGACTGGTAGGACTCCTTCTTCAGCTTGACGGCATCCCTCACCGCTGGTGTCCACCAACAGGTTCGGGGTTTGCCGCCACGACAGGCACCGACCACCTTACGGCCACAGCTCCGGTCAGTCGCCTCAACAATAGACACGGAACATGGCCCATTCGGACTCAATGTCCCCCACCTCCCTCGGGACATGGTCAAAGTTCTGCCGGAGGTGGGAGTTGAAGCTACTTCTGACAGACATTCCCAGCAGACCCTCACAACACGTTTGGGCCTACCAGGCCTGACCGGCATCCTCCCCCACCATCGAAGCCAACTCACCACCAGGTGGTGATCAGTTGATAGCTCCGCCCCTCTCTTCACCCGAGTGTCCAAGACATGTGGCCACAAGTCCGATGACATGACCACAAAGTTGATCATCGAACTGAGGCCTAGGGTGTCCTGGTGCCAAGTGCACATATGAACACCCCTATGCTTGAACATGGTGTTCGTTATGGACAATCCATGACGAGCACAGAAGTCCAATAACAAAACACCGCTCGGGTTCAGATCGGGGGGGCCATTCCTCCCAATCACGCCCTTCCAGGTCTCACTGTCATTGCCCACGTGTGCATTGAAGTCTCCCAGCAGTGCGAGGGAGTCCCCAGATGGTATGCCCTCTAACACACCCTCCAGGGACTCCAAAAATGATGGGTACTCTGAACTGCTGTTCGGTGCATACGCACAAACAACAGTTAGGACCCGTCCCCCCACCCGAAGGCGGAGGGAGGCTACCCTCTCGTCTACTGGGGTAAACCCCAATGTACAGGCTCCAAGTCGGGGGGCAATAAGTATACCCACACCCGCTTGGCGCCTCTCACCGGGGGCAACTCCAGAGTGGTAGACAGTCCAGCCCCTCTCAAGGAGATTGGTTCCAGAGTCCAAGCTGTGCGTCGAGGTGAGCCCGACTATATCTAGCCGGAACCTCTCAACGTCACGCACTAGCTCAGGCTCCTTCCCCTTCAGAGAGGTGACATTCCATGTCCCAAGAGCCAGCTTCTGTAGCCGAGGATCAGACCGCCAAGGTCCCCGCCTTTGGCCACCACCCAACTCACACTGCACCCGACCTCCTTGGCCCCTCCCATAGGTGGTGAGCCCATGGGAAGGGAGATCCACGTTGCCTCTTCGGGCTGTGCCCGGCCGAGCCCCATGGGTGCAAGCCCGGCCACCAGGCGCTCGCCATCGAGCCCCACCTCCAGGCCTGGCTCCAGAGGGGGGCCCCGGTGACCCGCGTCCGGGCGAGGGAAAACGCCGTCCAAATTTTTTATTCGTCATAGGAGGTTTGTATAACTCTACCAATCATGCAAACTTTATTAATAATCTGACATGCAAGGTACAGCTACTGGAGCCACAAAACAAAGAGTGTCTACAGGCTCAGCAAGTGCTGTTTGCAGTCTGCACCTTCTCTCCCCTAGCCCTTGGTGCTGCTGTCACTGATTTCGGAGCTCCTATAATGGCTGCTTTTGCAGTTACATTCCTACCTTACAATGCCAGGGTCTGTATGAATCTTGCATGTTCTCCCCATGTATTTTTGGATTGATTGTCATTTATAGATAGTACAATGAATCTCTTGTGTGCTCTTTTCACTTCTCTGCCACTCACTGTGACTCTTATTCTGTAGTCTATGTAAAATTATACAAATTGTAATAGGTGGAAACTATGTGTCGTTCAGACAAAAATAATAAATCATTCGATGTGAGCTTGCATCTGTCTGTTATTATAATCCATAGCAGAACATAACTGTTGAAAAAAAAAAATTGCAGAGAGAAAAGTAGGATTATAAGCAAAGTATAGCTTGGTGCGGGGGGCTTGCCAGGTTGTCATAACTCCCCACACAATGGAGGCTGTGAGCTGACAAGTGTAAAGGAAATGTATTCTTACTTTAGGAAAAATAGGTCCAAGAATCTGTGATAAAATAATTATTTCTAGTTTCCTTTCATTATCACAAGGATGCCTCATAAATGCTAGAGGCATATATTTTTTTTTAAACTGAAACTTTTGCTGCTTCAAAGTAGATTGTCAGGTTTTAAGGCTTTTTCATTCACCTATGGAAAAGAGTAGCCACTAGTCACTTTGTAAGCTGCACAAACAAGCAAAATATTTTTCAAAAATTATATATAAAAAAAAGCTTTACTTCAAAACACAATGGTATGTGGCCCTGCGATGGGCTGGCGCCCTGCCCAGGGTTTGTTCCTGCCTTGCACCCTGTGCTGGCTGGGATTGGCTCCAGCAGACCCCCGTGACACTGTGTTAGGATATAGCGGGTTGGACAATAACTGACTGACTGACAATGTTATGTGGCATATTAATAATTATATACCATGATTGGAAAGAAATAAAGTTATTCTTTAATAAGCAAGAGTTCAGATTCACCCCTTGTGAATGCTGACAGTGTCTGACCAGCCAGATTTCCCATTTTACCCATTAATGAGTAAATCATGTACTGAAGCTGAGACACAGTGGGGCAGATGCAAAGCTAAAATGCATGTCCTATAACTTGAGTAGTGGATACAAAAGGCAATACAGTAGAGGTTAATCAATGAACATTTTGTTTTCTTGGTTTGTATTTCATTCTTCTGATTGATATGTGTTCTGTGTTTTCCTATTACATTAACTGTTCCACAATTAAGTTCAATTGCCTGTTAGTTACAAATATTCATGAGATTATTGAGCTCTTTGGTCTGAACTATTCGACTCCAATTTTTAATTTTCCCTAACAAGCAGTAGCACCTTGGAAATGTTTCTAAGTGAGATATGAAACTAAACTTTTCTTCTGAGAATAAAGGTTATGTCACACTGAGTTATGTGATGATTACATTTCTGTGGTTAGGGCTACACTTGCATGACCTGCACACACTATTGTCACTCTGTCTAGAAGCTGATCGGTGCTTTAATTATACAGTACCATTGGTGCAGTATCCATTTGTTTTCCGGTACTGTTCGTGACAGAGTCTCACCCTACTCTTCATGCTAATTACCCTGCATGAATGGGACCGTCATTAGGAGGCCATTTATCATCTTCTCTTTAATGATTTCTCCTAGTGCCCTTTAAATTCCCATTGGATGGGTGCTCAAATTACCTTCATTTTCCCTTTCAGTTTTCAGTCTAATCACCACACCAAGTTGACAGACCTTCCCAATTACAGAATGTTCACAAATGGCTGCTCTCATGACTGAAATTTACAGCAGATTGGCAGGCAGACAGTGTGACCTATTGGATAAAGTGATAGACATTAACTCCTGGCGCTAGCATGAGTGAAGCGCTTCACCTGACACTTTGCACATTTATAAAAATGGGGAAATGCTTATGATTTGCAAGTCACTTTGGGTAAAAACATCAAATAAGTACATTCTTTCATTCACCTAACCTGACCATTTCATACAGAGTCGAGGTAGACTGGTACCAAACCTGGCAGCATTAAGCACAAGCTTTAAACCATCTCTGGACAGGACACCAGTTCATCACAGGGGACACTCACTCACACCAGGGCAATTTAAAGTTCCCATACAGCTTTGCCCATACAAGGATGTTGCAAAGAATCAGAGTACTCAGGTAAAGGTTATGCCAACACTGTGAGAATGTGAAAACAGGAGCAAGATTGGAATTTAAACCTAAGACTCTAAATCTGTGATGCAGTAATAAATAAACACATTTTATTTGCATATAATTTCTAAATGTTGAATCAAGCAAAGTGGCATTCTGGGATGTGATAAAATGACATATAAAAATCTGGTTGTTGTCTTAAAGATTTGGGAAAACTATTATGGTTATTGAGGTATGTCATCTGTTTAGTGCAACAATTTTTCTTTAAAATCATAACACAAGCCAGATTCAAAGCCTAAAAAGCTTCTCTAGGATGTATTACTTCTTTTATAATGAGCCAACACAAAGAGCTGGTCTTAACATTTGGATGCTTGTCACATCTACATCTTTTATATCATGGCAGCCTTGGTAGGTCATGTGACTTGCATGTTATTAACACAAGAATTGTGAATGAAAATTAAAATTATTAACATTAAAAAAGATTTAAATTGAAGTCTAATAAGTTCTTAACAAACTGAAAGATATCTAGATTAACTGTCAGTCAGTTGAAAGGGATGGGTTAGTCGCAAAAATAAAACACTTCCACCAACACAGTTAAGCTGGGAAAATGGCTGCAATTTCTTCAGTATACGGTAGCTCAGGGGTCCCCAACCACCGGTCCGCGACCCACTACCGGGCCGCAGCCGTCTGATAGCCGGGCCGCGAGAGAACTGCCGGCAACGGAGACTCACTCAGACTTTTCAGAACGCTTGGTGGGCGGGGCTTTGCAGCGGCGCAGAGAGAGGAGAGAGACCGAGGTGAGAGAGTATTACAACAAAGTATTGTTACGGTCCCGACAGTTTCCCCATATGACACGAGTCTATAGAAATCGCGTTACTACGAAGTACATTCAGCAGATGCTTTCATTACAACGAAGTGACCTTGAAATGCCTGAATGAACCATCCACAGAGCAGTTAGATCTGTGGTCGCAGCTCAGATGTGCACATTTGTACAATGATCCCCAAACAGGAACATTGTAAAAAAAAATTCTTTCTTCGAACTTTCCTCGTACTGTTTTTTTTTTTCTTTGCTGTTTTTGTTTTCTGTGGTTTTCAGTGATACCTTTTGCTTATTTCTTGTCAACATTTGAAAAACATCCATTGGAATTTAACTCATTGTCACCCTCCTATAGAAACGGCAGACACGAAAAAAAACGATAACAGTGTTAATGTTTGTGATGTGCAATCTGTTGGAATGGCAAATGTAAAGCATATGTCTTTGTTATATGCAAAAAAAGAAGAAAAATCTCAGGTTGCAAACGTATGTGAACTGCTTAATAACTTAATAATAATAGAAATGTTATGTAAATCGTGTATAAAACTGCACCCCCCCCCCCCAACCCCCCCGACCGGTCCATGGAAAAATTTGCATCTAATAAAGTGGTCCTTGCTGTCAAAAAGGTTGGGGACCCCTGCAGTAGCTCATAACAAGCAATGTTGCATGCAACAGAGAGTTTTTGCATTGTTTTCATACACCTGTTTATCATTTATCTTAATTTATTAATTTTTCTTGGTTGCTTATTTCAACCGTCTGGACCACGTGTCTGCCTGGGGGGTTGCAAACTGGGATCCCGAGTTGTTTCGTTGTGTAGTGTGTGTGGCAACGCATTGTATCAGTGCATGCTCCCCAACTTGACTTGACTTGTTTCAGCTTTTCAGGTCTGTATTAGTTGGGAGTCGGAATTTTGTGAATGGGTATTAAGGCCTACAAAAATAACCCAATAAGCAAGTCAGAACCTTCTCTGATCTGCTAAGAAGATAGATAGATAGATAGATAGATAGATAGATAGATAGATAGATAGATAGATAGATAGATAGATAGATAGATAGATAGATAGATAGATAGATAGATAGATAGATAGATAGATAGATAGATAGACAGGGACAGTCCCCAACTACTACTTACAGGCTTTGGCCTAGCAGGCCCCAGAAATGAGGAGCTGGCTTTAAAAGGTCAAAAAATAGCAAGAGGCCTATACGTATCAGACATGCTCAACAGTAAAAACTATAAAAACTCTGGCTTGTAAACCAAAAGTTAACTAGGATATTTATAAATGAAGTATTTATTTACAGGAGATAAAGAAATAACAAAAATACTCAAAAGAGCAGAAAGGAGTTGCCTAATAGGCAGTCAAAGCAAACAAGTCCCAACACATTTATCCAAAGGCATATACTGTATAATAACAGAAAAAAAGCCCATAGACGAGAAATTAGACAACAGTACTTACAGGGAACTCCAACCAAAACCAGTGAACCACAGCTGGATCTCTCCTGCTCCGAGCACTTTATAGCCAGAGGGAGGATCCAACAGCAGTGATGTCAGAGTGGCCCGCCTCCTGGGGCTCCACCCACATAGTGCATGAAACAGAAGAGCATTGAAAGAGACAATACATACATTAGATGTTTTCATATATAACAATAAAACAAAGTGTCAATAACAACCAGACTGACACAACAGTATTAAGAGGACAGATACCCTCCTTGTGTTTTGTTAGTCTTTCAGCTCATTTTCTGCAGTTAGTTGATTTTTGTGTAGTGTTTTGTCAATTTCAAGTACTTTAGTTTCTTCATTTTTTTTTTTTTTGTTGATGAAATGGTTTTTTTTATTTTAAATTTGTTCATGTTTTATATTAACAGTATTGGTTATTGACTTCATTTATGTTCATATATATTCTATTGTATTCCATGCACACTGTGGTTAGGTCCCCCAAGAGATGGGACCACCTGCTCATCACCCTGCAAAAATGGGGAAACCCACAGTGCCATGCATTTCACTAAATACGCTTGTGGTGGTGGTGGTGAGCTCTCCTGTATAGTTTTCTATTTCAGTATTTTGTGAATTTCTCAGTTTTTGACCTCTGTGCTCTGTTTTGTGATTTTTTTCTTTGCTGAATTTGTTATTGAGACCTGTTTGCCTTGAGTTTCCTTTGTCTTTTCAGACAAAGTACCTTCTGTGCTATTTGGAGTTTCACTGCTTAACAGAGGTGAAAATAAATCTTTAACTTATAAAGATTCTTCATTGTCTTTTTTTGTGACTAGCTGGGGTTTGACAGAAATTCCTCCAGAAATCATTTTGAGTTATTGTGTATGACTTTCCTGTTTTGGGACATTCAAGTTCATAAGATTTTTTTTTACAGTTTGATACAAGCTAGTTATATTGAGGTGTTTACCCACTTCTGTCTAGCAGTGCTGGGGTAAGGAAGTTCTCTCCTTGTGGACTTTTCAATAAAGCCTCTGCTGAAGATCCCTTTTTTAGGTTATTGCCAATGTCTGCTATGGCTTTATGCCACGTGCTGTTTTTGGAGATGAGATGATAAATCTAAAAGTCACCAAAATACCTAGAGTTGGGACAATAGTCCTAAGAAAATCTTATCAGAGTGCCAGTGTCACGGTAAAGCAAAAGCTCTATATAAAAGATATTGTTAGATCTTGAGAACACCTGCAAAGATATGTTCACTATACTGTATGGAAGAAGCTGGTAGCATCTTTCAATATGCACATTCATAAACAGCGGCTGAGTGATTTATCTTAATTAAATACACCGAATCTCCGTCTTTTACAGAAGATTAACAGGTAAATGTATGTTGATTGGAGTTTGCATGTTCTCCCCGTGTCTGCGTGGGTTTCCTCCGGGCGCTCCGGTTTCCTCCCACAGTCCAAAGACTTGCAGGTTAGGTGGATTGGCGATTCTAAATTGGCCCTGGTGTGTGCTTGGTGTGCTTGGTGTGTTTGTGTGTGTCCTGTGGTGGGTTGGCACCCTGCCCAGGATTGGTCCCCTGCCTTGTGCCCTGTGTTGGCTGGGATTGGCTCCAGCAGACCCCCGTGACCCTGTGTTCGGATTCAGCGGGTTGGAAAATGGATGGATGGATGTATGTTGATCTATATTTTTCTATTTCTAATAGTAAACAACATAATTATTTCCATGCATTGCTTATCTTTTTCTGTTGCATTGAGTTAAATGTTTGATTCAATACAAATATAAATGCAAAAAATGGTTTCAATATTTTTGTGATGGCATATTAGTCATCTCCATAACAGTCTGTCTGATGTGTGTGTAATTCATTTTCTAACATCACCCACAGTAGTAAGTCTGTTAAACCTCCTCACAAGGAGGTCTAAGTAAGCACACAGATTTATTCCCCTTTTCTGACTCCAAGAAGAACACGGCAACTGTACTTGGTCTTAGTCTTGGTCCGCCGCTCTGGGGCCCACTGCAACAGTGCTAAACCTGAAAGTTAGTCTCGTTACCTTTAATATGTACTAAGACCAGATCAACACGGGGTCAGACAAGGCTCATAGCTACTGACCCATGCGGTCCTCAGGACTGAGTTTGAGAACAAGTTATTTCATATTAATGAAATAGAAATTCAAGAAAATACCTAAAATATGAATTGCATTTACAAATTAAAGCACAGAGTGCCCTACTAGCTGTTACATTCTCGTAACTGGTTAATGGAAAATTCAGCTTTGCATTCTCAGATCTACTGGATCCACTTCAGAGTTGCTTATGTGCAGTACAAATGGAAGTGGTTTAAATATTATTGCCACACAAATTTAAAAACATTTCTTTACACAACATACAGATATTTAGAACACAATAGCCATTAATGCCAAAAATAATACCTTCAGAGCCTTCAAAGATTTAAATTATATTAAAAGCAAAAAAAAAAAAAAACTGAAGAATTTTAGAATTGACAAGGTATGTTGGGGTAAATGGCTTGTTCACTTTGAAAATATTTATTTTCTTAGGCAAAACTGCCATCCAGAAGATGGATGAAAGAATTAAAAGCAATAGGTTACTAACAGCATGAAGATATGATAGCTGTAGTGATTACCTAGAAAAATAATTCCTAAATTTAACTGAACTGAATATCATTTTTAGCCATACAAAACCCCTCAAGGAACTAAAATTGGTTTTGAATGATGAAGTGTGTTTTAGTAGCCAGTACAATATTTATAGACATTATAATACACTTTGTCTACAGCATTAACTCAGGCTCTTCTCTCTGATGAAAGGAACAGAAAAAATTTAAACCAAGCTTCAGTTTAAGAGGCTCTGAATGACAGTGTTGTAAAACTAAAAACACTAAAGAATGTTTGTAAAGTCTACCAATGCAAATCATTTTTTGCCACTTTAAGGTACCTTACTATAAAAAACCTCTTATCTAAAAAACCTAAAACGTGATGACAGCTTCACTGCAGCAGATTTGGCAGGTGTTGACTGTATCAAACTAACAAATTATGTTTATTCGTACTTAACACTATATTTTCAAGTTTAAGTTTATTGCCCCGATGTGTATCACTAACTCTTAGTTTTCTCTGGGTGTCACATTCTGCAGATGAGTTAGTTCATGACTGTGTCAGCGTGCATCTGCAAATGAAACAAGTTAGGAAGCATACACATGGCCTAACATTCAGGTGCATTTGAGGACTGTGTAGGCACTGTAGCCCTCCATGGGCTAAGTCCAGTTCTAGGTTCTAAAAACCTTCTGAATCCATTTCAGTGTCCACCCTCACTCACACATGCACACACACATACACACTCTATAGTCACACACAGTGACAATTTGCAATTTGTCATTAATTCATTCTTTGCATGAGCATGTCTGGCTGTAGTAATTTTCATGTAATAAGACTTGCAAAGCTATTCAGTTATAACAAATATTAGGGAATAACAAGTGAAAGGCAAACTTTAATACAGTGTATGACTATTATGGGTATTAGGTAAATATGGCACTCTGATAGCAAAATATAGTGTTAGTGAATCATTATACACCGATCAGCCATAACATTCAAACCATTGACAAGTGAAGTGAATAACATTGATTATCTCATTACAGTGGCACCTGTCAAGGGGTGAGATACATTAGGGAGCAAGTGAACAGTCAATTCTTGAAGGTGATGTGTTAGAAGCAAGAAAACTGGACAGAGTAAGGATCTGAATGACACTGACAAGGACCAAATTGTTATGGCTACATGACTCAGTCAGAACATCTTCAAAATGGATGGTTTTGTGGGCTGTTACCAGCATGCAGTGGATACTACCTAACAAAAGTGGTTCAAGGAAGGACAACCAGAGAATCAGAAACATGGTCATGAACACCCAAGCCTCACTGATGAGTGTACAGAGCAAGGGCTATCCCATCTGGTCCAATCCTACAGAAAAGGTTCTGTAGCACAAATTTCTGAAAAACTTACTGCTGTCTAAGAGCAAGGTGTCACAGCACACAATTTATTGCAGCTTGTTATGTATGGGGCTGAGCAGCCACAGACTGGTTGGTGTGCCCATGCTGATCCCTGTCCATTGCTGAAAGTGATTACAATGGGCATGTGAGTATCAGAACTGGACCATGGAGCAATGGTGGCCTGCTATGAATAATTAAATTTTCATGTGTATGGCAGGGTGCATGGACGTCATTTACTTGGTGATAGTGCATCCTGCTGCCATTTCTATGGGAAGAAGGTAAGATGACAGAGGCAGTGATATGGTCTGGGCAATGCTCTTCTTGGAAACCTTAGGTCTTGATGGCCATGTGAATGTTACTTTGACACGTACTACCTAACCAAAGATTGTTTTAAACCTCATACACCCCCTTAATGGCAGTGGCTTCTTTCAGCAGAATAATGCACGTTGCAGAAATTGTTTGGTAATGATTTGAGGAACATGACAAAGAGTTTGAGGTGTTGACTTGGCCTCAGAATTCCCAAGTTCTCAATCCAATCAAGCATCTGTGGGATGTGCAGGAAAAACAAGCCCAATCCATGGAGGCCCCACTTAAGAACTTACAGGATTTAAAGGCAGCTAATGTCTTGGTGTCGGATACCACAGGACACTTTCAGAGGTCTAGTGGAATCCATGCTTCAATGGGTCAGAGATATTTTGTGGCACGAGGGCGACATACACGATATTAGGCAAGATGCTTTAATGTTGTGGCTAATCAGTGTAATCTGCAGATAATGGAGTTGTGAGGTTGGCTTAGTATAAGGTTAATAATAAACATTTATTATCTCTGTGCTTAAGTTTATGTGCTGCATGGTATTTCATTCTTGTCTAGACAACATTTTGTTTTCCCTGCTTGCATTTTATACTTTTATGGTTAGGAAGATTATTGAAATTACCTGTTACGATGTAATGCACTGGGAGGTGTGAAATGATGATGCATCGTTTTTCCTTCCACTTGCACTCATGCACCTGGAATGACTTTGTAAAGTAGAAACCATGCACTGATTAAGAGATTTTCACATTTGTGAAGTGAGCTGAAGAAGTAGTTTACATAAGTTAATGAACAATGAAAGAAGAATTTTGTTAAATGGACATTTGGGGGGAGATACAATGTTAGAGTAGAATGGGAGGACCAGTGAGATGTGGGTTTCATTACTGGGGTTCCTCTTAGAGTCGATGTTATGAGGTATGCGCTCATCTTGATTGCCAGTACTGTCCACATCATGAGAAATGTATCCTCTATTCTTCTTCTTTCGGGGGCTCTCATTAGGGGTTGTTATAGCTGATTATTTTTTTCCATATCTTCCTGTCCTCTACATCTGTTACACCCATCATCTGCATGTCCTCTCTCACCACATCCATAAACCTTCTCTTAGGCCTTCCTCTTTTCCTCTTGCCTGGTAGCTCTATCCTTAACATATTTTTCCCAGTATACCAGGCATCTCTCCTCTGCACATGTCCAAACCAACGCAATCTCACCTTTCTGACTTTGTATCCAAACCTTCCAACCCGAGCTGACCTTCTAATGTGCTCATTTCTAATCCTGACTATCCTCGTCACTCCCAATGCAAATCTTAGCATCTTAAACTTGCCACTTCCAGGTCTGTCTCCTGCTTTCTGGTCAGTGCCACTGTCTCAAACCCATATAACATAGCTGGTACTCACTACCGTCCTGTAGACCTTCCCTTTCACTCTTGCTGATACCTGTCTGTAACAAACTACTCCTGACACACTTCTCCACCCATTCCACCCTGCCTGCACTCTCTTTTTCACCTCTATTCCACAGTCTCTATTACTCTGTACTGTTGATCCCAAGCATTTAAGCATCCACCTTGGACAACTCTACTTCTTGCATCTTCACCATTCCACTGACTTCCCTCTCATTTACACACATGTATTCTGTCTTGTTCCTACTGAGCTTCATTTCTCTCCTCTCTAGAGCATATCTTCACCTCTCCAGGGTTCCCTCAACCTGCTTCCTACTATCGCTACAGATCGCAATGTCCTCCACAAACATCATAGTCCACGGGGACTCTTGTCTAATCTCATCTGTCAGCCTGTTCATCACCATTACAAATAAGAAAGAACTCTGAGCCTATCCCTGATGTAATCCCACCTCCATGCTGAATGTATCTGTCACTCCTACCGCAGACCTCACCACTGTCACACTTCCCTCGTACATATCCTGTACAACTCTTACATACTTCTCTGCCACTCCTGATTTCCTCATACAACACCACAACTCCTCTCGAGGCACCCTGTCATATGCCTTCTCCAGGTCCACAAAGACTCAATGCAACTCCTTCTGACCTTCTCTGTACTTGTCCATCAACACCGTCAGAGCAATCATCGCATCTGTGGTGATCGTTCCTAACATGAAACCATACTGCTGCTCACTAATCATCACCTCCCTTCTCAACCTAGCTTCAACTACTTTTTCCCATAAGTTCATGCTGTGGCTCATCAATTTTATCCCCCTGTAGTTACTATAACTCTGCACTTTCCCCTTATTATTAAAAATTTGGTACCAATATGCTTCTTCACTCCTCGGGCATCATCTCACTTTCCAAGATTCCATTAAACAACCTGGTTAAAAACTCAACTGCCATCTGTCCTATACACCTTCATGCTTCCGCAGGTATGTCATCTGGATCAACGGCCTTTCTATTCTTCATCCACTTCATAGCTGTCTTTACTTCCTCCTTGCTAGTCCGTTGCACTTTCTGATTCACTATCGCCACATCATCGAACCTCTTCTCTCTCTCATTCTCTTCATCCATCAGCTTCTCAAAGTACTCTTTCCATCTGCCCAACACACCCTCCTCGCTTGAGTGTACATTTCCATCTTTATCCTTTATCACCCTAACATGCTGCACATCTTTCCCAGCTCGGTCCCTCTGTCTAGCCAATCAGTTTTCTCCCTTCTTAGTGTCCAGCCTCTCATACAACTCATTATACGCCTTTTCTTTAACCTTTACCACCTCTCTCTTCACCTTATGCCTTATCTCCTTGTACTCTTGTCTATGTTTTGCATCTCTCTGAATATCCCACTTCTTCACCATCCTCTTCCTCTGTATATTCTTCCATACTTTCCCATTCCACCACCAGGTTTCCTTTTCCTCTTTCCTCTGTCCAGATGTCACGGCAAGCACTCTTCTGGCTGTCATCCTTACTATTTCTGCTGTAGTTGCCCAGCTGTCTGGTAACTCTTCGCTGCCACCCAGTGCCTGTCTTACCTCCTCCTTGACCTCAACCTTGCAGTCTTCCTTTTTGAAATTCCACCATTTGATCCTTAGCTCTTCCCTCACTCTCCTCCTCTTCTTGATCTTCATTGTCATCCTACAGACCACCATCATATGCTGCCTAACTACACTTTCCGCTGCTACCACTTTGCAGTCTTCAATCTCCTTCAGATTAGGACATACTCTACCTTTGTGCTTCTTCCTCAACTCTTGTACATCAACCTATGTTCCTACCCCTTCTTAAAATACATTTTCACCACAGCCATGTCCATCCTTTTCACAACATCCACTATACTCTGACCTTCTTCATTCCTCTCCTTGACACCATACCTACCCATCACTTCCTCATCTCCTCTGTTCCCTTCACCAGCATGCCCATTGAAATCCACTTCAATCACCACTCTCTGTCCATTGGGTACACTGTCCATCACTTCATCCAACTCATTATAGAAATTTCTTTCTCATCCATCTCACACCCTACTTGTGGGGCATATGGACTAACAACATTCATCATCACACCTCCAATTTCTAGCTTAATAATCATTACTCTGTCTGACACTCTTTTCACTTCCAAAACACTCTTGACATACTGTTCCTTCAGAATAACCCCTACCCATTTCTTCTCCCATCCACACCATGATGGAACAATTTGAATCCACCTCCAATCCACCTGGCCTTACTCCCCTTCCATTTAATCTTTTGCACGCACAATATATCCACCTTCCTTCTTTCCATCATATCTGCTAACTCTCTCCTCTTACCAGTCATACTGCCAACATTCAAATTTCCTACCCTCTGCTCCACTGTGTTTACCTTCCTCTTCTCATCCTGCCTCCAGACACGTCTCCCCCCTCTTCCTCTCCTTCTTTGACAAACTGTAGCCCAATTTCCGCTAGCACCCTGTCAGTTAACAGTACTGGTGGTGGCTGTTGTTAACCCGGCCTCAACCGATCCAGTATGGAAATCTGCATTGTTGTCCGATATTGATTGGCACAAAGAAACACTGGTTTGTGCATCCCCTGTGGCTGGTTTGAGAAAGGTATCCTCTATCCATTGGGGGGACAAAAAAAACTCCTTACTCTGAGTGCTTCATTATTGAAGTTAAACTCATTGCATAGTCTACATTGGATGGAAGGAGCTGTGGAGAACGTAACTGTGTGAGTCAGTGTGCTTGTAGTGGACAGAGGTTTTAAGTCATGGAAAATTGACAGAAAGACTTGTATCTAAAATGCTAGCTTTTGTGGAAGCATTGAGTAAAAACTAGTAAAATCATTAATGAATTCCCTTTGCTGGTTTCGATTACAAGACCTAGGTAGGAGAAAGAAAAGAAACACTCTCCTAACCAGTTGGCAAAGATGTTGGCATAGCTAGGTCCCATCCAGTATTCTACTGTCCATATTTTACAAAGTGCTTCCATATGTGGGCTTGTCAGTTTCTGTATGGCAGCACAGATGTGTCTATGCCTTTTATCAAATGTCAAGAAAGCAGGTGTCATATAAGAGGAATCAAGTCTTTTAAAACATGTGATCATTTTTAGTAAATTACCTAGAGTTGTTTGAAGTTATTTTTTTTTTTATTGATCCTAAAGTCATGTTCAAACTGAATGATCAAACAATTTATTGGTCAATCTAGAAAACCATTTACAGTAATCCCTCGCTATATTGTGCTTCGCCTTTCGCGGCTTCACTCCATCGCGGATTTTATATGTAAGCATATTTAAATATATATCGCGGATTTTTTGCTGGTTCGCGGATTTCTGCGGACAATGGGTCTTTTAATTTCTGGTACATGCTTCCTCAGTTGGTTTGCCCAGTTGATTTCATACAAGGGACGCTATTGGCAGATGGCTGAGAAGCTACCCAACTTACTTTTTTCTCTCTCTCTTGCTCTGACATTCTCTGCTCCTGACGGAGGGGGTGTGAGCAGGGGGGCTGTTCGCACACCTAGACGATACGGACGCTCGTCTAAAAATGCTGAAAGATTACCTTCACGTTGCTCCCTTCTGTGCAGCTGCTTCGTGAAGCGACATGCTGCACGGTGCTTCGCATACTTAAAAGCTCGAAGGGCACGTATTGATTTTTGCTTGTTTGTTTTTCTCTGTCTCTCTCTCTCTGACATTCTCTGCTCCTGACGGAGGGGGTGTGAGCTGCCGCCTTCAACAGCTTTGTGCCACGGCGCTTCGCATACTTAAAAGCCAAACAGCCCTATTGATTTGTTTGCTTTTCTCTCTCTCTCTGACATTCTCTGCTCATGACGTGCACTCCTTTGAAGAGGAAGATATGTTTGCATTCTTTTAATTGTGAGACGGAACTGTCATCTCTGTCTTGTCATGGAGCACAGTTTAAACTTTTGAAAAAGAGACAAATGTTTGTTTGCAGTGTTTGAATAAAGTTCCTGTCTCTCTACAACTTCCTGTGTTTCTGTGCAAATCTGTGACCTAAGCATGACAATATAAAAATAACCATATAAACATATGGTTTCTACTTCACGGATTTTCACCTTTCGTGGGGGGGTCTGGAACGCAACCCCCGCGATCGAGGAGGAATTACTGTAGTCCAGTTCTGGGGCTCAGTGAGCCAGTAGTGTCAGATGCAAGCCAGCAACCAAGGCTAAATGGGGTAGTGGTCCATCACAGGTTCCACACATGTTGAGTGAGAGGGTAGCTGTGTACAATGGCCAATCTCCAGGGAATCTACAGTAACACACATTTTTGGAATGCCAGAGGAAAACTGGAGAAGGAGGAGGAGGTTGGAAGGACCCAGTAAAAAAAACATGCAGATGTAACAATGTCCATAACCCACACAAACAGAAGTCAGGTTCAGCATTTTAACCCACAACTCTGGACCCATAATGCATTAATATTAGTCACTGTGCCACCCCAATTTCAAAAACCTCTAATAAAATATGGGAATGGATATCAAGGTAAGTCAGTAGTATAGTTCACTGAAGTTTCTCATGCTTATGTAGCTATGGTACATTTAAATAATATAGTTGGCAAAGGTATGGGAAGAATTAAATGATGGGGAGCTTTTAAAATGCATCTTTTTAAATTACACACATACTGTATGCCCATGTTTTGTAGACATTCCATAATGCTACTGACATGAGCTTTTTTATCAAACCGAACTTTAAGATTGAATGGATTTGATGTGATATCCAGTCATCCATCCATTTTTATGACTTATTTTTTTATATAACTGTCCTGGAAGCATCAAGCACGAGAGCAGTAATGTGCCTCAGACGTGAAACCAGTCCACTGTAATAAAATATGACAAATTTTAAGAAGAAGCCTTCAGTCCACCATAGCTCAGTAATCCCTATTTACCCACATGTGTCTATCACCCCATTTGATTTATTCCACATATCTGGCTTTATAAATTAAGAAAAACTTTCAAACACATATGCAAAATTTAGCACTAGCCAGCATCCATTTGTACCCCCAAATTTCTATTAAAGAGCACATTTTAAACTTACAGCCCATTGTTGGACAATTCTGAACATTCACCCCTATTTTCTCTTAACCTTTGCTTACTTAAACTGAAAAGATTCAGCTCTTATACCATTTCCACATTGATCATAACACAGAATAGAGGTCTGCACTCCTGTGGAAAATATTGTGGGTACCAACTTACTTTTTTTTGTGCCACAGGACTAAAATTTAAGAGTTATGTATAGGCTTATATATGAGGTATGTAAGTTATTTTGCTATTATAATGTATCAATGATTTTATAATCAATACAGTTTCACTGTATAAGTGCATATAGTCAGAAAAGAAGAGAAGGTAGAATATATGTGTAAAATGCTTTTTTATTTTTTGAGTTTTCAAATGAATCGTCCCAGGCATTGCACTGTGTTTTTTTTTTTCCTTCATGCATTATACAGTATGTACTGATTTACCTTCGGGTGTTCAGAATTAACAGTGTGTTCGGCTGTACTGTACAGTAGAGCTTTAACTTGCACATACCAGCTCTGCTGATCCTCTGCATTTGGCCTCCTACTCATTACGTCACGGTTGAAAGCACCCTTTTTATTTTTTTTATTTATTTTGCTTGACTGTAGATGCACACTTATAACTTTTGGGTACCTGTAGTTCTCTTAGATTTTACAGGAGTCAAACTGCCATGTGCACTTTTCTTTAAACCAGTGGTGTCAAACTCAGTTTTATTAAGGGACAAAAATAACACTTTATATACCCGCTGCATGCTGGAATATATCAACAAATAACTCGTGCCAAATTTTCTTTACAAGTAACACATGCAGGTACCTCTCTGTTCATCACAATCCTATACTTTTTCTTCTCTCTTTCACAGCTTTTCTTTTCATGGCCACTGCAGTAGGTTACCAAGATACAGTACTTGCCACATGGTGCTCAATAGCTTTGCTAATAATTACTTTGGTTAAATTACCAATAATACACACTAAGCTTACTGGCCTATAGTTACTTGGAATGGGCCGATCACCTGTATTAACAACATTTGCTAGCCTTAAGTCTTTAGGAATTACATGTGTAATATCTAAATTCTTTAAGTGTGTTATTTGTTAAGAGTAACTTATTTGAGTTCATCCATTTAAATTACAGTAGCATTTCTCTCTGCTATCTTCAAATTACTGAGTACCTCCTTAATGGTCTCTCTTTTACTGTTGGGACATTATCAGTTTCTCAACAATGGTAACTTCAGAGAGAAATGAATTTAGAGTGATTGCTAATTCAGTTCAATATATTTAATTTTACCCATATTGTTTGTATTATACCTCACCCCACTTTTGACCATTCTTTTACCACTAAAATACTGAAATTATCTCAGGTTATGTTTAGCATTTTTCACAATGTTCCTCTCAAATAGCCTTTTATCATTCCTAACATACCTTTTAATTGTCGCTCTCATATCCTTAAATGCCCTACAGCTAATAGTGAATTTGCATGCCCTGTACATTTTAGAAAGCTCATTTTGCAGCTTTTTACTCAGCTTTTTATTTATCCACAGCTGATTTCTCTTAGATTGCCTAATGATTCCAAAATTCATGATGAACATGTCCTATATTATATGCAGTATAACCTTAAGCTTATTCCACTGCTCCTCAAATGTCTCCATGCTTGACGTTTTTCCACTTTTAGACTTTGGTATATTTTATCAAATTTTGCTTTACTAAAATTAGTTTTAGTAGACTTACTGCCAAGATACCATGAAACCAATACAATACAATATGAGCAATGGATCCTGATGGTTCAATTATCTCCATATCCCAAATTCTATCCTGATTATTACAAAATAATAAATATAGATGGGTGTCTCATGTTTGTGTTTTATCATATTGAGTTAAAAAAATAGTCATTGATTATGATTATGAATTCATGTCCCTGTGCTGCTGTATCTGCAGGGCTTTACTAGTTAACATTTGGGTATTTAAAGCCCCCAATTACTATAACACTCCCCTGTAAACTTGCTTTTTTTTGTTGCATACAGACACTGTTATCTGTACTAAAAGGTCAATAATATACTCCCAATATCAGGCGTCAATCCCTGAAGGTTTCTAGTTAAGTTTAAATATATCTAAGCAATGGTTCATCTCCTCTTTCCAACAGACCTCCATTTAAGTCCTTTAATTGTGAATGTAAATCACATGTATCCATCTATATTAAACATATCCCCATCCAGCATCTCTAAGAATTAGCCAGGTTTCTTTAAATGCTTCAACATCATATTTATGTGCATTTTCAATTCATTTGTTTTATTTTTAATACTTCTAGCCTCAAGGCAAGAATCTTTAGTGTATTACTGATTCTTTTTGGCTTAATGCCTATAGGCTAGAAATTTCAAAGTAATTTTTCTATTTCTATTTATATTGCTGTCGCTTTTCTTACATGACCTTATCTATTCCAAACTCCCTGCCACCCCCACCCCAATCCATAGTTTAAATAATCCTCGACTAACTTACTCATCTGCCTACTCAATACGATTGTGCGTTTCAAGTTCAAATGTAACCTGTCAAGACAGCACAGGTACCATATGTTATATTTTATATTCTAGTCCGTTTTCATTTTTTTCTAGTTATTTCTGTACCTTTCGTTGCAGGTCTTAGTTCTATGTAAGGTTTTTCACAATGCAGGACCCAAATCTAATGTTTACTTTCACCTATAGAATATTGTTTTTAAGGCTAAAATTATTTTACGTCTCACCACGGCGGCATTTTTATTTGTTATATATATGCTGCTGTTATGTGGAAACTCTGTATATTGTTGCTGCTGTTTTGTGGAAATAAAAGCATGGTTACTAAGGTGTTGGATTTTGGCAGTGACATAATTTAACATGACTATATAAAGGTCAGCTCCATGCACTTCCTAGTTATTTAAGTTGTTGAAGTCTCAAATTTAGTATTTGTTTTTGTTTAGTGATTTCTGGTAAAATACTTTGTGCTACAAGCTTTCTACTATGATTTCTGGTTTCTAACTCTAGTTTACACTTTTGGTTTTGAACTTCTGGTCCCTGAAATACCTCTTACTGCCATCATTGTGGGAGTATAATGCAGAAGTCCATTCAAATGTTCCGATAAACTTGTTCCCCTCTAGTTAATTTTTTATAGACTTTATTTGAAGAAAATAACATTCTGTACAGTCAAGACTTATTTTTACAACAAAAAATAACATTATTTACAATTGAGACATACTTAAACCATAATTCGGGGGGGTAAACATTAACATTATTCAAAGTTATTGTCTGTCTGTATACCTGCATTGTTATAGTATAGAATATCAGTTTCCCACTGACTTATAGCAGGTGGGCTGGGATTCTTCCAGTTGAGCCAGATAGGTCTACATGCTAGTGAAGTGGTAAAGGCAGTTTCAATCAATTTTCCCTTCTCCATTTTAAGCCCATCCGGGTGTACACCAAACACAGCTGTTAATGGGTTAGGAGTGATTGTGACACCAAGGCTATCTGATAGGCATTCAAAGATTTTTCTCCAGAATGTTAATTTGGTGCAGGCCCAAAACATGTAGCCCAGTGAGGCTGGAGCTAGATTACAATGTTCACAGGTTGAGTCTTGCCTGGATACATTTTTAAGATTTTAAGTTGAATGATTGAATGCTTTGTGCTTATGGAGCTTGTATTTTATGAATGGCTACTGTGAACGCTGAAAGTCGAAGAACAACAGAAAGTGGACACCAATTAAAAGTAAAAAATCAATTTATTTTATTCTTGGTGACAGAGATGCCTACAGCACCTACTTGCTCAAGTTGCTACAGGCAGCTAGCCTACTAGCAGGAAGGAGAGACTTCCTTTAATACTCAAGTTCGTTGACAAGAAGAAAAAAAGAAACGCGGCAGTTCATTTTGAGGTCAAACATAGATTGTTATAGCTTGCGGTCACACCCTGGATTGGAACATACAGGAGTGCACAGTGTTTCTAACAGTTATTACCACATTCACAGTGCCCTTGTAAGCATCAATACACACAAGATCAACTGCAGCGATCTCCCAACTAACTGTCTCAGGATGTGCGCAACCTAAGCAGATTTAGACAATACTCATTTCCTCATTCTTTCTGCATGCACACAACTTATACAATATCAAAGGTTACATAAAAGTTAGTTCAGTACATTACATTAACTATGAGAAATTACATTCTTATAGCTTTATTATCTGCATTAGATTACATTTGTTCAGTTAGCTTAACAAATTCTTATTTAATACAAAAGTGTCACGCTTCTTATAGTTCTATTAGCATCATACTTTTATTATTTGGAAAGACTGACACACCTTAATTCTAAATACTCTTTCTTACCGCCTTACACTCCCTTTTCTGAGATGTTAAGTCAAAGATCCTTTCCTCACCGATACCCCTCTAGTTTAAACCAAAATCCGAGGCCTTAATTAAACTTTCTGATCTCAGGATTATCTGGATTTATGGGTGGCACAGTCAGAACTTTAGAAAAAAAAAATCAGGAAAAAAAACCTTGTCAGTTCTCTTTCAGAATTGGCATCCTATCCTTACTTGTATCATTTGTTTCAATACAAACTCTGACAACTTGACCCACCACAGCCCTGGCAGGTGCCTATCTAAAGAAGTGTCCCAACTCTGCACCTGCAAGGCAATGTACAAGACTCCCTGTTGCTGGAGCAAACAGTGTCAACTCCTTAAATTGCTGAGTTCCCCACTATCACTTCTTTCCTTTTTCTGGGGGATTGTTTACTGGCATCCAGTTGGGGTTCTTCATCCTTATCACTTCAAAGTTATCACAGTCCTCATCCAGCTCTTTCATGCACTGAAAATGGTCAGACACCTCTAACTCTGGGTTTGATGCCCCTGAACAGTGTGCACCTCTTGCCTTACACTTACATGTGACTGTGACACATCTGTATCTATCTCTTTGACCTGTAGTTTCCTCTGCTTCCACATCAGCGGTGCACATTATCTCTATTAAGGATAACTGGCAGAGGTCCTCCAGTGTTTAGTAAAATTAAAGCTTACTCCTACTCAAACTCTGCAACATCATTCTCAAGGTACTGGATTAGCTAACATCTTCCTTAGAAGGCTGGCGTCCTTCAACATCTGCAATAAGATGCTGCAGAAGTTCTATCAGACGGTTGTGGCGAGCGCCCTCTTCTACGCAGTGGTGTGCTGGGGAGGCAGCATAAAGAAGAAGGACGTATCACGCCTGGACAAATGTGTGAGGAAGGCAGGCTCTGTTGTAGGCACGGAGCTGGACAGTTTGACATCTGTGGCAGAGTGACGGGCACTGAGCAGGCTCCTGTCAATAATGGACAACCCACTGCATCCACTAAACAGTATCATCTCCAGACAGAGGAGGAGCTTCAGCGACGGACTGCTGTCACTTTCCTGCTCCACTGACAGACTGAGGAGATCGTTCCTCATCCACACTATGCGACTCTTCAATTCCACCCAGGGGGGTAAACGTTAACATTGTTCAAAGTTATCGTCTGACTGTATACCTGCATTGTTATCACTCTTTAATTTAATATTTTCTTTATCAGCATGCTGCTGCTGGAGTATGTGAATTTCCCCTTGGGATTAATAAAGTATCTATCTATCTATCTATCTATCTATTGCAGGTATAGGCCTTCCAGAAGAAAACCTCCAAAAAAATCCAACATCATACAAAACTGATATAATATTGGCATCATGATTAAATTCAGTGAGTGAAGCTGTTTAGCCCTTTTTATATTAATTATTTAAATATACCATTATCGTTAAAGATAAAACTCGCTCCTTTACACCTGCATCTATCTATTGTTATTAACATTATCACAAACATTTTGAAAACCCACAAATAGCTCAGTTTTACTTTCTCCCCAAAATCCACAAACTGGACAATCCTGGATGACATATTGTTTGTGCCTGCCACTCTCACACTACTCATATTTCAGCTTTACTTGACAATCTTATTATGAGACCCTTACTTGAAGTTTCCCTTCATACTTAAAACGTACTAACCATGCTTTAGAGCAGTGTTTCCCAACCTCGGTCCTGTGGCCCCACTGTGGCTGCAGGTTTTTGTTCCAAACAGCTTCTGTTTTTAATTGGACTCCTGGGCTAATTAACTGAACTGTTATTTCCCAAGTTCTGTTTTTTAGGAACAATATAGAAATTAGAAAACTAAGTTTTGTAAAAAAATATATATATATACTGTATACAATATGGGAATAATGTATTTTTGTCTTTTTAACAATATGTTCATCTTGATTTTCATTCTACTTTTCTAGGTGTTCTAATTGTTTAATTAATCCATTATTTACCAATTAGTGAGTTTGATGCTAAAGTAGTTGCAACCTTTGATTATTCCGTGTTGTTTGCCACGTGTCTGATCTGCTTGTTTTTAATTGTCATTAATAAGATACAACGAAGGGGAAAAACTGCACTGAGAAAGGGCAAAATATAATGAAATCAACAAAAGCGAGTTAAGCATTTAAATCTATAGCAAAATCAAAAATATTTCTAAATGTCTTATAAATGTAAAAATCATGCTGCTGTGCTATTTTGAATGTTGAATAAAAGAAAAATAATACCAGCTAATTAAATGAGATCAGTGTTATCAGGTGTTGTCACTGATTAGGAATTTGTTTGGAACCAAAACCTGCAGCCACAGTGTGCCCCCAGGACGAGGTTGAGAAACACTGCTTTAAGGTACTAACAGCTGTAGGGTTGATGGTTCTGACTGCTTTATCTTTGCCATGGACAACACATCTCTGTACACAGTCATTCCTCATGATGAAAGTCTCATTGCCTTTAGATTAACATTCAAAAGACATCCAGTCTAGGATCAGGAACACCCACATCCGACTGGTACTTACCCTCAATGCATTCTCTTTTGATAACTTTTTTCACCAAGCCAGTGAAGTTGCAGCAGGTACTGGAATGGGACCTAGCTATGCCGACATCTTCAACAGATGGGTTGAAAAGCATTTCTTTTTTTCCTACCTAGACTTTGTACTGGACTGGTGCAAAAGATATATCAATGATTTGGTTGCAGCTGCCTCTTGCTCCAGAAGCCAGCTACTGGAATTTACTAATAACTTTACTAGTTTCCATCCATCTGTCGGGTTTACAGCTGATGTTTCAATCATGACTATACCATTTTTAGATATCAGTCTTTCTATCAGCTTTCCAGGCCTTAAAACCTCTGTCTATTACAAGCCAGCTGACTCAACAGTTTCCTTCTCCACAGCTCCTTCCATTCCCTACTAAAAACTCTCCATGTCTTTGAGAGTTCCTTAGATTCTGCCACCTTACCAGTGATGAGGTTGACTTCTGTAATGAAGCACCCAGAATGAGGGGTTTCTTCGTGAATAGAAGACATCCTTCTTATATTGTGGACAGGGTCCTCAATTAAGCCAGGAATTGACCATCAGCTTTAAGAGGAGCACCAATGATAAAACCAATTTTGCTGGTCCCTCTCATTCAACTCTAACACTGTATCTACCCCACAGGCCATAAAACAAAATTTTCCAGTTTTGCAGACTAATCCTTCCACAGAAGCCTCTTTCGATCTCCTTCTGTTGACCACCTTACCGTGGAGGGCCACAGTGGCTGCAGATTTATATTCTAACTCTTTTCCTATCAGTAACCAGATTTCAATGACAAAACTGGTCACTGATTAAGGAGATGGTTAAAATTAAAACCTGCAGACACTGCAGCCCTCCAGGACTGGAGTTTGACATCCATGACCTAACCTATGCAAACTTCTTATCCACATCTCACTTCATAGAGAACAGCCACATCTCTCACCAGGGCACTTTGAGCTGTAACATGAGTTACTGTGTCACTTGCAAATATGTCACCAACAGCACCATGTTGTATCTGGTCCCTCTGGTAAATTCAGCATTAATGCTATTTACTGCATAATAAAATCCTGTCCACTGCATTCCTTATAGGCAGTGTCCAGTCATCTACATAAGTGAAACAGATGGCTCACAGAGCATTTATTGGAATTTGTGCAGCCTGTTAAAATCAAAGACTTTACAAGGCTTATTGCAGAACACTTGACATTCCCTGATTTTAACCACATTGATTCCTTTTTTTTGTGTTCCTTCACTGGGCTGTAAAGACACTTTTTAGAGAAAAACAGAAGAAGCTAAGCTCATTTGAAGCCTGGGATCTTCAATCACTAAGAAAAAAAAAAAAGTTGGGATCAGTATTTGTAAAGGTGTAAATGAGTAGTTGAGTCCCAAAGAATAGCTGGGGTGCATTTAATGGGACCAGAAATTAGAACAGAAGTATGTGCTTATTGGCCGAGCAAATGCCTCAAAGCCATATAACTCTAGTCCAAATGAGACTCCATTTTTCAGGGTCTTCTGGCTTTTATAGGATCTCAACCAGAAAAGATGAGACTTCTCATGACATGTCACAGAAGTGTATTTGCCCTCACTAGGCATTAACTTGAAACCAGTGGCCATTATTGGTCCAGAGTGGTACTGTATATCTTAGCTGAGTCTGGGAGGTGATACTCATACATGACAACATATACAGTAAATCCAGCAGGTAGACATGAATTAACACTTGTACTTCATTTTTTCTTTTTCTGTTTTACTGCTGTGCCATTACATTGTTGAAATGTCTCCCCTCATGAATAGTTGATTAGAGTGTTTTCACTGAGCGAAACCCTTAGACATTTTCTATTGTACATTAAAACTGAGGTTCTACCAAAATTATTGAAAATGTTTCTGTCCTGGTTCTGAGAAATTGCTTTATATGTAGATTCCTTATTCACAGAGAAATTACCTTCAAACATAAAGTAGAATGACTGGAACTTTTTAAACTGTTTTTAATTAACTTCTTGCAGATTATGTCTACAACTGTGACTGCTAATCAGTATCACTAATAAGCTAGGAGTGCTTTGGGACTTTTGGATGTTTGGCATTAGAATACAACTGAGTAAATGTAATTCATTTCAATCACAATCCATTCACCACCCTAATCGCCATTATGATACTGATTTTCTCAGTAGTTTGCTGTTGTTTGTGAAATTGATTTTTTTAAATAACATCAATGTAGAGAATTGTTCAATACAGAACTTGATTTGAATCATAAACCAAGTAGTGCGGAAAAAAAAAATCCAAATACTACTGTGAATGAACTTAATTATGGGTGAAAGTTCGTGTTGACGTGAGGTGAACATGTGGGTTTTTGGGTCAGACTTTGTTTTTTACATAGTAAGCAGGACCTCAAGCAATGTACAAAACAGTTAGCAGTGTAGGCTGCAACATTACTTGCATTTTCAGTTTTCTCATCCTCTACAACTTTTATACAAGTTGATTTATTCTCCCAAGTTCATAATTTTTTTCTCAGTATAAGTAAGATATTCAGATATTTAATATTTTATGAGAAGATCTTTTCTTTCATTTTCTTTCCTCTATCCCTGATTTCTTCTACTCCTCTATAAATATTGCCTCTAAGTGGTTGAATGTAGCTAATGAACTTGTTGAATTAATGGTTTTAAATTCTTCCAACAGAATTTATTTTCAATTAGATGAAATATTATCCTACTGCACTGCACTTTTCATATCCTATATATTAAGATATTTTTCAAACTATGCCATAATTATAGATGTTTGCTTCTCTGAGGTTGGCAAAGCAATTATTCCTCAGCAGTTGTGCAGATCACAATGTGCCGTTGAGTCTGATGAATTCCATTTGCTTGTAAATGTTACAAAAATATACCTTAAGGCACAAATAAAAGAGTATTACAAACAACAGAAAACAGGCATGTGGTTCGAAGGCTTTGTGTTTGAATCTAAAAAAACAATGCAGTACAGTAATCCCTCGCTATATCGCGATTCGCCTTTCGCGGCTTCACTCCATCGCGGATTTTATATGTAAGCATATTTAAATATATATTGCGGATTTTTTGCTGGTTCGCGGATTTCTGCGGACAATGGGTCTTTTAATTTCTGGTACATGCTTCCTCAGTTGGTTTGCCCAGTTGATTTCATACAAGGGACGCTATTGGCAGATGGCTGAGAAGCTACCCAACTTACTTTTCTCTCTCTCTCTCTCTCTTGCGCTGACTTTCTCTGATCCTGACGTAGGGGGATTGAGCAGGGGGGCTGTTCGCACACCTAGACGATACGGACGCTCGTCTAAAAATGCTGAAAGATTATCTTCACGTTGCTACCTTCTGTGCAGCTGCTTCCTGAAGCGACATGCTGCACAGTGCTTCGCATACTTAAAAGCTCAAAGGGCACGTATTGATTTTTGACTTTGTTTTTCTCTGTCTCTCTCTCTCTCTCTCTTTCTCTCTGCTCCTGACGGAGGGGGTGTGAGCTGCCGCCTTCAACAGCTTTGTGCCGCGGTGCTTCGCATACTTAAAAGCCAAACAGCCCTATTGATTTGTTTGCTTTTCTCTATCTCTCTGACATTATCTGCTCCTGATGCGCACTCCTTTGAAGAGGAAGATATGTTTGCATTCTTTTAATTGTGAGACGGAACTGTCATCTCTGTCTTGTCATGGAGCACAGTTTAAACTTTTGAAAAAGAGACAAATGTTTGTTTGCAGTGTTTGAATAACGTTCCTGTCTCTCTACAACCTCCTGAGTTTCTGCGCAAATCTGTGACCCAAGCATGACAATATAAAAATAACCATATAAACATATGGTTTCTACTTCGCAGATTTTCTTATTTCGCGGGTGGCTCTGGAACGCAACCCCCGCGATGGAGGAGGGATTACTGTACTGTAGATTAGAGGAGCTGTCCACTTTACGGTGCTGAAGGAGATCGCTGGAAATTAAGTGTACAGTGGTTCTACTGATGCCAAATAATGTACTAGTATGAATAGATCTGATCTCTTGTGTGCAGTTTAGGATTTAAATTGTAAAAAAAAATCTAAATTGTTGGTGTTGCAAGTGGCTAGCTCTAGAATGGCTCATTAGACTCAAGATTTTTGATTTTGCATGAGTGTAGTTTGTATTGTATATGCTCCAGGAGTTTTTCCCACTTTGCATCCATTGTATTGGTGTAGTGTAGGTTTTGTCTCCCTGCCACTCTGAAGAGGACAAGTAGATAGGCAAATGGATATAGGTATGGATGACTGCTTTTAATGCATCATAACTTGATCTGACTGGCTGGTTCCCATCCTGCTGCTCTATAGGCCTGCAGGTGATTAAAAAAAACAACTTACAGTGAATGGATGTACTAATTCATTCAGAATTTAAATCTCTAGCAGCACATTGTCAAGGACTTTCATCTCTTCCACGGTTTGTTCTTTCAAGCTTCAAAATGGCCCTTTAACTCCTTGCCTCACTGTTTTTTTTCAGATTTTATTTCTAAGACAAAAGTTTTTAATTGACCTGTTTATTCATTCATTTTATTCATTGATTTATTTGTGTTTTCTTATTCTTGATGTGTTATTTGTTTTTCATTAGGTGTTCCTTGATTAATATTTGCAGTGTGGCTTAGTCATTCTAGTTACTCCTTTGTACAGTCAAACATAGCTTATTTCATCCTATCACTTTCTAGGACAACATGCTCTGATACCTCTGAATTCAAGGAGACTGGGTTGGAATGCCTGCTCATGCATTGCCTGTATGGAATTTGCTTGTTTCCTATGTTTGTGTGGGTGTGTTTTTAATACTTTGCTGTTCCTCTCATGTCCCAAAGACGACTCTAAACTGGCCCCTACTGGTAAGTATGGGGTTGTGTTGCTTCCCATTCAAAATTGGTTCCTGCCTTGGACCCAATTAAGATGGGATAGACTCCCGCCCTTTTGTGACTTTAAGATAACTGAGTTGAGAAGCTAATGGATGGATGCATTGCTTTCTTAATTGCTTTGCAGATACACTGTCTAAAAAAGGTGCTATAAACTGCACATTAAAGTTTGATGGCAGTCAGTTCAGAAAGTGGTTCTTTAGATAAATCAGCAGATTTCTTCATGAACACAATAACAACAACTAAATGATTAAAACATCATATGTAAAGTTACTTTTGTCAGTATAGAGAAAAAGAAAAGCAAATCAAATAAATAAAGTGAAACACTTTCAATGAAATTGATGTTTTGTAGACTAGTAAGTGAGCTTTGGAAGGAAAAGTAAAAGAGATCCAGCATTTCTCATATTGTGGTAGCAGTTGTCAATGGCAGTTTTAGACATCTATTACTTCAAGTCTCTGAAAAATATGCAGGGTGCAAGTACCATTAAGTTAAGACTGTTCTTGAAGTCTAAAATCAACTACTAATCAGTAATGAATTGATTTGGGCAACACAAATGAATGTGTGTTATTTATGAGAAGAAGAGAGATAAGAGATCAGTAAGCATTTATTTTAGTTTTCCACGTATGTGATTTATAATGGGTAACTCTTCCTTAAAAACTTTGGAAAAAGCAAATCGTTTAACCAAAGCATGCATGTTATTTATTTTGATATACAGACAAGTCACCCAGTTCTTTTTATTAGTGGCTGACTAGTTGTTTTCTTTTATGTTTAAATGCAGTATACGTCTGAGCTTCAAATTACTACATTATGCAGTATTCATTACAGTGAGTGCATTTACATGCACTTTAATAAGACGGTTATTCACAGAAATCCAGTTTTAAAAATACCACGTACTGTATATTCTTATTCTGGTTGAAGAAACTTGAGTATTTCCCCTTGGGATTAATAAAGTATCTATCTATCTATCTATCTATCTATCTATCTATCTATCTATCTATCTATCTATCTATCTATCTATCTATCTATCTATCTATCTATCTATCTATCTATCTATCTATCTATCTATCTATCTATCTGTTGACCTCTGAGAAACAGGAATATTGGTTTCTGAGAAATTGGGTTAATTTCTCTGGCATCTCTCTTTTTTGGCCACATAAACCCTTAACTGGTTTACACTTAAGGATTTTGTAGTCTGCACATTTTTATCATCTTTGTTAACCTGAACGTGTGTTCACTTCATACATACTTCCAGCAAACACAGGCAGTAAACAGCGGAAGCATCCTTACAGATATATTTCTGGAGGCAATTTCTGGGATTATACATTATTTCAACAATGAGAAGAAATAATCTGTCTCAATATTTCAGAAATTGCTACATTTATGCTGAAGAGTTGAACATTAACTCTGCAGCACAATCTAAGGAGCAGAGTTAGGAGTAATGAATTAAAAGTGACACGTATTATGTTGTTTAAGAATCCATCCATCCATCCATTTTCCAACCCGCTGAATCCGAACACAGAGTCACGGGGGTCTGCCGGAGCCAATCCCAGCCAACACAGGGCACAAGGCAGGAACCAATCCTGGGCAGGGTGCCAACCCACCGCAGGATGTTTAAGAATTACTTCTTAAATTAACCACTAACCTACCACAATACCTATTTATTGAAGTAAAAAATACCTGCAATTATATTATTCCAGCAGCACTGGGTGTAAGGCAGCAAGACGTATTTGCACCAGGACACCACCTCTTTGTAGGGTTCTGTCACACGGTCAAGCAGAAAGTAAGGTGCTATATGCAATATAGTAACAAAAATATATTAATAAATTATTAGTTCAGTTTAAATCCAGCTGTTTTCTACAGATATTGTTAAAACAGTGTGATCAGGTGGTGCTGCCGCCAGTGTTGATACGGCAAATCTTTGGGGGTCAGGTCTTGATGTAAAAGGGGGATGGATGTTATTTGCTTCACAGCTCATGAAAGACTAAATATATTTATAAAACACAAGACAATGATCATGGTTGGCTGTTGTTTCTTGTCAGTTTCATGAAGGTTCATATATGAAAGAATAGGCAACACAAAAGTAACACACTGTTGTAACACATTACATTTATAATAAGTAACTAGTCTTAACCAGTTTATTCACCTTACTAGTGCATCAAATCCTTTTTTATTTTCAGCCATACCATTATTATATTAGTACAATTTCTCTCTTAAAACAAATTCATATCAAAAAACCTAAAATCCAACACTCAGTCAAGATAAGTGTTCCTTATTCTAACACTCTGAGCCTGGAGCAGCCTCTCAGCTCTTTAAATGGCCATGGATGAAGTTATTTTACTTTGTTCTAACTCCTCATTATATGCCTCTGGAATGATGTTACCAGAAGGGGAAATCTTCTTGACCTTCCTTTGACCTTCTTTGATCATGCGATTATCCCTTTAGGCCTTGTCCTTCATAATGCTATTTTGCTTTCCTCCTGAAAAGAGATCAGAACAGTTTCTGGAACATCCAGAATTCTCAGACCCCTTTATAGTGTCTTTTCCAAATGTCACCTGAAATAATTATGACAGCATAATGGAGAGCTCCCATGCCAATGCACTGTTCTCCTAATGTCTCTGTTGGTGCTTCCCATATTTTCCTCCTGCATCCTAAAGATGAGCAGGTTTGGTGAATTATCAACTCTAAATTCCCTCAAATGTGTAAATGTTGGCGTGTTCACCAGTGAAGAAGTCCTTATTCCCGTCTTTTAGTACTGATGTGACAGCTTCTGATTCCACTGACCCTTAAATGGGCAAAGAAGGGTTATAATAAAGTGTTATGTTTTATGAAACTTTTATAACAGTCATTAATTTTAGAAAGAAAAATACATAAAGTCCTGCTTACTCAAGCATTGCATCCTATAAACACCGATGAAGCCATATTAATGGTTAACTGAAATGTTCTAATTGCATCCAGGCTGTGGTTAAGAAATTTGAAAAGAAGTTGCTTTCTTATGTGACCTGCATGAATTTAGTGGCAGCTTCTGTACTCTACAAATGCTTGGTCTGACTTGTTTTTACATGCACACTTAAAACCAAACTAGACTGCAAGGAACAAATAAAATATCAAGCATATTTACTTGAGACAATCTACAGCTACTGTACATGCAAAACCACATCAGACCATAGTGATCTCTCTCATTGTCTATAAGATAAATTCAGTCGTACAATCTCAATAATGTGATAAGTGAGGTTACTTGCACCTGCTCAGTAAAGGTTACACCTTTGAGATGAAAAATGTGCACATGTCATGACAAATCTGTGGATTAAAAATAATTTGGATTTAAAATTAAAGTACTTGAATTATTTTTCAATCTTCCAAGACCCTATGGTTGTTGAATATGGGCACCAGTGCCTTATACATTGTTAATATGTTTTGATAACTAGGAGAGTGTGCAGCATGCATCATCATCATTGTTGTATAAAGACAAGCACCATTCATGTTCTGCCTGAAATTGTTAAAGAGAAATGTATATGGGACCAGGAGAAGAATGTAGTCGAAAAGGAGAAATCAGTTCTCAAGTAACAGGGATACTTGAGTACTGGCAACCAAACATAACCGTGAGGCAAAAACTGAAGTCAAAAACCAAAGCAAATTATTAGTAAATAGTTTTTGGTAGAGAATTAATACACACAGAATAAAGTTTTTTCCAATATCTAGGTAATAATTTGATAATTAGATGATGACTTTTAAACTGTTGCGTCTGTGTTATAACTACAAAGCCATGCCCTTAACAACGACAATTACGCCATGACTACAGGAACTCAGAATGGTGGAACCCACAAGGAAACAAAATAGCAACTTGGCAAAATAAAAATAAATAACCTTTATGAAATATAGAGTGTACATTGTGGAAGGTACCTCTCAGAAAAACTAAATTGTCAATGGTAAAAAAACCCAAAAAACTCCATCACTAACAGAAGTTGAAAGAAAAGTTTAAAGAGCAGTACATTTTGTAGGTGTCCTGTATTGTGACAGTGAACATCTTGCTTATCTAAGGTTGTGGAAATTATTTAAAAACCTTTGACATAGTTTAGTGCTTTCGGATCCTTCTCTTGTTTTGAAATTCAAGAGTGGTCAAGCACAAAGTCCCAAAAACTTCCAAAAATGTCCACAAGATGAGTATTTTAATGTCAAAATAACAAGGGCAACTTCACAATCTTTATAAAATAAAATATTTATTCTTAAAAGAAAAAAAAAAGTTCTGTAAAAACAAGAAACTCTGTGGAACACTAAAAGGCAAAAGAGGCAATCCAAGGTGAACAAATACAAAAAACAAAGCAAAAATGCAGTAAATCACAGAATCACAAAAACAGTAATAGTGATTTATTTTTTTTTTTTTTTGATGAGTGGGCTCTGCCCCCTGTTTGCTTCACCCGCCAACCCACTTGAAGGGCTTTTGGATGCTCCTCCGTTAGAGAAAGCAAATTTATTTAAAAAGACGGTATATAGAAGAGTATGCTGGACATGGGAGGAAGATGGTTTGGTTTAGTTATTATAGAGAGAAAATCATTTACTTGAGTATTTCACTACAACTGCCTATTTTAAATACCAATAAATAATAAAACGTAGTAACTTGTAAAAGTAAAAAAGTAAAAGTAGAAAGAAAAATGTAATAAAACATAATAAAAAGTAAGTAAGCTGAATTACATTAATGCCTTATCAAAAACAAACATGACTTACTTTTTTTGCATTGCCGTTCGCACATTATTCGGGATATTTTTCTCTTTTTCGTTTATTGGACAATTCTTTGTGTTCTTGATTTTTGTTATACATTCATTATCGTTTCTTGCCACTCGTTTTCTATCACAATCTAAAATTTGACGTTTTTGAATATCTCATTTGCTTTTCTGCCTTGTCATTATAACCGGCTGCATTGAAGGTTGAGTCAACACTGAGAGTGTCACAGGGTGGTATGGAGAGAGGATGTGTGCAATAGGAGTAATGATTGGGCGAGTGTTGTGGAGAGGAGTGGTCAAGGCTGAATAATGCAGACGTGACGGGAAACAGTTTTTAATAGAGAGATATACGTTACTAATCTCCAAAGGGAAATTGTCTTTTCTCATGACCATTGGAGGTCAGAGAACAGTGGTCAGTCATTATACAGCGCCCCGGGAGCCATTAATGGCTGTGGTAAATAATGAAGCCTTGACACACAGAGGTTTGGGTCAGCCTCCCATATACTTGAAAATTGACTGCAAAAATTGAAAAGAGGTTGAGAAAATGGTCTTTACAGACAAGAGTCCAAAACTGAACTCCCCAGGTTGGTAAACATTGTGGATATATAGTGGAACGGCAGGAAGAGGAGGGATCTTGGGACCGGGACCGTAAATTAGGTCATCGGTTTGCGACTTCTTGGAAGGCAGAACTGGAAGTGACATCTTGCATGGGGTTGGGGGGTAAATTAGGGGACCGGAAGTAACATCTTCTGGGTTGGGGGTGAAAGTAACATCTTATAGGGGGGAACCAGTTGGAATTTCCGGCATTTTGTCTGCAGAGAGATACAGTAAAAAGAAGGATTAATGTACTCTGCCTCCCCTTGATCCGTTTGGGAATTACCTTCTGTGTGTGACATGGCCTTGCTCAAGGACCCAACAAAGTAGGATCCCTTTTGGTAGTAATAGGATTTAAACTTGCAGCCTTCAGATACCAGCACAGATCCTTAGCCATACAGCCACCATTCCACACTCATCAAGCACATGAACTACAAGGCTCTGTGGGTTGCTCCTGCCTTTATAGGGCTGAGGGTCGCCCCTTGTGGTGATGGGCAGGCGACCCTGCCCCTTGGAGCTGCCCACTAAACACAAGATACATAAACACAAAGAAACCAAATAGTCAACACTATAAATATAGACAAAAATGAACAAAAAACGTTAAACACAAACTTTAAACTCAAGCCGGGGAGGAGCCCTGGCTAATCTACAATGGCTCTGAATATTTAACAGCGAGTTAGGTTAGTGTTTTGGCATGAACAGCTTCTAGTTTTGATGTCACTGGAATGAACTTGAGCCTGTTTCAATTACATCTTATCTTTCAGCAATGTATACTTTACTTTGTCTTCAACACTTCTCTAGTACACTTGAAACTGACAGCAAAAAGACAGAGAAATTAAATAAATGTGGCAGAGAATTAAATAAATGAAAAGGAGCAGGTTAAGTGAATGTCTGAAAGCAGGCAAATGTTCTTGAATGGGAACCTAACTATCTGGCATCTGAACAAAACTAAAAGAAAGAAAACATCACAGGTCACAAAAAGCAGGAAAACTTCATATCAAAATGAACAAATTGAATTCCTATCCAAAATAGGTTTGCTAGCTAAAGGTTCTCTGTGACTTATCCAAAAGTTTAGATACAAAGCATTGTGCTCAGCCACGTTAAATACACGATGTATGTTGACATCACGTTTCATGACTCCAGCCATTACATGGTAGTTACCAATATCATTACCATTCATATATTGGCCATGGAGATTAACATCAAGAAATCAAATGGTGGCACCAGTCATTAAATGGCACTGTTTATTGTTATAATGATAAATAACAGAAAAACAAAGTATTTGTTCATAAAACTGATGAAAAGCAGTAGACAAAAGATGAGAGTCATAATATGTAATAAAAAAGAAGAGCTCAACAAGACATTTTGTTTTTTCAAGCATTTTTCTTTTTATCTTGTTTTTCAATTACTCCTTCCTTTGTGTAATATTTTTATTAATCCACATGACTATCTGAATTGCTTATTCACAATTAATAAAGTTCACCTTAATATGTTCTTGACATTGATCTTTCTGTTCATCGAACAGCATATCAATCCATCAGTATCATTTTTTTAATCTGTTTCTCATAATGAGGTCATGTTAAGCTTTCAAACTTTAGAACAAGCTCAGAATTCTTTTAAAGAGGTGAAATGCTAAGTGATATGGGCTTATGGGTGTGGTAATATAAAAATTGGAAAGTGTGCATGGGTAGTGATCATGTAGGAGAAGTTCTACTTCACACTTAAGTGCTGCATATGTGCAGCAAGCTCTTGACAGTTGAGGTGGGTGGCTGGATTCGGGTAATTTAGCCTGAAGGGTGGGTTGACATTATAAGATGAAAGAGACTTGGTTGCTGGATGTGGGAAGAGCAGAGAAGTGAAGAAGCAGTGGGTGAAAGAGGACTTGGATTGTAACTAGACATGAAGTGGCTATGAGATATGGGGTGTGGGCAGATAAGTTGAAAGAGGAGTGTGGCAGATCAACTAGAAGGAAAGCTACAAAACAACTTGAAAGTGAAAAATAATTTATTGACAGTTAGTTTGGACAAGCTGGCCATGTCGCCTAATCCTCGGAAGAGTCCGTTCATAGTGTACTGCATTACAGCCAGAAATAAGGAAAAATTAACATTTATGTGGATCAACCAGAAGTGAGCATGTGCAAGGAGCCAATGATCAATGGTTCTGTGAACCAAATTAGGAAGTGGTATTACTAAAAGAAACCCTTGTCTTTTATTGGGAGGTTTTAACTTTTAAATGGGTTCCTGACATAGGCTGCTGTGACAGCTTGAGCTACCACATGGCAGCACTTTCTGGTGATTCCAGGCCATGTCTATAATTATGTGTATTTAAAGAGGCCACTTCCAGCTCCCGAACACTCTTAGAGTTGGGTGATGCATTACCAACTCAAGTACAGTGCCCTCCATAATGTTTGGGACAAAGAAACATTTTTTTCCTTGATTTACTTCTCTGCTCCTCAGCTTAACATTATAAATCAAATGATTCATATGTGACTAAAATGCAAATTGAAGAGTTTCATTTAAAGGGTATTTGTGTATGTATCTGTCACGCCTTGTAGAAAGTATAACACTTTTTATACATGGTTACTCCCCATTTCTGGGCACCATGAAGTTTGGGGGAATTGGTATCACAGGTGTTTGTGAAGATTCAGGTTTGCTTCATTGAGTCATTAGTTCAGACATAGGATACCTAGGTTTGCTTCTACTCTTTGGAGTCTGATGTTGCTATTGCTCAACATCGGGACAAGAGACATGCCAATGAAAGTCAAAGAAGTCATTATGAGCCTGAAAAACAAGAAGAAAACCGCTGATAAAACCATAGCAGTACCTGAATCAACTTTATGGAATATCATTAAGAAGAAAGACTGCACTGCTGAGCTCAGTAATCACAAAGGAACTGGCAGGCCAAGGAAGACCTCCACTGCTGGTGATGGAAGAATCCTCCCTATGGTAAAGAAAAAGATCCACACGCCTGTCCAACAGATCAGAAACAGTCTTCAGGAGGCAGATGTGTATGTTTCTGGGACTACTTTGTGAAAAGAAATGTAGAGACCACAAAGCAAGATGAGAAGCACTAGTTAATAACAGATTGGCCAGATTACCGTTTGTAAAAAAATACTTAAAATAGCCTGCATAATTCTGAAAAAGGTCCTGTAGACAGATGAGACACATGAACCTGTATGAGAGTGATGGGAAGAGCAAAGTGTTGAGATGAAAAGGAACTGCCCACAATCCAAAGCATACCAGCTCATCTGTTAAACATAGTGGTGGTGGTGTTATGGCTTGGGCATGTATGGCTGCCACAGGTACTGACACATATATCTTCATTAATGATAGAACTGCAGACGGCAGTTGCACAATAAATTCTGAAGTGTATAGAAACACCTTATTTGCTTAAATTCCAGTAAATGCCTCCAAACTCCTTGTCTAGCATGTCATCCTACAATAAGATGATAATCCCAAACATACTACTAAGGCAACACAGGAGTTCTTCAAAACTGAAAATGGAAAATTTTTGAATGTCAAACCCAGTCACGTGATTTAAATCCTACTGAGCACACCTTCCATATACTGAAGAGAAAATGTAACAGGACAAGCCCACAGAACAAGCCCACAGAACAAGCAGGAGCTGAAGATGTCTGTACTAGAAGCTTGGTAGAGCATCACCTGAGAAGATCCTCAACACCTGGTGATATCTATGAATCATTGACTTTAAGCAGTCATTGCATGCAGGGATATGCAACAAAGTCCTAAATATGACTGCTTTAATAGACCTGCCATTGCTATGTCCCAAACATTATTGTGCCTTGAAATGGAGGGACTGTGTAGAACAACTGTTGAAATTTCTACATGGTGTGACCGAAATGTATGCAAATGCTCAAATGAAAATCTGCTGTGTGCACTTTAATGGGTCTAAATTGCTTAATTAGTAATTGTAAGGTGTGGAGATGAGGGGTAAATCAAGGAAAATATGCCTGTGACCCAAACATTATGGAGAGTACTGTATTATATATTGTATATTTTGTAAGGGTAGATGATAACACAGGGTGAACAGAAAACTAGAAAGGAAACAGAAAAACATTATAGCCTATTACCAAAATTCACACGCGGTGGATCTTGACTATAATTTGTGGGGTGCCCCATCTGCTTTCCCCTACATACTATTAATCAATCTGTGCTTACCTCCTGTCAAAGACAGGCTCTTCTCTCACCACCTGAGACATTGCCACTGACTTAGCTCCTAACTTGCAGCTCTCTCCTGGGCAATGACACAACTTGCAGGTTCATTTTAGGAATTTCATCTGGCGTCCCAAATCCAATATAGGCATATTTGGGGCCTTGCCTATGCCTAGAGTGTGGCCCTAGGTCTTTCTGCACCTCTGAATCCAAATGATCACTAAAAGGGGCAGACAATATACTTGAAGGTGTTTTGATCTGCTTGCCTTTCAAAATTTGCACAAGACTTTGCACCCAGAAATAGGCCTCAGGGCTCAATGAATTCTGGCAGCAAGGTGAACTCTTACTCCAAAATTAAAAATCAAACATGCAGCCTGCACAGGTCCAATGGAAAAGGGGTAGACTTTTTAAATTCAAAAATCTAAGAATGGTAGAGGGGAACCACAGAAAAATCCTGGCCCACAATAACAAAAACAAAGTTAATTTATATTTGAAGATTTATTAAACCAAATTCAAGAACAAAAACAAACATGGAGCTAAAAAGAAATTTAAAAATAAGGTAATCTAAAAGGCCTTCTAACAGTAATCAAAACCATTCTGTTATCCAGAAATCAAAATTCAAACATAAGGCCAAAGTCCTTACTCAAAAATAAATAAGAAAAAGTGAAATCTAAAGTCTAAAGAATGTACACACAACAGAACGTGTGTCTAATGCCACAGTGTTCAGCTTATGGCTTACTCTGATTTTTAAAGGTCTGAGGCAGTTCCACAGCTGGAGTGTCAGGTGGCCTGACCCCTTTAGATTCAGCATAAAGATGACATGGTGCATAATAAAAATGATTAACAAATACTCAATTACAAAAATGTAACAAAATAATATTTTTAGGATAATAACAAAATACAAATGGATAGAAAACAAATACATATTCAATAAGGTCGCACCATCGATAAGCCAGTGATTTATTTATTTTTTTGGTGGAGAGATCAGGGACGCACCCAGCCTTGGCCCAATCCGCACACACTCACAAGATGAGACAAAAAAACAACTGGCAAAAACTAAAGAATGTATTAAACACTAATAAACAAAATATAACTACAGTAATCCCTCACTATATTGCGCTTCAACTTTCGCGACTTCACTCTATCGCGGATTTTATATGTAAGCATATCTAAATATATATCGTGGATTTCTGCAGACAATGGGTCTTTTTATTTCTGGTACATGCTTCCTCAGTTGGTTTGCCCAGTTGATTTCATACAAGGAACGCTATTGGTGCATAGCTGAGAAGACACCCAATCAGAGCACGTGGTTAAGTTCCTGGGTGCTGATTGGCTCAGCGATGGAGAGCAGCATTCGATTCCACTTTGCGTTAGCCATTATCTCATCTCGCTCACTCAGCATCAACGTGTTTCGCTGTTGGTGAGTACCCATAACTAATTTTCTACATACTTAGTACATGTACGTACGTTTAGTGTAACTGTACACACATTTTATACAATTTTTCTTGCATTGTACATATTTATTGCTGGTGGCCTGTCTATCGTAATGGCTGTAACATATGTAATATCGGAGACGCTTGATATCTAATATAACTGGGTAAGTAAAACGAGTGCATTACTGTATATACAGTAAATATAAAATTATTTTTGTTAAAATATGTATTATTACAATGTGTTTAAAACTGTATTACATATTAAATAAAACTCCTCAATGATATATGATACGTATGTTTGTGCGTAGTACATAAACAGTGTGTTTACATACATCATTTCAATGAATTTAACCTAATATCTAAGAGAATATAAAGGGTTTATGCTGTATAACTGTGCAGGAAATGTTTATAAGAGTGTGGGAGAGTTTATAAGGGCTTAAAATATATCATAATAACCATATAAACATATGGTTTTTACTTCACGGATTTTCACCTTTCACGGGGGGTTCTGGAACGTAACCCCCACAATCGAGGAGGGATCACTGTACACGCTAAACGATCCCACCCCAGTTCCCATTACAGCGACATACAATAAACACAAACCACAAACAAAAACCACTCACTATAAAGTCCATGGAAAACGGCAACTGTAAAATGCAATGATGGAGGGAGATAGTCCAGAGATCAGCACGTTGAATGGAAATGTAAAGATCGTCCTACTGATATTTCCTTATGAGATGAAGATGCGTGAATGGGATCATGACCACTCCTTTCTAAACGGGATGACAACAAATCCTCGGACAGTCCTCACATGCAGGAAGACACCAGACAGGCCTTAGCCCAAAACAAGAGACAATCCAGGACAAAACAAGAATCCACAAGTATCAAAACGGAAGGCACACAGACAGGAAACTTCAGACATGAAACATAATAGACTTCTTTTTCTTTTTGTATCACTGGCCCCCTTTTAAATGTTGCACCATCCTCCTTGTACCCAACAGCCCCTGCACCCTCAGTAGATGTCCAATTTGAGCTACTGCGGGGACTGCTAGGAGTTGAAGTTTCAATCCCCAGTAGCACCGCTACAAAGCATTATTTAAAGGACAACAAAAAAATAAATAAAAACAAAAGCTTATCTAAGCCAGGAATAAAACCTGGAATATATTCTAACAACAGTTTGTCCTTCCCAGTAACCAGCAGGAGTTCATATGTATTACAGTGGAGCCCCACATCACCCCCTAGTGCTGTGCAGAAACGGTAGCATTTGAATACTTGTTCTGCACTACACCAGTGGTTCCCAAACTTGGTCCTAGGTACCAACTGTGGCTGCAGGTTTCATGCAGGCTGCATTTCAACCTGTTTTTAATGGGTCCAAATAAGACAACAGTAGCAGTATGGAAAAAAAGAGAATGTCATCTTGTCGATTACAAAGTAAAAGCAGAAAGGGCTAAGTCTCCAGAAGACAACTGTCATAGTAAAAAGCAAATTATTGTCTCTGAAACCAGCACAAGGCCATTAACACAAAAGGCATAAAGTTGGAGTAAGATGGTCATCAAGATTAAGCACTGGCATGTGGCATCAGTGTATAGCAGTTTGAGATTATTTATCTACCAGTACCCAATCAAATTTAAGATAACCTGCTACTCTTTCTATAGATGCACGTATTTTACATTCCCACAAACAATTTTACCACATTAAACAGATTTGATGCAAAATAGTTTAGGTATACAGTACATTATATTGTGCAATTAAATGCAAACAGCAGCAAAAGAAGAGAAATGGATACTTACAAAAGCAATTGAAGAATTAACACACCATCATAGCACCTTCTGTATATTTTACAGTCTTAATATCAGCAGACTTTAGAATCCTTTAGAGCAGCGGCCCTCAATCTTTACTCCACTTAAGGTCCCCAATATATTATGAGAATACGTGAGCCCTCCACTACCCAGCCTGTGATATTCAACTTCTTATAGCTTTGCTGCAGTCTTGTCAAAGCTGCTTGTTTTTGAAGTAACGTTCATTATCAAAATCATAATGGCTTCTAGTGCTGTTACACTGTGTGCATTTTTTTAAACCATTTTTAAAAGCCTGTGTTTTCTTTTTATTATTTTTTTTATTTTCACATAAAGGTTATTTTACACTATTGCCTGAATTTCTTAATCATAATATAAAATAAGTAGACATTTTTGTGAAATAAATGATTACCAGTAATTACCAAAATACAGAATTTGTCACTGATATTTTTGATAACAACAAAAGCTGCTTACTGCTTCCTTGGTTTATGTATTACTTTTTAAATTAAGCATAAAATGGTTACATATTTCTGAAAATTAAACATCAAAGTAATTTTTAAAATGCAGAATTAGTAGCTGAAGACATTTTTTCATAACGTTTTGAAAGAATCTACTTTCTTATCCTGTGGATGCAGCACTTGAATATTTCCATCAGCGACTGCCACATTTAACAAGTGTGGATATTTAAGAAAAGCTGAATCAGTGTATGCCACCCTAAATCGGGTTTTCAAAAGAAATGTAATGATTTGTTTCATGAGGTAGAAGTACATAATAAACATGAATATTTGTCTCAAGTATTTGAAATGGTAAATTGTGTGCGTCAATTTAAATATTTTAAGCCGAAATACTCTTGATTGTAATAGAACTGTGCATTTTTCAGCCTCTGATTGAGGTCCGTAGAGTGCTACATCCCTAGTAAAGGGTCAAAGATAACATCATAGTCATAAACATTGACTTTGAAATAGTTCAAAATGATACCCCACATTCTTATGTTTGACATTTGTCATTTTTAACCTTCTGGTAGTGGCTTTAGAGGGCTGCAATCACCAGTAAAGAATAAGATATCAGAAAAGTATTATTATTCTTGATCAGCAACCTTGAAATTGTATAAAATGTCACACCACATGCTTTTATTAACGATTCCCGTTTTTTCAAAGTTTTGTGAAAACGAATAACTTTGACCACTCATATCCTATTAGGGGGTGAACCCCTGGGGTTGGTTGATGTGTCATGCACAACGTCTGATCATTTTTGTTTAAGACACCTATTGGTTTACTTTTTAGCATAAGAGTTTAATTTCTGCAGTAAATAGGTCCAAAATGGCTTAAAAATTATTTTTGGGGGGTCTAGTGGGCCAAAAATAGGAGGGAACTCCAAAAAACTCAACATCTTGCATAACTAGACATCAAGACATGTCAAATGAAATATCATATGTGAGGGATTTCTTGTATGTGTGAGTCACAAGGCACTAGACAAAAATAACTGACGTGATTTCAAGCCTTTAAGTAATTCTTATAAATACAATACATTTTCTCTCCAAATATAACAATTGAGTTGGCGGAAAAGACAAAAGCATCATGTGGGACTGTGGGAGCAGTCAGGTAATCCACAAAAGGATGGCCAGCCCTGACATCTTTGCAGCTTAAAAAAATTTAAGCAGAGTGGTCACAGTGGTGTGTGAGTCTGTCAGGCATTTGCTATTATGCTAAAACCTTAAATTTCTTCATAGCAGTGTGGAATGTCAACTTTTCACTTTTTCTTGCTGGGTCAATACGATCTGACCGTTTCCATTCTAAGTACAGGTCAGTAGCTTTGATGCAATGATTTGTTTCATGAGGTAGAAGTACATAATAAACATGAATATTTGTGTCAAGTATTTGAAATGGTAAATTGGGTGTGTCAATTTAAATATTTCAAGCCGAAGAGTGCTACATCCCTAGTAAAAGGTCAAAGATAACATCATATTCATAAACATTGACTTTTTTCATAATGTGTTGGCTGGACACACATTTCATCTTCACAATGTTGAATCTTCCTTCAGTCGCCCCTACCTTACTGTAAAACCAAAATCCAAATGTTAAATAAGCACATAAATGGAAGAAGGTTACTGTTGATTAAAAAAAAATGTTTTATTTCCTTTGATGACTTACAGGTGTTCTTCAAGCATCCTTGTCTTTTGCTATCTAAGGCAAAATGCCACTTCATGGCATAATTTAAATTATTTTAGTGTGAAAACAGCAGGGCTTCAAGAGAATGAAAGTGCTAGGACACACTGCGTGAGGAAATGATGGAAGCACAGTGTCTCCAGCGAGAGTCAAAGTAAACCGTCAAGGAGCAGCCTCTCATACCTGCTGAAGGAGGAGTACAGAGGAGGAAGTGAAGGCTGCAAATTCAACGTTTTGTCTGAAAGAATGACAAGACCTCATCCTTCCACTTCTTCCATTCTTTTATCCACACAACGTGTTTTTTGCTAAATATGAATTAACTTGGAGTAGGTGATCCATAGATAGATGCCACCTGTGAGTTCTCATAAACTGTCTTTAGGGCTGTAGTGCCAAACAAAGCATATTAGTGGGTAACAGATATAAACAGAGGATAGTGAGTGACTGAAATAAGAATGAAAAATCAGGGTGGCATCACAAAATAGAATATTTCACTTACAATAAATTTTTTATTATTAGCCATATGTTGCATAATATTTACTTTTCTGAAAAATAATTTACTGTACATATGTAGAATCACAACCATCAGAATATCTCTCAACAATTAGATTCTCACCACTGTGAAGTTCAAATGGAAACTGTAAGATCACATTGAAACAAATTGTGCAAGATTTAATTTGCCACACCCAGCTGAGTTATTGTACACCTAGTGTGCACAGGTATTTGCAGCTCCATGTGCCAACTACACAGTAACTATTTACATAAATACGATTTTACTGTGAATTTTACTCCGTCTAAAAAAGAGTTTTGTATTGGCGTCTGACACACATTTTTACTGTGGCAGTCAATGTGTTATATCAATTTAAGGTTACAGAAAGCCAGGATGTGGCCCCAGAGCATGTTCCCTACTCATCTGAGTCACTTACAGTATGCCTAATATGAACATCTTGTCACTGCTTTTGCAAGGCATAAACACTTTCTCGAGTGGCGTTTTGCCACACTGGATAATGTTTCAAGCTTGTCTCAACTTTCATCTATCTAAAGTGTGTGCAGGTTCTCCATGGATTAACTGTATATGGGCTCCTCTAGAGAAACAAGTCTTAACTCACAGTCCAAATAAATTCTTGTAAGTGTCAATGCTATGGGGTTCCACTAGTGAACAAGCACAAAATGGTTACACTTATGTTGAGCCTCTAGTGAGTGGGCCCAAGCTGGTTGCCACACTCATTCAAGTGGTATCCACACTCTAATGTTGGATCAGGCAGAGTTTTAATGTAAAGTTCTCCATGGCCCAGTTAGTCAGTTAGTGTGTGTGTGTGTGTGTGCATGTAATATGCCAAATAAAAATAAAATGCACTGACAGACCAAGCTTAGGAAAGGGCACCACTATGTCAGGAGGGGTACATATGCAGTGGATCACTTAGTCTCTTTACAGGGTGTCTTTGAGTGCATTCCTCAAGGTCTTAAGCAACACAGACCAGTTTCACATCAGAAATGATGATAACTGATGCTTTGCTTATGAACCTGGTTCTCTTTCATTGTTATTCTGGCATCCAACCCCATGATGCAGCATAAGAAACACAGTGCCTTCCTGTCCTTTGTCATATAAGAGAGAAAAGGAAGAAATAATAGTTTCAGAGAGGCTTACTCACCTAAGAAAAGCATGTATTCTTTTAAGCCGAGCTGGCAAGGGTCTGCTAGTTGTCATGGTCTTTGAATAAAACTCAGATAATTCTCCTAAAAATGTAACATTTATTCAAGAACCAGCTGTCAAATATATGATCTATTTTCTTAAGCCATTTTTATTGTTTTGGATAAAGGACAATCACATTGAAACCAATACATCATTAACTAAATCCACTTCTGTATAGTATTTATCTTTTAAAAAAATGTTATCAGGCCTGATCATTGCAATTGTCTAAAGGCACACAGCTTTTCATGCTGACTACTGTCAATATGAGATCAAGCAGGTCGTGACATACAGTAGACTAATAGGGAGAAGCCTTAAAGGCTTACGTATCCCATGGTTACTTTTCCAATGTAGTTTTAAGTGATGGCTGAAGAAAATAAAAAAATCATGTATTCATGCAGAAGGTAGTTTCAGGTTTTCTTACAGAATAGACGTCTATAGTGACCACCGTTAGCAATTGAGATTAAAACATCCATGAAGAAAATCTCACTTTATTCATGTCGCACTACGCTCATGTCATGTCATATGTATACAACATCCTAAACAAATGTATTTTTATGAAATTATTGTTTAATAAACCACTTCTATCAATTCATTAATATTCATAACCATCACTGGAGTGCTTATGGATTATTCAGCATCATTGTGTGGAACTCCATGATTGAATTGACATTTTGCTTGTTTAAGCATCTCGGATAAACACAAGTCTGAGGCATCTTCTCTTCCTGGTAAATGTTTTCACGTTTCTTTAACTTTTAATCTTGTTGCACAATGAGCTTTGTGCTGTTTATATCAAGTGAAGCACATTATTAGATAATACATTAATAAGCTGTTACTGGGCTTCACTAATTAACCAATGAATGAGGGGAGAGGTGGGTCTTTAATTCAAATGCTTAATCACTTTTGTGCATATTCAATTTTAATTTATCAATGCTTTTTTCCCAAAACTTGAAAAATACATTTGTTTGGGATGTTGAGAACATATGACTGGATAATATCACAATGTATCGCTCAACATGGATATTTTTTCTAGACCAGAGCTTGAGGTGGGCATTGTTTTCAAGAGTTCCAGTTCACACTACACTTATCGGAGCTGCCCCGGTGATCCCCCTTCCCCTTGTCTTCGACTGAATATCAGTGTGCCCTGGGGATCCATTTTCTTTGATCGACTGTTTTTTTCTATCACAAAGAGAGAAAATAGTAATAATAGTGATGCAAATTCATGTATTCTCTGTAACTGATTCCTCTCATTCCTGTTGTTCATGGAGTTGGGGTGCTTATCCCGACAGGAATTGATAAAAATAGAAACTAAGTTTAAAAAGCTGATTTAAAAGTGCTACAAATACCTCCACAAGTAATAATAACAATCAGTAGCGGTGCCAAGATTTCATAAAAGGGTGGGCCTAAATTTATCATAAGTGAGCCTGTTATTTCTATTATTGTTAAATATGCTTTAATTTAAATACAAATTTTAGAAGTGCAGTCAAACCATTGTAAACGGTGTTTTTTTTTTTTTTTTTTACAGGTTTAGTTTAAATGGTTTTTCTTAACACTAATTTTGTTTACGTGGTCTCTGTGAATGTAAAACTTTTGGGAATTAATGTTATGTCGGGGTTGGTGGGGATATTATATATATATATATATATATATATATATATATATATATATATATATATATATATATCTATATATATATATATATATATATATATATATATATATATATATGTTGTTTGGAGTTTGTTCATTTCTTTTTTATCCATATATATTCACTTTATTATTTTACATATGGTTTGTTTTTTGGCTTATTTTTGATCGTCGATTGGAGGGAGTTTATTTGGAAGAAGTATGACTTGTCGGGTCTAACATCCTCAACTTTCCACGGGTCTTGGTGGTGTAGCTGCCGTTTTTGGAGAGCGAGTTGGCCGTTAGGTTTAGGTTTATTTGTCATATATAGGTTAACACAGGGTCAACATACAATGAAATGTGTATGACGAGAAAAACAAGTCACTCAGCCTAGATCCAATAAAGCTTAAAAAAAGATTACAAGTTAAAAATAGACAAGTCATATAAAATAAAATGTGTATGTTTTAAAAGAAGTTATAGAGCAATATGAGTTGAATGAGCAGCAAGTACAAATGACAGTTATTGCACAGATAATGTTTTATAAGTGCAGATGCATATTCCATAAAGTGCAGATGCATGTTCCAGTCAGTATTCTGAGTGTGTGCAGGTACAGTTTGTGTGTGAGTAGTGCAATGTAGATGTAATGTAAGTGTGTGTAAGTGTTCAGGTGTTGCTGTTGAGGAGTCGAATGGCCTGGTGGTAAAAGCTGTTCTTAAGTCTTGTAGTCCGAGCAGCCAGACTCCTGTATTGTCTGCCGGACGGTAACAAGGAGAACAGCTGGCGTGCTGGATGGCTGTGGTCCTTTATGATGCTGCTTGTCTTACGCAAGCACCGTTGGAGGTAAATGTCTTCAATGGCAGGAAGACTCTTGCCCGTGATGTGCTCTGCTGCCTTCACCACTCTCTGTAGTGATTTCCGGCTGCTGGCAGAGCAGCTCCCATACCAGACGGTAATGCAGTCCGTTAGCAGACTCTCGACCACACTCCTGTAAAAGTTTGAGGTGATGTTGGCATTCATGCCAAACTTCCTCAGCCTCCTCAGGAAGTAGAGCCGCTGGCGAGCTTTCTTGACCACAGTGTCTATGTGAAGGGTCCACGAGAGATCCTTGGTGATGTTTACTCCGAGGAACTTGAAGCTGTTGACCCTTTCAACTTCTATGCCACTGATGTAGATGGCCTGGTGTTCTCTGCCTTGTTGTTTTCGATAGTCCACAATCATCTCCTTGGTTTTGCTGACGTTAAGAGACAAGTTGTTATCTAGGCACCAATTACTCAATGCCAGCACCTCCTCTCTGTAGGCCGTCTCATCATTGTCAGTGATAAGGCCTATGATGGTTGTGTCGTCTGCAAACTTGATGATGGTGTTTGTGCCGTGTTTTGCAACACAGTCATGGGTGAACAAGGAATACAAGAGGGGGCTAAGCACACAGCCCTGCGGCGCTCCTGTGTTTAAAATGAGTGATGAGGATGTGTGTTTGCCAACTCTCACCACCTGGGACCTGTTTGTGAGGAAAGAGAAAATCCATCTGCAGATGGTCGTCCCCAACCCAAGGTCATCAAGCTTCAAGACGAGTTTTGAGGGGATGATGGTGTTGAATGCCGAGCTGTAATCTATGAACAGCATTCTTACGTATGTATTTCCTCTTTCCAGGTGGGTGAGGGCAGTGTTTATTGTTAGCGCAATGGCATCCTCTGTAGATCTGTTTGCTCTGTAAGCAAATTGGAGAGGATCCAGCGTGTCAGGGAGGGAGGAGCAGATGTAACCTTTGACTAGTTGCTCGAAGCACTTCATAATGACCGATGTCAGTGCAACCGGGCGATAGTCATTCAGACAGGAGACCACCGGTTTCTTTGGGACAGGAATGATGGTGGATGCCTTGAAGGAAGACAACACTCCAATTACCGTTTTGCCATTTCTTGCAAATTATGTATGCGTACCTGATACTTGCTACATGCCAAAATCACATCTTTCGATACCTTCTATTCCACCCATGCACTTTTATCTGTTGTATTAATGAACTGGAAAGCTGCACGCCTTACCAGCTAAAACAGAAGCTGAAAATTTTGATACTGATTGAGTTGGTGGCTCGTGAATATAAGACAAATCCAGGACCTGCTGATCCTTCCACATTAGGCAGTTAAGCTGTACATTTTCAAGGACAATTAGTAGTTGCATTGGTAGCAAACCCATGGCTAAAGTGAACACACCTAGCAGCAAGGTTTCAATCTGCCATTGCCGCATCACCCTGATTTTAAGTGCTGACATTAGACTCTGGCATGTTTTGCACTTCTGTTTGTCGTTCATGTTTCCCTCTAACAAGACATAATCCAACAGTAGTGAAAGGTAATTCATGATCAATCCGTGCTCTTTGAACAGCTCTTCACTAAGTTACTAGCATATAGCTTCCTGTTAATTTGTTTCGAGTACCTGTGAATGTCAACATTTTAAGTCAATTTTATTTTCTAAATCTTGTGATGCAAATGTATGCTGTAAAATTGCAATCCATAAATGTGCTCTACAAATGCTTTTTAAGAGTTAAATGAACTTTTCTAGTGGTAAAGTTAACGCTGGTGAGTTTGCAGTGTAAGTTTATAATCAACTGGTATTTTAAACAAAGGGAGATTTGTATTAATATCACTGCACAACAGTTTTTTTGAAATGTCTTGCTTCCTGAAAAGATTTTGCTGATTGTGACAGGTACCTACTGGCTATGCACAAATATCATTTTGGTTTTACTGCATCACGTAGGAACTCTGAGAAACAGACATTTATATGTTTACTGACAATAATGTATTTAGTCACATTTATGTTTCGCATAAGCTATTACATTCAACAGAATTAAAAGTGTTTTGCTCCTGATTTTCTTTTGTATCCAATGTCTGGTGCATCACGTTGCAGTGTCCAACAGTAGTCAGCAAGCATTGACGGATTCTAGTTGCCCTGGTATCGTTTCTCTACCGTTGCAATGTCCTGGTGAAATCTTTCACCGTGTTCGTCACTGACAGCACCAAGATTTGTGGGGAAGAAGTCCAAGTGTGAGTGGAGGAAATGAATCTTGAGTGACATGTTGCACTTCATTGTCTTGTATGCTTTGAAAGTTTGTCTACTAGTTGAATGTAGTTTGGGGCTTTGCCCAGAAAATTGTCAACAACATCTTTGAAGGCTTTCCAGGCAATTTTTTCCGGCCCAACTAAGAGATCTTCAAACCACTTGTCACTCATAACATGTCTGATCTGGGGGCCAACAAAAATGCCCTCTTTGATCTTGGCGTCAGTTATTCTTGGGAACATCTGTCTTAAATAATGAAAACCTTCACCTTCCTTGTTCAGTGCTTTCACGAAATTCTTCATGAGTCCCAGTTTTATGTGAAGAGGAAGCAAAATATCTTTGCCGAGTCGACAAGCGATTCATGTGCCACATTTTTCTGTCCTAGAACTAACTTTTTACGGAGTGGCCAGTTCTGTCGAGAATAGTGCGACTCTTTGGCACGGCTGTCCCATTCACAGATGAAACAAAAGTACTTTGTATAGCCAAGCTGCAGTCCTAGTAACAGAGCAACGACTTTAAGATCTCCACAGATATTCCAGTTGTACCTGCTATACTGGACGTGCTTCAGCAACAGTTCCATATTCTCATACATTTCTTTCATGTGTGCTGCATAGCCAACAGGTACTGAAGGATAAATGTTTCCATTGTGTAGCAGAACAGCTTTCAGGCTTAACATTGACGAATCAATGAAGTGACACCACTCTTCCAGGTTGTGATCACAACCCAAGGCTGAGAACCATCCTTCAATGTCACAACAGAAACAGACTGTTGACTTGTGCAAAAAATTTGGTTATATCATGATGTCGGCCTCAAAACACAGACATTTTCGTACCTGGTGACAGCAAACACCATTCCTGCAGTCTCGAACCCAGCAGCTTGGCTTTTGTTTTTGACAGACCCAAATCTCTGACCAAATCGTTCAATTTGTACTGTGTTATCAGATCTGGATCACCTGATGAGCACAGTTCAAAATCCAGGTCAATGTCACTGTCAGTACCCTGCATTGCAGTTTTTTCATCTGGTTTGTCTATGGTCCAATCCTCTGGAGGTTTCGGAATTGGAAGACTGTCGTCATGTGGTATGGGTCTCATTGCTAAAGATAGATTAGGATATTCAATTGACTTCTTGTTTTTGGCAGAGAAACCAGCAAACGGCATCGTCTTTCGAGTGCCTCTGAGCCAGGCTCTCAGACTAACAGCACATATCGCACAGCAAATGTGTGGCGCCCATTCCTTGTCTTAATCACCAGTTTTGCAGCTGAAATACAGATGATAAGCTTTCTTCACAAAAGCAGTCATCCAGCTTCTATGAGGCGCAAGTGTATATTCGCCACAGATATAGCAGAATGTATTGCGGCTGTTACGACATTGACGAGACATATCGCCCGACACCAAAACGTCTAAAGCATCAAGCTTACTTACTGTTATATTGCTACAGATACTATACTTTACTATAGTGATACTATACATACACACTGAATATCTATATTAACCAAATGAGCAGGACCGGTGTATGCAAGCCACCTTTATAGCATGCTGAGACAGCGTCAAGCTCGTTCAGACCTGCCAAGGATGTCAACTTCCACAGAACAGCTTCCAACCTGGCCTGATTCCATGCCTGGACATGCCCAGGCTGTACAAACCCTTGTTGATAAGTCACTTACGGGAGCAAAAATGTTTGGATACAAATATAAGAAAAAATCATGACAAAACTGAAAACTTCTGATATTCGTGATCCGGGGTACATTTACTGTCCAGGGGAGCTGCCACCTAGCGTCCTGGGGGAGGCAGTGTCCTGGACAGGCTGCCCTTCGCCATTCTCCCCATCCTGGAACGTCCCGGCTGGATTAACTGCCGGCTGTCTGTCACAACATATATGCAGTATAGGATAATTTTCATTTGAAGAAAAAAAAAAGTAGAAAGATAAGTTTATGGGGGGAAAGAGAGGAAAGTGGGTGGGTCACCCACTCAAGCCCAAAACTGCCACAGCCCCTGATAATAATTATCAGAATAGGTTGGATTAAAGCAATAATAATAACAATAATGTGCACTTCATCCAATTCACTGTGTAATTCAGTGCAACTAGCTTGGCCTGCCTGCTCCAAATTAAAAAAGTACATATGTACATAATTGTAACATATTCAGATTTTTTTAAGTAGCCTTCAGTACATATAATTGCCAAATATAACAGTAATAATAAAAATGCATTTGATAGATAGAATTACAGTTGCAACACAGACAGAACAATGAGGCCAACTTTGAAATTTGTTGAATATTTATTATTCATATGCGAATGTAAATCACATAACTGACAAAACATTCAACTTTAACACCAGTCCTTTAAGGACATTTGTCAAACTGCATCCATTATTATTCTGAATTTAATTTGCTAATGTTTCATATTATTATTATTATTATTATTACTCCTATTATTAGTAATAGTAAAACTAGTAGTAGTATTTATTTGGAAGATGTGTTAAATCAAGGTGATATAAAAAATCAATATATTGTTCATATAATACTTGTAAGTGATTAGGAAGTACAAACCCCGAGAAGCAGTTTTAAAGCAGAGCACAAAGAGCTTACAGTAGTGTAACTTAATACTTTATTAACAGGAACAGCTCACTGAGATTCATGTGCCCGACTAACTGTTCAATTCTGGCTGCATAGACAACTTACAAAGGCTAATAAGTTATCAAAAGCCATTTATTGATCTGATGCTTTCTCTTCACAATGTAGCTAAAGCATTTCAAAGATCAGCTACATGCCATTAGCATTGTTCTCAATTTAATCAGATCAGTAATGCAGGAAGAGAAGAGTGTGTACTTCTGAAAGCCTTACTACTATATTTCTTTAATCAATTGTTCCTTCTGCATCAAATTACTTTTTTTTTTGCTTAGTGTACAAGACCATTAGGCACTGGATATGCAATAAAGATTTACAATCAAAATGTAAGAAAGTGTTTGGAAACCATTTTTGATTTGGACAGTTGAGTGCTATGCAACTCGGTTATTGTAATGGTTGCTGACATTTTGCATTGGAAGTAGAAGGTTCAGATCAAACTGGACGTGTAATACCAAGACATTTGAGTTAGTACAGTTAACAGCATTTCAACATTTTTTTTTTTGTTTTGTTTTTAAAATGCATCCATGTGATTTATTTTTTGAGCTGAGTAGTTGTTTTTTGTGACTGAAAGCATATACAGTCAAACATGAATAAATTATGATTAAGAGGTGGTTTACTTGTAATAAGCTTGAAGCCCAGAATTGACAGTTAAGAAAACTACTAACAGAAATACATTCTGAAAGTCACAATGTTATTTTTCCATAGATCTCTCTATTATATTAAAAAAAAGTTTTACGTCGTGTCCACGATATTCAGCCTTGACCACTCCCCTCCACACCGCTCTTCCAATCATTACTCTTACTGCGCACATCCTCTCTCTGTACCACTCCGTGACGCACTCAGTGCTAACTTGCCCTTCGATGAAGTCGGTTGTAGCAGCAAGGCAAAAAAGCAAATTATTCAAGAATGTCAAATTTTAGATCACAATAGAAAAAGAGCAGGGAGATGATAAAGAACGTCATAAAAAAGAAGGGTATATAATAAAAATGAAGAACAAAGAGAATCGTCAAATAAACGAAAAAGAAAAATATCCCAAACAATATACTAACAGAAATGAAGAAAAGCAACGTTTATAGAATGTAAGTTAGAGGATAAAGTAATTCATAATATTGTTTTTTGATGAAACGTTAATGTAATTTTTTTAATTTACTTTTTACTACGTTTTACTGTTTTAACTTCTACTTTTAATTTTTTACCTTTTACTATGTTTTATTATTCATTGCTACTTAAAATAGACAGCTGTAGTGAAATACTGAAGTAAGTGATTTTCTATCTATAATAACTAATAACCAAACCATCTTCTTCCCACGCCCCACATACTCTTCTATATCCATCCATCCATTTTCCAACCCGCTGAATCCGAACACAGGGTCACGGGGGTCTGCTGGAGCCAATCCCAGCCAACACAGGGCACAAGGCAGGGAACCAATCCTGGGTAGGGTGCCAACCCACCGCAGTACTCTTCTATATACCATCTCTTTATATACAATTGCTTTCTCTAATGGAGGAATGCCCCAACAACCTTTGAACAGCTCAGATGATATATAGCAAGCACCCAGTGCCTGCCCCTAGGGGTTGGCGAGTGAAGTGAGCAGGGGGCAGAGCTCCCCAGTTAATATATTTAATTGCTTCCCCACCATCTTGTGTCACTGACACTTTGTGCCTGCCACCACAAATGCCGCTATTTTATGATATGTATATTGCATATGATCACTCCTCTGGATTTAAAGGCCGAAGTGCATCCATACTTTTGTGAAGATCACTGTTTTATCCTGATTATTAAAGTTTAAAATCACTTTCATTCCAGCCTTAGTTTTGTTTTTAAAAGAAAATTAATTTTGTCTTGTGTTCAAAGGTTTTACCATCATTTTTAACTTTAATTGTTGTAGACTAGGAGTCCTGAGCTCTAAAGAGTTCCAAAGCATTCCCAATAATGCCCACCAGAGGGGGATATCACTATCAAACACCCGGCTAGTAATAAGAGAAAGCACCAAATCTTCATAAAATAGAATATTTATTCTTCACAAAAACTTGTTCCAATCACAATGAAATTCCATGGAGCACAAAGGCAACATGGAATTATCTATAACAAAGTCAATCCAGGTCAAACGGAGTCCCAATATAAAATCCAAACAGAGTGGTCAAAAAATCGGCAAGAGGGTCAAAATTCTCCAATATCCAACAGGCATAAGCACAGACTCCAGAGCACATTCACAATGAACCACCAGGAACTATGAAAGACCCTCTGGATATATAGGGCGAAGGGCAATTTTTGGCAGTGATTGGCAGTTAATCCCGTCTCTTGGGGGACCATCCACATAACACATAACAAAGTCAGCTTAGATACATAGACAAAACTAAAAATAAAGATTGATGCATATAACCAACATAAATAAATGAATCAAAAATGAACAACTCTGACATAAAACATGAATTTGAACCCCATCCAGGGGGAGGAACCCTGACTGAGACGTGACATTAAGGCCTTGAAGATTTTACATTTTTTCCAAAAAGCAGTTTTCTGCAAAGCACACAAAGGAATGGTTTCACACAGAAATCAACTGAAAATGTCTATGGCTGCATACTGTGGCCACCAGTTTGTGAGGAATGCGTGGCAGCCTGGCTGCCAGGCTGTCTTCGCCGGACATCGTGCCAGGGACATATGCAGTCGCAGTGCATTCCAATCTGGTTTCTACCTCTTATCATTCTAAGTGGTGGTCCTCCCGTAGGTGCGTCAGCTACACAAACCTGCTCAGCACTGTGATCAGCTGATGCTGGCACCTCATGTTCATTTTCAATCACTTATATCAAAATTTGAGTCCAACAAGTCAGTGTCCAATTCAGCGATAAAATGCAAGACATTATTCATTTTGTATTTTACTTTATGTGTGTGCTTCAGTCTCTCGCCAGATTTGGATGCCATCTTTGTCGTTTGCTCCTTGCTACTTACACGAGCACAGGGAATCTCGGTCAAACCTATGAAGCTAACTAAACCATAACTGTGGGTTTTGTCACTGTTTACTGTTAGTTACCACTGTCAGCCCCTTCTGTCCACCCTGAAAGAGTTAAATAATGAAGAAAAATTCATTTTGGTTCTAACGTCTGCTAGGCATTTCACACAGGGTTGTTTCCTAAAACAGCAGCTTCAGATCATCAAAGCAGCTAAGTCTTACCACAAATCAACTTCCTTTATGAAGGTTTAATAGCCAATTACTAGCTCAAGTAGACTGCAGATTTTGAAGGTGATTGCTCAAAAATCCTAGATGGAGTTAATGAAAATAAACATTGAAAGTAAAAAGAGGCACGAAGAAGACATTAGACATGAATAGAATGCATCTCTAGCTTCTAATAGTGTTTTGTGACAAGCTTTCCTGGCTTTGCCTCAAAAGACATGATAAGCAGTGGGGAGCTGCAGCTCTTGTCTCAGCTGCTCAGATGCATTGAGGAAATACAATATTTACAGTTGGAATAAAATATTTTATTAGCTTCATTGCCCTGAACCATTCAATTTAAAGTGCAGTCATCATTAACCGACTGCTTGTTCCTCCTTGCAAAGGTCTAACCTCAAGATCCTTTGGATTTTGTTAAAGTGAACAAGAAAGTTGACTGCAAGTGGCATGAGTTATCTACACATGTCACCGAGCATCCAAGTCAATCTGGGGAAAGACACCTATCTAGTGGTATATGTAGAACTGTCGGGGTAGTATTAGGAGCCATGGTGAAGTTCTTGTCTCCTTATTTCTCAAAACATGGAGCAGATGGTGCAATAGGAAGGTTGCAACATACATAATAATGGACAGCAGTAAGATCCTCAGTTTTCAACTGGTGGTTAATGATTAATACACAGCATCTGCATACAACATGACGAGGAGATATTATGGTATGCTTTAAATCTTGATTATGTATGTGCTGTATCTGTATGTGAATACACTTTGCATTGTGGGAAGATGATCAAGTCTGTTGTGCTGTACTTCACCAACTCCTGTGCTAGTAGGACTGGGTGATGGATAAAGTGAAGCAACCAAATATATTTGTGCGTCAATAAAAATTTCAGTAAAATCAGCATTCAATATCAAACTATAAAAACTGTACAATCCTGTGGCCTCAGAGCAGTATGTTTATAAATTTAAAGTTGGATTTCAGTGTATTGATCTGTTTTATGTGGCATCTTGTCGAGTTCACATGTCCACTGAACTTTACATGAGTATAAGGCTAACAGGTTTTTGTATTTTTGCCTTATAGAACATTTTAAGATGGTGCACTCTGTGAAAGTGCTTCAAGATTAACAAAAAGATAATTGGCTACATTAGTGTAACATTAGAATGTGAATGTACCATGTTACATAAACTGATAGTGCACATTGGAATATACAATTATTAGTGACTTTTCTTAGGGAGTCCACGGCCCTGTATAAGCAAACTGTGGAAAAGAGTCAAAGGAAGAGATGAGAAAATAAAACAGTGTTGGTGTAGCCTAGTTGTTATAGGATTGGACAAGAAGTTAGTGCCCATATTTATATAGTGTCTCAGAATTACTCCTAGAAATTGCACTAAAAGTCTAACTAGGACAACAATTAGTCCTAGCCCAGGTAGCACATAAAAAATAGTTATAAAGCAGTAAATAAGGCGGAACACACCTGTAGGAGCCTAAGAAACTCAGAGGGGAATGAAAAGAAAAAGAAATCAAAGACCAAAGAAGTTGGCTGAAAAAGGAGAGAGAGCAGAACTGGTTGGAGCCAGTGTGGAGAGAAGACAGTGAAAGCCTGTGGTGTAGCTACAGTATGTACGAGGAGCTCCTGAGGTGGACCAGATTGCTCCTGTGGATAGCATGAACAAGTGGAGCTCCCAGGGATCCGTCAATTTAATGAGTTAGGCGATGGGGAAGACAGAGTGGGCTCGGGACGTCCTGATGAATGCCAAGTGGTGGCGGATGGGAGTCAAGGAGGGGCTCCAATGAATGCTGAGACATAAGGGAAATGGAGTCAGAATCTGCACATCACAGTGGATATGTCGAGGGATGGTGGCCAGGGCGGTAGTCGGGGTCTCTGCCCTGCTTGAATATTCCTGGGAGATGGGTGAGTGGGGCAAGATGAAAGCGACAGAAAAAGAGCACTGGAACAGAGGATTATAAAGGCAATTCTAATTTTTTTATCCTTTGTTTTAACTGATTATTTATTTATTCTTAATTGATTTTAGCTTTACCATTAGAGTATTGTTTTATGAGATTATTTATTTAAATTAGAAACTACACTGCACTTTTAGGACACTACATGAAATAAAAAGCACAATACGCTTTGCACTAATCTTTTTTTGTGTGTGTCCTCATTGCCCTAGTCATCTTCGATACATGATTATTGATGAATAGGTTCAAGAAGAGGAAATGCCAGCTGCCAGAAACAATGATACCTCCTTATCTTCTGCGAGGCTGTATTTATCCAGGGCCCCTCTGCCTACCTTTTTGACCCTTCCTGGGCTTGTAAAGTGTAACATAAATAGTCCTGGGGCTCAGAAGAATGCAGAGTTCAGATTACCTGTGCGACATTCTACTGCCAATCACTCATCTGGTTTTGTCTGTTTTAAGGGTAATACGCTGGCTACTGCAATATAGTTTGCATCCATTACAATTCACATATGCATACATCCACACTTGGGGCAATGATCTTCATGTACGTGTCGTCAGTCATACCAGCAGCTCCAGGAAAAGCAGTGATTTGCAAGAATGCCCCTTGCTTTAACATTACCTGATTTGGAGTGGTGAGGAAAAGTATAAATCTGACTATTTCCTCACACATTGTAAAGGTGTTCAAAATTTAGTGCAAAATTCAAGAAATGGTTGATTATGACATACCCAGAGCAGCATCACTTTTGCAAAGCTGCATTTTCGTGGTGTCCCCAAAAAATGTAAAACTACCAACTCTTTCAGCTGACAGTCCATGACACCTTCATGTAGATGGAGCAATCACGTGGCATAAAAGATTTTTTTATGAATATTATTCCACTTCTGTCAAATTGATGTGTTTTTACGAATTCCCTGTTCAGAGTTTCCAAAACATTCAGCCTTGCCAGGATGTGCGTGCCAGTCTCTGCCTGAATGCAATCTTCATGCTGCTCCTAGTGAGTTGGTACAGCTCATGAGCTCATCTAAAGTCCATGGTAAAGTTTGGAGCGGTTTTATAAAGGGAGAAAATTGATTAAATGCTTTTACTACCAAATTTGTTTCACTCTTTGAGCCTGTTAGAATCATTTTCCAACTCTGAGATGCTTGATAAATATGGCCACAGGTCTTGACACATTCATTAGGCTTCCTTGATCTCCACTGTTATTATCGTACATTAATAAAATCATTCTTTATGCAATATATGGCAAATTAGATCATCAGGAGGCCAATTATATCTGCAATACTTGACATGCTTCTTAAATGCGATGCAGCTTACAAAGTTTTCTTACTTAAATATTCTAATTGATTTCAGTTCTTACACTTTCAGTAAAACAATCCAGAAAACAAAAAGTCATTTCTAATTATTGGCAAGGTGCAATTTTTCTTTTGTTTCTGTCTTTTCAAGCAGTGCCTTAACTGACGTTCTTAGAACATAATTCATACTTGTAATTACGTCAAGACAAATGGTTATGTGTGAGCTCTGGTATCATGTCACAAGAGTATAAATCAGCTCCAAAAATGATCTGTAGCTCACAGCCTTCTGGAACATGTCTGTAATAATGTTAGTTTTTCTTGTCATTTTTAATTTCTGTTTTTACTTGTTTGTTCTTATGTTTTTATCTGCACTTGGGTGGAGTTTGTGCATTTTAGTGACAAAGACAGTGGAGTTACAATCAGTAACAAGTCCTCTACATTTGATCTTGGTGCACTAATGAGGTGCACTGCTACTAACTGCGAATATTTAATGAATAATTTTCATATTTTTAAATACTTATTGATCAAGATTAGACCATTAAAACGCCCAAATATTAGGTAGCATTACAGAAATTTTGTTTGGGATGTTCATGATAAAAGTCACTGCATAAAATAAGGATGGCTTTCATATACTATTGTTTAATAGTAAACTATTTTTTCTAATTTGAAATTCCATTTTGGGCGGCACGGTGGTGCAGTGGGTAGCGCTGCTGCCTCACAGTTGGGAGACCTGGGGACCCGGGTTCGCTTTCCGGGTCCTCCCTGTGTGGAGTTTGCATGTTCTCCCCGTGTCTGCGTGGGTTTCCTCCGGGCGCTCCGGTTTCCTCCCACAGTCCAAAGACATGCAGGTTAGGTGGATTGGCGATTCTAAATTGGCCCTAGTGTGTGCTTGGTGTGTGGGTGTGTTTGTGTGTGTCCTGTGGTGGGTTGGCACCCTGCCCAGGATTGGTTCCTGCCTTGTGCCCTGTGTTGGCTGGGATTGGCTCCAGCAGACCCCCGTGACCCTGTGTTTGGATTCAGCGGGTTGGAAAATGGATGGATGGATGGAAATTCCATTTTTTGTAAGGATGTGTCCTTGTACCACTTCAGAATCCTAGAGCTTGAGTGAGTGGATAAAGATTGGAGAGATTTTGACCCATTCACGTGCACTGATGATTTGCACTCTGTTGAAATTCCAGACCACAGGTCAGTGACTAAGAGAGCTCAGTAAGTATTAATAAAGTTGTCCATCCATCTGTACACACCTCTTTTCCTAATGACAATACTAATTGGGCCAGTCCTGCCATACATGATGCTCATCTTTCACAGAGTCGATTATTTAAGTAGACATGGCCATCACTCTGGGCTTCTTTTTAATATCCTGTTATATTGTCTCTTATGTTTCAGTACTCTCACTTGTCTCATGAGATCAATTCAATGTTAAATGAAAATATACTAAGTGAAAACCCTAAGACCTGGGTAAAGCATAGTCAAGTCATGGCAGCAAATTATAGATTTACAGGCATAAAGCACCTAAGGGCTGTCTTGGGTGAATAAGACATGCTCCTTAAACTCATGCAGCAGGTGTGTGAGCTACATACTGCTGAGAATGATAGCTCCTGTTATGATGCTGCACACTTAACTCCCACCATTTTATCCACACCTTTTTATGATCTCATAGAAATAATCTTTAAATCAAAAATTCTGACTCAGTATTCAGTTACTTTTAATTTATGTGATGAACTTATGTTTATGCGCAGTCTGCCTTATACTACCACATGACTTAAAATGTTGTTAGTGGTGTTTGTGGGACTTGCTGTACACAAATGGGCCTCTCAAGTCTAAATGTAATAAGATTAACATTGTATAATCTCCAGATTTCCAAAGAAACTGCCATCATGCCTGTTCTTTAGTGCATGAGTCATTTAAAGATGTAGACAATGGGATCAATTATGTAGTTCAATGAACTCTCATTAAAGGCCCCCGTACTACTTAAACTTTATAAAATGGGCAATGCCAATAAAGCTCGAAACCAAATATCTACCAACACAAAGACTTCTACGTGATGCAAGTCAAAAGTCAACCCACACAAGTAGTAGCATAAACTAGGAAAATGATAAAAATGATAGAAAAAGAATGTTTATTAAAAGATAAATACACTCAGTATTACAGTTTACAATTAATTAAATTACAGTTCACAAATCAATTTAATGTCTACACAATTACATACAAAGCCCCCAACACAAAAAGAAACAACTCTTCACAAAATGTTACAAAAATGAGTAATGAGTAAGGATGAATAGAGGAGGAGAGGAGACAAAGCACCAAACGAAATGTGACAAAAGAACAAAGACTGCTGCTCATCTGGGTCAAATTATACAGGTGTTGAACTCTGTGCAGTTGATGTGGTGTCTCACCTAATTACCTTCCTCAAAGTACTGAAACGCATGCCTGTTTCTACCACTTGTGTTCTTGTCTCTTTTGCTTTGTAATTTTGGACTACCTTCCTCCAATCAGTTGAACCCTTGTCAGAGCTGACAAATGGTCTCTGAGCTAGGTGAGGGTTTGGGCTAGCGTTGGCAATAAACCTCTTTCACTTCCAGGGTTCAGGGACAGCTCTACTTTTGCAGTGTTGACACCAGGCTTAACCTTCCTTTAATTGTCCCTTAGTGTATTTACACCTTTGAGCCTTTAGTTGCCTCCAAATATTCATCACAGCATCGACCACCATCATACCAATGCTGAAGAAGTCATCAGTGACATGCTTGAATGACTACTGACCAGTTGCACTCACACCAATCATCATGAAGTGCTTCGAAAGGTTAGTCATGTCACACATAAAGACTAATCTCCCTGCCTCCCTTGACCCTCTTCAGTTTGCATACTGCTCAAACAGGTCAATTGAGGATGCCATATGCTCTGCTCTTCACCTCTCCCTGATACATCTGGATAAAAAAGACACATATGTCAGGATGCTATTCATAGACTTTAGCTCCGCCTTCAACACAATCATCCCTCCAAAGCTGGTTGTAAAACTGAGCAGGTTGGACCTGAACACCACCCACTGCAATTGGATCCTGGACTTCTTGACAGGGAGGACCCAGTCAGTTCGGAGGGGCTGCAACACTTCCAGCATCATCACACAGAGCACTGGAGCGCCGCAGGGCTGTGTGCTTAGTCCACTGCTCTTCACCCTGCTGACTCACGGCTGCACAGTCACGCACCACACCAACCACATCATCAAGTTTGCGGATGATACGACGGTGCTGGGACTGATAAGCAGGGATGATGAAACAGCATACAGAGATGAGGTGGAATGGCTGTCCGCATGATGTGAAGACAACAATCTATCTCTCAATGTCGACAAGACAAAACAGATAATCGTGGACTTCAGAAAATCACATCCTGCACACATCCCACTCAGCATCAACGGTTTAGATGTGGAGACTGTTAGGAGTACCAAGTTCCTCAGTATGCACATAACTGAGGAACTTACGTGGACGCATAACACCTCATCACTAATCAAGAAAGCCCAGCAGAGACTACACTTCCTGAGGCGGCTGAAGCGAGCAAGTCTTCCCCCTTCCATCCTCACCATGTTCTAAAGAGGCACCATTGAGAGTGTTCTGACCAGCTGCATCACTGTCTGGTATGGCAACGGCAACATATCCGACCGCAAGCGCCTGCAAAGGATAGTGAAGACAGCAGAGAATATTATTAGGGTGCCTCTCCCTTCACTACAGGACATATTTTACAAACGCAGTGTCTGCAAGGCCTGCAGCATTGTGCAGGACCCCTTACACCCCTCACATGGACTTTTCACACTTCTGCCATCTAAGAGAAGATACTGCAGCATCAAAGCCAGATCTGCCAGGCTGCAGGAGAGTTTTTACCCCCAAGCTGTCAGACTCCTTAATACAATGCTGCCCCCTGGGATCTTCCACACTGCCTCAACCACCTCTATAAACAGCACTTTTATACATGCGAGCCACTGTCCTGCAGAGACGAGTGTGCATGTAAAAAAAGAACTGAAAATCTCATACAGACATTTAAGTATTTTGACATTCTTGATATCTTTCTGCTGTGAAACATTCTGACCTGTCATTGTTTACACATGTCTTAAACAACTATTATCATACACTGAAAATTTCTATATTATCTATATCTATTAATAATTATTTATTTATTTATTAATTATATTATATATCTATTGACTATGTGGGTGGCGCAGTGGGTAGCACTGGTGCATCGCAGTAAGGAGACCCGGGTTCGCTTCCCGGGTCCTCCCTGCGTGGAGTTTGCATGTTCTCCCCGTGTCTGCGTGGGTTTCCTCCGGGCGCTCCGGTTTCCTCCCACAGTCCAAAGACATGCAGGTTAGGTGGATTGGCGATTCTAAATTGGCCCTAGTGTGTGCTTGGTGTGTGGCTGTGTTTGTGTGTGTCCTGCGGTGGGTTGGCACCCTGCCCGGGATTGGTTCCTGTCTTGCGCCCTGGGATTGGCTCCAGCAGACCCCTGTGACCCTGTGTTTGGATTCAGCGGGTTGGAAAATGGATGGATGGATCTGTTGACTATATTTATGTATCTAGATTGCAAATACCGTACATTACATCAATGTTCATATTGCTTACTACACGTCAATATTGTCTTGCCTGTGTTTTAATTTTAAATTTTAAATTTAATTCTATTTTTAATTATTTTTAATTTATCATTTGCACTTCATGTTGTTACAATGTGGACCCTGAGCTTCGCAATTTCGTCTAGCTGTATACTTGTATATGGCTGAGATGACAAAGTTTGCTTTGGCTTTTTTTGGCTTTGGAAGCTCTTTGTCCTTGTAAAGAACAACTAAGTCCCTTTTCCCCTATCCTAGCACTGTGAGTTTCCCTCTATTGACCTCAATATCTTTAAAGATGTTTCAGTCCCTTCATGGCCAAACTATCGCCCCCCAGTGACGATGTGGGTTCTCTCCATGCTCCCATCGTCCGTCCGGGAGCCCTGAACCCAACACCATCGGTAATGTCACCGAGATGAGCCGACATATGAGGACAAATCTCAAATGAAACCAGGGGATATATCTAAAAAGTGTGTTTTTATTAAAACAACAAAGTGTCCAAACAAAAGTGCAGTGCCACAGTTTCTTCAATAATTAACTCCATCATAAACAAGTGTCCAGGGGGATAAAATCAAATAAATAAATCCTTTAAAATATGAAGTTAAAATGCAGTAGTTAAAATGCAGTCTCTGTCTCTCTTTACTCTCTGGCCCACCTCCGTCTCTCTTTCTCCCCGGCTCACCCATTGCTCCATCAGCCGGCGGAGAACCCACAGCCACGAGCTCCTTCAGCCAACCTCCATCTTGGCCTCCTTGACATCACTGCCAGACCGTCCGAGGTTGGCTCTCCTCCCTTCATCTTTCACGCACCCGCAGTCGCTCCTCAGATTCCTCGGGAGGACACCTCTCTGCTCACACCACTCACTCGAACTTTCAGTGGGGCGAACTAGCCCCCAGAGCACCACCAGCTAATGCTCCTTCACGGGGCCCCAGCTCGTTTGGCTTCCTCTTTTCAGGTGGCCAGATCCTCCGACTTAGACTGCTCTTTACTGTCCATTAGCCTTTTTTCTTCACCTCAATCTGTCTCTCCCCTTCTAGATTTTTCCCCTTTCCCTGGTGTCGACCCATATAAATACACCCCCGCGCACCTCCGTGGGTGCAGCGCCTTAATCACGCACCGCAGGAAACCAATGAGGCAATCGAGAATGACTGCACCCACACGTGCAGGTGCGACTCGCTCCAACTAACCCATTAACTCCCCCCGGTCGTGCAATCGCGCCCACGAAGAACAGTACAGGTATACGGATTTAAAACCCAGCCTTTTTTATAGGAAACTGCAGGCCGGCTATACCACACCCACCCCCCAACTCCTCTATAAGGATGGTTAGGAACTGCTAACATCTCATGTGTTGCATTCCTTCAAGTGTCCTAGGAAGTTCTGCCCATTTTTTTCCCAAGTTGGCGTTCTTTCTTCAGTCTGGTGGTGCCCATCAATGTGTACTGGCCTAATGACACGCCTCGTTCCTGCCAGTGCACATAGGCCTCTGTTTTCTCAGGCTTTTCTGAGCTCACCCCTTGCCTAGTGTCACTCTTTTCTAGCTGCAATGCCTTAGTCCACCAGCCTGTCTATTCTATTCTTGTACAAACACAGTGGCAATATGAATAGTTTAGTCTGCCCACATGGAGATCGAACTCTCTTTCAGTCTTTGTGAATATTTCCTCAGGTAGTCTACTTTTCTTCCATATCATTTAAGGTGTGCATGTCTACTTCACTTCACTTCTATGTCTACATTGCTGCTGGAAATAAAGGATTCAGACAATGTTAATCCCAAACAGTAATTCTGAATTTTAATGAATTACACATTCATTTTCTGTTTTTACTTATAGTTCAAACACAGGATTTGTCAGTTAAGTGCTTAGAGTATCAACAGAAGCTTTACAACTTGCAGTCATGATTGCAGGCTGTGGTTTGCTGACGCAAATAGGTTAGGAGTAGAAGTATGGAAAAAACTATGTTTTTGATGCCCATGAACATGGATCTGGACATTTCTACAAAATGTCACTTTTCTCAGTAATGCTGAAGGCAGACAATTTTGTCAATATTAAAACTAGAAGGATAAAGCTGAGGCAGCTCCAAAGTGGTTAATTGTTGAAATTGGAGTGTTAGGAGAGCTGGGAATGACGTAGTATATTAACACAGCATTCCTATCACAGCAGCCCTGAGAGACTAAGTTGATTGGGGGACCCCAAATTGACCGCGTGTGAGTGAGAGTGAGGATGTGTATGTAAGTCAGTCCTGTAATGGTCTGGCTCTCCGTTCAAGATTGAAGAATGGGTATAGACTACTTTATAGAATACTCTGAGAGAACTTTTTGGAACTACAGACTGGGATATCCTGCAGGGATCTCATAATGAGAACATTGAGGAAGTTGTTGACTGCACTACTGACTACATCAACTTCTGTATGGACATTGTAGTTCCAGTAAGAACAGTACGCTGCTATGCTAACAACAAGCCATGGATTACAAGTGACATCAAGGGCCTTTTGAATCAGAAGAAAAGGGCTTTTAAAGACGGTGATCAGCATGAGCTCAAGCGCGTGCAGAAGGAACTCCGAGTCCAACTCAGGGCGGCGAAGGAGCAGTACAGGAGAAAGCTGGAGCAGAAGTTGCAGAATAACAGCATGAAGGAAGTGTGGGATGGGATGAAGATCATCACTGGCTGCAGCTCGAAGCGGGGTACCACCATTGAGAGAGACGTGAAGAGAGCAAACCAAATGAACAACTTTTTTAACAGGTTTGACCACCCTAACCCACTCTCACTCTCACCTCGGAGTACTGCACCCTCCACACATCCTTCTGCTGATACCAGCATAGGAAAAACATCCCCACCCATAATAACAACAGCGCAAGTGAGCAGAGAGCTGAGGAGACTTCGTGCCAGCAAAGCAGCGGGTCCAGATGGAGTATCGCCACGACTGCTGAAGGTCTGTGCATCGGAGCTGGGGGGTCCTCTACAGCGCATCTTCAACCTGAGCCTGGAACAGGGGAGAGTCCCGAGGCTTTGGAAAACATCTTGTATCACCCCAGTCCCAAAGGTATCACGTCCTAGTGAGCTGAATGACTTTCGGCCTGTTGCTCTGACATCACATGTGATGAAGACCATGGAGAGGCTGCTGCTTCACCACCTGAGGCCACAGGTTCAACACGCCCTTGACCCTCTGCAGTTTGCATATCAGGAGAAGGTGGGAGCGGAAGATGCCATCATCTATATGCTACACCGATCCCTCTCCCATTTGGACAGAGGCAGTGGTGCTGTAAGAATTATGTTTCTAGACTTCTCTAGCGCCTTCAACACAATCCAACCTCTGCTCCTTAGGGACAAGCTGACAGAGATGGGATTAGATTCATACCTAGTGGCATGGATCGTGGACTATCTTAAAGACAGACCTCAGTATGTGCGTCTTGGGAACTGCACGTCTGACATTGTGGTCAGCAACACAGGAGCGCCACAAGGGACTGTACTTTCTCCGGTCCTGTTCAGCCTATATACATCGGACTTCCAATACAACTCGGAGTCCTGCCATGTGCAAAAGTTCGCTGATGACACTGCTATCGTGGGCTGTATCAGGAATGGGCTGGAGGAGGAGTATAGGGACCTAATCAATGACTTTGTTAAATGGTCCGACTCAAACCACCTACACCTGAACACCAGAAAAACCAAGGAGCTGGTGGTGGATTTTAGGAGGCCCAGACCCCTCATAGACCCAGTGATCATCAAAGGTGACTGTGTGCAGATGGTGCAGACCTATAAATATCTGGGAGTGCAGCTGGATGATAAATTAGACTGGACTGCCAATACTGATGCGCTGTGCAAGAAAGCACAAAGCCGGTTATACTTCCTTAGAAGGCTGGCTTCCTTCAACATCTGCAATAAGATGCTGCAGATGTTCTATCAAACAGTTGTGGCGAGCGCCCTCTTCTACGCAGTGGTGTGCTGGGGAGGCAGCATTAAGAGGAAAGACGCCTCACGCCTGGACAAACTGGTGAGGAAGGCAGGCTCTATTGTTGGCATGGAGCTGGACAGTTTAACATCTGTGGCAGAGCGAAGGGCGCTCAGCAGGCTCCTATCAATTATGGAGAATCCACTGCATCCACTAAATAATGTCATCTCCAGACAGAAGAGCAGCTTCAGCGACAGACTGCTGTCACTGTCCTGCTCCACTGACAGACTGAGGAGATCGTTCCTCCCCCAAACTATGCGACTCTTTAATTCCACCAGGGGGGGTAAACGTTAACATTTAACATTATACAAAGTTATTGTCTGTTTTTTTTTTCACCTGTATTATTATCATTCTTTAATTTAATATTATTTATTGTATCAGTATGCTGCTGCTGAAGAATGTGAATTTCCCATTGGGATTAATAAAGTATCTATCTATCTATCTATCTATCTAGACCACAGAAGTGTCAAGAGTCTGTAAAGATGCTTCCCATGTTCAATTAAAAATAAATATCCTAAATCATGATCTTGTTGTAACAGCCAAAGGATATTTTTAGGTAAATTTAGATCACACCTCATTGCTCTGATGAGGAAGCCAGTGTTTAAAGCGACCTGTGCTTAACCAATTAATCCAGAAGGCTAGCCTCATGTTGAGTGCCTATTATTCCAACCGACCACTGCTTTAATCTCTCTGCTATATCCTAGCAACCTGGACTTCAAACATGAAAGGAAATAATATCTCTGAAAACTGTCACCGTTATCATACTTGGATTGGGGGGTTGGAAGCACACGTAGGAAGTGAGTCGCTAAATTTGACTTGATATCTTGTGAAAACCTAAGTTGCACACTAAATGGGGAATCTCAGAACTGCTACTTATTTTGTAATGATTTATTCCTCATGCCATGTATTTCCCATTCATTCTCTAATTTTAAAATTTCCCATTTCAATTTTTTTTATTTACTTGTGCCAACTAAAAATATGTGCCTGTTCTCGTATGTATTTTGAGGCATGAGCAATAACACATTTGAAGCCAGAAATGAGGTTGAATTCACTAAATTAAGGAATAAAATAAAAACGAAATGTGGTGCTCAGTTGGAATTTATTCCATTTTTGGAATAAAGCATAATGACCGATTTGATTCCAGATCATTTTAAGAATAAAATGTAATCACCAATTTAAATCCAAGTAGTTTCAGAAAGAAAATGTAATCAATCTGAATTCACATCACTTTAGATAAAATCATAATAGCCAATTTAATAAATGAAGTGTAATAACCTTGTGATTTTAATAGTAATGAAGGAATTAAAAAAATAAAATGAATACATGTAATTTTAGTATAATAGTAAGCAATTTTAATCTTTATAATTTTAGGTTTAAAAAAATTTACTTTAATACCTCTGTGGACTTTATAGTAATACAGCATAGGAATAAAACATGTTGTCCTGCTTAGACATACAGAAGAATCAGTCATAAAAATTATTTATCCACATTATGTTTTAAAATTATAAAGTAAAATGATAAGCTATTTGAATTTATTTAAATCTTGGAATGTGGCACCGGAGCACAGTAACTAGCTTTTACTACCTCACAAATCCAGGCTCCAGCGTTAAAATCCTGTATCTGTTCATTACTCCTTTGGCGTTTGTCCATTTGAGTTTTCCTCCCACATCCCAGAGATTTGTGTGTTTGGATAATTGATAATTCCAAGCCAGTCAAATACGATTATAGATATGTCCTTAGTTAGCCCAGGAAAGGATTTGGGTTTCATTCAGAGCTGATTCCTGCCTTGCATCTGATGAGACAACCTTTAGCCCTTGAACCCCGTGACCATGAATTGAATTTACATAACATTATTAAACCTGCTTAATTCAGTTCAAGGTTATGGGTTATGCTGGATTCTGTCCTGGCTGTATCAAGTGCAAGGCAGAAACCAACCTAGAACAGGATGATGGTCAATTGAAGGGCCAGCTGACACACACATAAAGGACATTTCGTAATCATTCTGTGAAGAAATGCTTCACACTGTGATACTTTAAAAGCACTTTGCCCTGTTTATCTTTAATTCTTTTCAGGCACCCTCATTATAATAAAAATAAATAAACAGGCACTTGCTCACTTACAGGTTTGCTCCCTGGGTGCACACGGGGAACGGCCAAGTGTTGGCTGACTTAGGGTGGATGGTGAGATGCTTGTTTCCATTTCAAGAGCCCTCATGTGGAGACGCATGCCTGCTGCCCATTGTACTTTCTCCCACTGGTATTCTGGTGCGACTTTACTGTTTAGGAATTGTGGTGTTGCTTAGGAAATAACTAGTGTATAACAATTGCTGCCCACAAGTATACGGTAGAGTCGTGATGCAGGGTGTTGAAGTGAGTCGACAGTGTATGCTTGTGTAAGGCACAATCGGTATAGATATTGTGGAGTCTAGGTGCGTGACCAGGGTCAGAGAGGGGTGTTAGACTCAGGTCAAGTAACCCAGGATAATAGCTAGTCTTTTTGCCTTTAGTTCAGACCAGAAGATCAGTAAACTTACAATTAAGGCAGCTGCAGGGTGATTTACACTATAAGCAGGGGAATAGTCTGTTACACTAGTTTGCCAAGGCAAGCAGGCTTTCCCTCTGAGTTTTTTTGGACAGAGAGAGAGAAAGCAAGCAAGCAAGCTGTACATTTATTTTTACCTAAGGGATGATTCTTTGGCGACCATTAAAAAGGGGTTCAATTTATTGTTTGGAAGATTTTTTTTTTCCCAAAAGTTTTGGCCATGTGGGGAATATATATCTCTTGTGAGAAGACAGCCCGGACACAAACAGACGGACACTGGCAGTTCTAAAAAAACATGCACGTTTATTATAAACAAGGTCCCCAAAGTACAAGTCCCACACACACACAGTGCTCCAGCACCAAACACCCTTTGCTCCTTGGCCTATCACTGGTCCTCCTTGGGCCGCCTTTCCTCCTCACTCCCGAGCGTTGCCTTCTTCCACCTGACTCCGGCTCTCTTATTGTAGGAAGGCAGCCCCCTTTTATCTCCACCCGGATGTGATCCAGGTGCCTCCGATGAACTTCTGGCGGGACTTCCTGGTGTGGAGGAAGTGCCACATGAGCACCCAGATTCACTCTGGCTGACCCTGGAATTCCTCCCGCCAGCACTTTCTGGTGTGGCGGAAGTGCTGGTTTCCAGGGCTCTAGGATCCTCTGGGCACCCCCTGGCGGAGGCCATGGGCCCCAATAGGGTTGAGCTTCCAAGCTCAGTTCCCGTGACTCCCATCCTAACCAGGGCAGCTGCCCTCTCGTGGTCCAGGGGAGGTATAGTCCCTCTCCCGGTCCTTCCAAGCGTCCCGGCTGGGTATGACGCCCAGCCCCCTGCCACACTCTCTATTATAATAAAAAAAAATCCTGGGACGAGACATGACTTTCTCAGAGAGACACTTTCACGTCCCGCGAGACGAGACTTTGTACCAAGAGATTTAACCACACCTGAGGCCGGAAATAAAAGACAAAACAGTAGACGACAACGTAGAACATCGTAAAGAATTCAAAAACGTTGGCGTGATACACATGCAGATCAGGTTACAGATAATGGAAGTACTAAAATTCCAAAGTCTCAAAAAAATAATAGTAAAGATCGCATTAGCGCAAACAAACGGAAATTATTACTCGGTCAAATGATGAAATGGCAATTAAAGAGATTGAATATATTGTTCGGATTTAAACTTTAAGTCGAAGACATGTAGATTGTCTAATTCGTGTTGCCATTTTTTTTTTAAGCGAACATTACTTTTTTTGTTTGCTTATTTTTCATTTTATTGCAGTGTTTATGTGCATTGTTTTGAATTGTCTCTATGAAAACATCCATTATTTTTATTGTTGTGATAAATACATCTTTGTACTTGTTATTCGTGTCTGCCTCCCTTATTGTTCCACTGACTCTCAGTCCTGATACTTCATGTTCCTTGAGTTTCTGCTAAAGCCTAAGGTAGGGACACCAGGTTGTACACATCCATTAAACCTTATTTTCCCCAGCTTGGGAGGTACCGAGAAAACAATAGGAGCCATAAAAATACTCATATAGACACAGAGGTAGGACTTACAAACTACACAAGACCAGTGACCTGGTGCAGGATTAGAACTCCGGATTTTAGACTAAGAGGCAACAACACTAACCAATGCACCCTCATACCACACACTGCACTAGTTGATTTTAAACCATGTGATTTTATTTTTCTTTTAATGAATAAAAAGAATGAAAATCAATGCCATTATTAGCTTTTTTGTTTTAGGAATGTGATATATAGTAAATGTACAATTTTAATTCACTTTCTTGATCACTTTAAGTGTGTTATTGTTTTATCATGAAAGTTTCATTGAAGTCGCATCAACCTCCAAACGTTCTCTTATATTGGTTGAAAAATGAATCCTGGAAATGTGTAAATTATTAATCTTGTTTTACATGTTCACTCTGAAATACCTACCATCAGAATCTTTAATATGAGTTGACTGTCCTTGTAAAGGGTCCAACACTAAACCTCTCAATGGCTGAGAACTACCTTGCCCACAGTTCTCCCCACTGCAAGGGCTGAACTGCTGAATGCCCTACCAAAGGCATGGAGACTACTCATACCAGAATCACAGAACACAGACTGCTCTAATGATATTGCCAAACATCTTAACATTTGTGTGTTTTTGTAACAAATATGCTCTGTTCTCTAATGACCTTGCTCACCAAATGTTTTTTTCTAGAAACTCATGAGGCTGACTTAGGTGGATGTTTTATCCCAGTGCCCCCTGATGATTTGTGAGGCCTGCATGACATCACAGGGCTGCAGAACTTTCAAACATATGCACTGTAAGATCATTGCCAATCTGCTTTGTGCATGTATGATGCCATGACCCAATCGGTACTCCAGCCGGATTAATGAGAATATTACAAGTACTGCCACCACATATATATAACACTGATCTTTGTGTGCTTGTGCAGCGTCGAATGGCTAAGTGTTTATGCAAAATTATCCATGTGCTGCAACTATAAGTCAAAACAATCCTCAACAGTTCCATCCCCCTGCCCTAGTCAGAAACAGAGGAGTCCCTGTGAAATCATAATAGCAAGAGATTTATTACTATTTACAAGGCATTTCTTTCTTTTTGATGGAAGAAAAAAACTTGAAGAATCTGCACAAATACATGGAAAACAAAATAGTCGGCTCCCTAGGCTTTCACTTTAAAAGACTGAGCAAACCTGTCCCACACTGCCACTTTGTGCCCCAAGTTCAGAACTCTGTGAGCACAATGATCTATATTTTATTTACTTATTACTAGTTTGTGGTGAGTTGTAGGATGTGTTCCATGTGTACTGTTTGTTGTTTGAGGCATGGTGGCAAAATGGTTAGCACTACTACCTCACACCTCAAGTCACATTTTTGGCTGCAATAATCATTCTGGCATAGATTGCAGACACTTCCATAGCCCTCGTGGACACTTAAAAGACAATTGAGCAATTATAATCAAGTAAAAACTAGTTCAGTTCCTTCCTTCCCCATTGACTACAATGCATTTCACAGAGTTCAGAGAAGTTCCTGAACATTTCTGTGATTTCACTGAATTCATAGTAAGGTGAACTCCATGGGGTTCACTCACCACTGCTTATGACCTGTGTCAGTTAACCACAAGGCACTTTCAGTGAAATAATACCTAAACCTTACTTCAGTCTAGACCTATGTTTATTTTCAGAGAAACCAGGCATACACCCAAATTTTAGATAAAATACTGGTTGAAAACATAACTTAAACGATTCAAATCAGAATCATGCAGCAAGATTTGTGTCAAGTGGCTAAGCGGCTTTTGGTAGCTGTAGTCTTTGTCTTCTTAGATCAGACATGATGATTATTCTCTCTTCTCCCCTTGTGATGTCTGTCTCTCTGTGCCAGTTGTGATGTTAGTGGTAGTGCTTTTCAAATTCTTTTCCTTTATAGAATGCTTTGGTGGCTGATAGGAAGAATTACATCAGCTAAAACAGGACTACTGATAATTACCAATTGTCTTGTTACTTGTCAGTGAAGCTACTTTTAGCTAAGTCAGGTAACATGTTATTGGCAAGTTCCCAAGCACCTACTTTAAATCTTCTTACATGTACATACACACTGCTTAGTTTATGTGAGCGTAAACGTATTCACTCTACATCTTCTAATAGTAATCTCACTTCTTTAGCATGTACTTTTACATTTGCTTATCTCCCAGTATTCTTCAGACTAATTTGCATGCAACCCTATTGTCCTCTCACTATTATCCTCCTATGAGTCAATCATGCACTTGCCAAGGCATCTGTCCAACAAAGACACTTTCCTGTTAAAATCTTGCTTAAGTACCTACAATAAATCTTGTTCATGCAGTTGCATTCACCACAAAGCTCATTTTAGGTACATAATTCAATAATAATCCAAATATCCACACAAATTAAATATTACAAATCTTAACCTGTAAAAATCACAATTTGTTCACTAGTACAGTTGTTAAACTGAAGAAACACATTGCTTAAAACTGGAAATAATACATAAACAGTCAGAGGTTGAGTGTCAATATTGGCTAATTGGTTCAGGCCCTGCTATAATAGTTGGCATGGAAAAGTGATACATGGAGAAAAGTAAATTGGAAAGGAACTGTGTGCCATTATTTCTTCAAAAATGACAGCGTGGGTAGCTAAAGTAACCCATACTGACCCAGAGAAAGTCCCATCAGGTATCACGTTGTTGATCCTGAATGTCAGATCATAGCTGTTGTTCTATACAAGATTGCAGAGAAAAATAATGAGGCAGTTCAGGACATAGGTGTAGTCTAATGAAAACAAGGGTCCAAAATAGGAGATTGAGAGCACATACAAACAAAGCCAAAATGCAAAGTAAAAATCTGAGTCAAAAGGGAGGCAAAAGTATAATATCAGTTGATCAAAAACAACAAAGATTCCAGATAATAAAGCACAAGAAAGCTATTTGGTCTGCTCCTTGAGTATGACCTTTTAACCCATTGTGCGTTTGGTATCAGGGAAATTACCCCTGTTACTCTCCCCCAACTATGGCGGAAGCGTCCTACCAGTGGGTAGGCAATATAGAGACGATAGTCTTAAAGGTAAACAACCAAAAACAAAACTGGACATTGCAGCAAGAAATTAGTCAAAGACCTGAATTCCTGGCTTTCAAAAACCCCCAACAATTGAGCAAACAATTAAATAAACAATCACATAATAAAAATATTTCCTAAAACTCAATTTCAAGCTCTGGCATATAAGCACGATACTTAAAAACAGACCTATAATTTGTATTGTTGTGCCAGCATTTATCCTCTTGCTTGTTTGTTGATTGCAATCACAAAAGGAGAGTCATCTAATCTGAAAGGGCGTCATTTTATCTGGAAAGATTTGTAAAAAGCCAATCGATTTGACTAACCAGAGTTTGCAAGTCTTGGGTATTTAATTAGAAGAATACAATTCCTGTATAAAGGCAGTAGAGAGTCTTTTTCCTGTTGGCTTCACCATACTTCTTTTTGATTGAGGCAGTGACCTTGCCTTGTAGCCAGTTACATATATTAACAGTAACTGTGATATTCTGTGCTTTAAAGAGCACCCTGAAAAGCAGCCTTTATGAACCTTTTCAATACTGCCGTCTGTTGGGTTTAATGATGATTCTTGAGAGATGATAGCAATATGTTCAAAAGAAAACTTACAAAGAACTTTGTGAGCAAGCAAGAAGAATGTACTGCCAAGAGAGTGCCCCAATACCACCACCAATACCATCAAATTTAGTTGTGCTATTTTAGTGTGGTCTAAGCCTTTTAGGGCCAAGAATCGTTAACCAGTCCCTGTTTGCCATATGGGTCAACACCACACTTCAGTTACCTAAAGCCGATGACTCAGGAAATTCTGGTCTTGCTTCCCTCTACTGGTGCCTTGTCATAACAAGCCTTATATTTCTAGTACACTCTTATTATTTTTTTCCCTTCTGGTTGCTAATATGCTATGCATTGGTGTCAGCCACTTTTATAAGGCCATGACGCCTGTATGTCAGTGCCCCAACTTTGTTGTAAAATAAAAACAAAAAGATTTTGGTTTGAGAAAGTCTCCCTCAATTTCTTTGAGATTATTTTTCTCTTTCGGTTTTGTCCTTTGCTTGACTTCAATTTCAGTTTGCTATTGTCCCTTTTGGTTTTGGAGATGAGAATTTGATTTTGGTTACAACTTCATCACTCTTTTTGCTCTACCACCAAAAATAATCTCTGTCTCACATATTAAAGCAATCAAACTGTGCTGACTTTTCTCTGCACGGAAATGTGGCATCAGTCATGATAAACTTCTTGATAAAAACTCTCTCCTAGGAAAGTGCTTTTATTTATGATACACCCTTATTGGAACTTTTTTTTCTGCCTCATGTTCCTAATGGCCATTCTGCTCTAGTCATTGACAATCCTTACAAACAGAACAGCCAATTATGGCATATACTGTACATATTAATTTTTAAAGAAGTGTTTTGCCCTTACTTGGCTGGCCCATTGCACATTCATCACATATTTATAATATTATAAAACATGTAGAGTATTTCTTTGTGTTGAAATGAACTGTAGCATACCACCCATGCAAAATGCCTACTAATGTCCTGAAGTCTGGATGATATGCTACGGGTCCACCTCTCTCATTTACAAAAAGATGTGTTGGCATGTTAGGAATGCTTGAGTGGAAACATTCACATCTGCACCTTCACTTATGCTGTTGCTTGAGCTGTGATACTGTGATATGTTTCTGTTGTTGTTCAGAAGTAATGGGGAAAGCTGTGTATGTGAACTGTTCCAGCTGTTCTGCAGATGTGCCCATTCTGGATACAGCAGATCACAGGTGGCATTCACTTGCTGAATGCCAATGTGTTTTGTGTTTAGACAAGGCACTAGAGCCCTGGAATAGACACTTCATTGGCACCAGTAAGCATTGGTCAGATACAGCATTACGAAAACCCAGGCTGAGCACTAGAAGAAGCATTCACAGTCATTGAGGATTTATTTATTTATTAATTTTTTTGTTTTCAGCACTTTTCTCAGGAAGCAGTCTTAAAGTCCCCGAATTGTATTCTTGTAGAGAGAATGTACGTATTTTTTCATGTAGACTTTCCTATATCTCAAAGAAATTATATGAATGAGCATTTGGACTGGTGCCCCATCAACAGCTGACCTAATACTGCTAGGATGGATTTCTGCCAAAACTCTGAACTGGATTAATTGGGATTAATTATGGATGGATGGACTTCTCTCCAGGTTTTTGTGTTATATCGCAGCATCCTGGTGGGCATTGTAGTCTGCTGGCTTTCACTCCACACGATACTCAGGTTTACATGAGACTGCTTTTTTGATGCATTATTTCTTTTTTTGTGTGTTTTTTTTAAATTGTACCACTCTACTCTCTCAATTTGGTTCCTCTATGGTACAGGTGAGCGCTGCTGCCACACAGTTAGGGGACCTGGGTTCACTTCCCGGGTCCTCCCTGCGTGGAGTTTGCATTTTCTCCCCGTGTCTGCATGGGTTTCCTCCAGGCGCTCCGGTTTCCTCCCACAGTCCAAAGACATGCAGGTTAGGCGGATTGGCGATTCTAAATTGGCCTTAGTGTGTGCTTGGTGTGTGGGTGTGTCCTGCGGTGGGTTACCACCCTGCCCGGGATTGGTTCCTACTTTGTGCCCTGTGTTGGCTTGGATTGGATCCAGCAGACCCCCGTGACCCTGTGTTCGGATTCAGCGGGTTGGAGGATAGATGGATGGATTGCTTTTTTGTGTGTGTTTTTTTTTTTTATTGTACCACTCTACTCTCTCAATTTGGTTCCTCTATGGTACAGGTGAGGGTGGCACAGTGGCACAGTGGTAGCGCTGCTGCCTCACAGTTAGGAGACCCGGGTTCACTTCCCGGGTCCTCCCTGCGTGGAGTTTGCATTTTCTCCCCGTGTCTGCATGGGTTTCCTCCGGGCGCTCCGGTTTCCTCCCACAATCCAAAGACATGCAGGTTAGGTGGATTGGCGATTCTAACTTGGCCTTAGTGTGTGCTTGGTGTGTGGGTGTGTCCTGCGGTGGGTTGGCACCCTGCCCGGGATTGATTCCTGCCTTGTGCGCTGTGTTGGCTGGGATTGGATCCAGCAGACCCCCATGACCCTGTGTTCGGATTCAGCGGGTTGGAAAATGGATGGATGGATGTTACAGGTGATCCTTCTTTCCTTTTTGAATTTGTCTTGCAAAACCTTTATTTTCATGTTAACTACCGGGAATAATACTGTGAAGCACATTGCAGGGTAGAGGTAAGCTAACTGTCTGATCCTGCACAAGTTAAACTGACTGTCTGCATGGAGTTGGAATACTTTTTATGTAGTTTGTGGAGCAGAGACTGCAAGGTGTTTACAGAAAAGTGGGCAGCTACCCTGATCTCTGCAAGTCTGTGCAGTTCATATGGTAAAAACTACAGGTTTTAAGAACCGAAATTCAGATTTATTCTGCATATTCACACACACATATATGGTGCTATAGATGACATGGAATAATTGACATCTGGGCTAGGATGGATGGTTCTTTCCATATAATGGAAGGATAGGCATCTTGGCTGGGTTGTCATAATGGAAGGACAGAGGGACACTGCCTCCCAGGGCCATGTGTTACTCCAATACATTAGGTGGCAGCATCCCTCTGGTAGGGCTCCCATTTGGATACCCGCAAGGAGAGTCAGAGCTGGGAGAGGAGTAAGACTAAACACACTTGGAAGGAGTGGAGCAAGAAGAGATGTGTTGTTAGAGTTCTAGATTGTGAAATAAGTATATTTTATCTGAATGTGAGACTGTTTTGGTGCAGTTCTGTCTGGGGTTTGGGGCTCACTGATGCCCCCTACAGGCCACTGTGTGTGTGTATTATCCATCCATTTTCCAACCCACTGAATCCGAACACAGGGTCACAGGGGTCTGCCGGAGCTAATCCCAGCCAACACAGGGCACAAGGCAGGAACCAATCCTGGGCAGGGTGCCAACCCACCGCAGGACACACACAAACACACCCACATACCAAGCACACACTAGGGCCAATGTAGAATCGCCAATCCACCTAACCTGCATGTCTTTGGACTGTGGGAGGAAACCGGAGCGCCCGGAGGAAACCCACGCAGACACGGGGAGAACAAGCAAACTCCATGTAGGGAGGACCCGGGAAGCGAACCCAGGTCTCCCAACTGCGAGGCAGCAGCGCTACCCACTGCGCCACCGTGCCGCCCCTGTGTGTATTATATATATGTACAGGTGCTGGTCATAAAATTAGAATATCATGACAAAGTTGATTTATTTCAGTAATTTCATTCAAAAAGTGAAACTTGTATACTAGATTCATTCATTACACACAGACTGATGTATTTCAAATGTTTATTTCTTTTAATGTTGATGATTATAACTGACAACTAATGAAAGTCCCGAATTCAGTATCTCGGAAAATTAGAATATCAATTAAGACCAATGCAAAAAAAGGATTTTTAGAAATGTTGGCCAAAAGTATGAGCATGTACAGCACTCAATATTTAGTTGGGGCTCCTTTGGCCTGGATTACTGCAGCAATGCGGCGTGGCATGGAGTCGATCAGTCTGTGGCACTGCTCAGGTGTTATGAGAGCCCATGTTGCTCTGATAGTGGCCTTCAGCTCTTCTGAATTATTGGGTCTGGCGTATTGCATCTTCCTTTTCACAATACCCCATAGATTTTCTATGGGGTTAAGGTCAGGCGAGTTTGCTGGCCAATCAAGAACAGGGATACCATGGTCCTTAAACCAGGTACTGGTAGCTTTGGTACTGTGTGCAGGTGCCAGGTCCTGTTGGAAAATGAAATCTGCATCTCCATAAAGTTCGTCAGCAGCAAGAAGCATGAAGTGCTCTAAAACTTCCTGGTAGATGGCTGCATTGACCTTGGACTTCAGAAAACACAATGGACCAACACCAGCAGATGACATGGCACCCCAAACCATCACTGACCGTGGAAACTTTACACTGGACCTCACGCAACGTGGATTCTGTGCCTCTCCTCTCTTCCTCCAGACTCTGGGACCTTGATTTCCAAAGGAAATGCAAAATTTACTTTCATCAGAGAACATAACTTTGGACCACTCAGCAGCAGTCCAAAGGCGAGACGCTTCTGATGCTGTCTCTTGTTCAAGAGTGGCTTGACACAAGGAATGCGACAGCTGAAACCCATGTCTTGCATACGTCTGTGCGTGGTGGTTCTTGAAGCACTGACTCCAGCTGCAGTCCACTCTTTGTGAATCTCCCCCACATTTTTGAATGGTTTTGATTCACAATCCTCTCCAGGGTGCAGTTATCCCTATTGCTTGTACACTTTTTTCTACCACATCTCGTCCTTCCCTTCGCCTCTCTATTGATGTGCTTGGACACAGAGCTCTGTGAACAGCCAGCCCCTTTAGCAATGACCTTTTGTGTCTTGCCCTCCTTGTGCAAGGTGTCAATGGTCATCTTTTGGACAACTGTCAAGTCAGCAGTCTTCCCCATGATTGTGTAGCCTACAGAACTAGACTGAGAGACCATTTAAAGGCTTTTGCAGGTGTTTTGAGTTAATTAGCTGATTAGAGTGTGGCACCAGGTGTCTTCAATATTGAACCTTTTCACAATATTCTAATTTTATGAGATACTGAATTTGGGACTTTCATTAGTTGTCAGTTATAATCATCAAAATTAAAAGAAATAAACATTTGATTAAACATCAATCTGTGTGTAATGAATGAATCTAATATACAAGTTTCACTTTTTGAATGGAATTACTGAAATAAATCAACTTTGTCATGATATTCTAATTTTATGACCAGCACCTGTATAATACACTAGTGGTTCCCCCCTGCTCACTTTGTTCGCATCTCTGCCGCTCGCGTTGTGAAGACGGGGGTTGAACACACCCCAAGGAGACGTGTTCGATCCTCCAAAACCTCCTCTTATACGGTGATACAATGGGAAACAAAAATGATTTTTTTTTTTACCTCCTATTTGCTCGATCAGCTGCTGGCTTGCTGGTGCTGTGTGATCTGAATCTCGCATTGCGCTTCGGACATTTAAATGCCTGTAAAGCAGCTGTCCTACTCTTTGTCTTTTATTTCTGGCCCTGGGCATGGTTAAATCTCTTGGCACAAAGTCTCGTCTCGCTGGATGCGAGTTCTTGATAATTTTTAGTTTATAATTTAAAAAATGGAATAAGAATCTGAAAATCTAACAACATCACATTTAAGTTCGAAAATTCTGAGAAGAATGATACTGAACATATATATGTAGGTTTTAAAATAAGCCCGATTTAAAGCGTTACAAAAAAGTCACATAAAATCGTTGCACAAAATCGTTGCACTTTGAGGCTTAGAATTTTATATATATAGAGTAGATATATACTAGCGGTGTAAGCCCATGCTGTAAAAATCCCAAGGTTCCTAGAAACTATTGAGATCGTCAGGAAAAAAAAAACTGAAATGTAGAGATGTCAGGTAATTGAAATGAACTTCTCTCTGCGTCTCTCTTCTAGGAGGAGTCGTTTTGCTTACGTGCTTGCATCGCTTGTGCATTAGCGGCAGGAGGAAAAGTAAAAGGGATACTGTTTTGTCAATGTTAGTGGCTAAGCGACTTTGTCTTTCATCGGAGGTTTCGTTTTCCTGACGTGCTGACCTCACTTTTGTTATTAGTGGTTAAGTGAGTTTTCTGTTTCCTTGGATGGGGAGCCCTTAACCCGACCCCAACTGTCACTTCCAGGCTGGACAGACACACATACTTCCACACATAGACATTTATATATATAATATAATATATATATATATATATATATATATATATATATATATATATATATATATATATATATATATACTGTGGTGGGTTGGCGCCCTGCCCGGGATTGGTTCCCTGCCTTGCGTCCTGTGTTGGCTGGGATTGGCTCCAGCAGACCCCTGTGACCCTGTGTTCGGATTCAGCGGGTTGGAAAATGGATGGATGGATATATATATATAACATATACACAAGGTGAGACACAAAAATAACCTGATTGGTAAAAAAATAAATATTTATTGATGAATTACAGCATTCTGAACATTGTCACCTTCTATATACTCCCCCTCCTGATTTGTACACCACTCCATATGTATCCTCCAATGATTGAAACAGTGCTGGAAGTCTTGTTGCTTGAGGCGATTCAACAGGCTTGTCATTCAGGTCACTTTTGATTTTCGGGAACAAGTAAAAATCATAGGGAGCTATATCAGACGAGTAGGGAGGATGATTGAGGACAGGAATATTTTTGTCAGTCAAAAACTGCTTTATGGAAAAAGCATTGTGTGTGGGAGTGTTGTCTTGGTGAAGCACAAACCGTCCTGGACGTTGAACATTTTCTTGTCCTCCCTTGAAACGTTTGTGCCACTCAAAAGCTTGTGTGTGAGACAAATTGTTATCACCGTACTTTTTGTGTCTCACCTTGTGTGTGTGTGTATATATATATATATATATATATATATATATATATATATATATATATATATATATATATATATATATATTTATATATATATATATATATATTTATATATATATTTATATATATATAATGGTTGAAAATAGTTTTACTGTCAAATAATGCAAAGAGTACGCGACACGTGGTGGCTGGAGGGGCGACCCAGCCGGGATGCCCTGGAGAACCAGAAGGGGGCTTACGCCTTCCCCAAACCACATGGGGGCGACCTCCCTGGCAGCTATGGGGACCACGGGTACAGAGATTGGAAGCTCATCCCTGTAGGGGCCGTGGTCACTGCCAGGGGCGCCCGAATGCCTTGGGAGCCCTGGACCTCAGCACTTCCGCCACATTGGGGACTGCTGGTGGAAGATTGCCGGGAAGCACCTGGAGCAAATCCGGATGATTATAAAAGGGGCCGCCTCCCTTCATTCAGGACTTGAGTCGGCCTGAAGAGAAGTATGGCACTGTGTTGTTGACCAGGACTTTGGGGACTTGGGGACTGTGGAGCACTTATTGTAAATACGGACAATGTAAATAAACGTGTGTGGGGTGATTTAAACGTGTCTGCCTGTGTCTGAGTCATGTTCCACAATATATATATAGATATATATATATATATAAATAGAGCAAGACAGAGAACTACTCCTAAACCTTCAGTTACTCCTGTATCTGTCCAAAACTTTGGCAATGCAGTTATTAAATGAAGCTAGCCACACTGTGACTGTGGTTATGGGAGACTTCTCCAGAGCAGCTGTATAGCTTTACATTCATATTAGACCTTGAATCCACATAATCCATATCTGGTTAAATAAGCAAGCTTCATTCACTCAGAATATGGAACCAATGTAGAAAGCATTTTAAGATGGAGAATCTTTTATCTGTGGCACCTCTGCATGATAACCACCTAGATCATCATCATTTGTATGAAAATTTGCTATATAAATAAATGTTGTTGTTGGTGGTCATAAATGAATACTGTGCAAACTGTTGCAGCACTGGACACAAACATTTAACAACCATAGAAAATTCAACCACATAGTCCAGCAATACAGATAACAGTTACCATTTTATACTATAGCAGATTCTGGTATCCTGCAGCTGATCAAAAGCAATATAAGATAACAGTAGTAATCTGTTTTTTTATTATCAAAAGACAGGGCTCCATTTAAAACTGCATGCAACAAAGGTTTTAAAAATAGATCCAGCACCCAGCGTAAGAGAGGTGTCAAAACTAATTAATTATTTTTTCAGTGTTAAATTGTGTTTACTTTATCTCAAATTTCGGACAGAAATTGAAGTGGATCTGAAACATGTGGTGCTTTTATCAACCCACACTGGTTTGTGGTGGAGCAGAACTATGGAAACATGCCTGACCATAAGCAGGGCTGGCTCTGCCATTAAAGTGAACTAGACAGTCACCTAGAGTGTCAAAATTTGGGGGACAGAGTTTTTTTTTTTAAACAATACAGACCCTGAATTATGAACACTCAGAATCAGTGCAACTTTCCGACTCCCATATACCTTATTATATTGTTTTATAGTTTAGGATCCTGGTCTAGACATGAGTGGGACACATTTCTCAGATGGTTAAGGGCTGTCAAAAGGGGTGAAGTTACCAAAAGTAACCAGCCATAAAAGCAGATATGATGAAGAACTTGGAGAAGCACTTTGGAAGCATTTCTTTGCTACTAAAGTCCTTTGGCAAGCCTTGTATGAGGACCCTGGCCTTGGGTTAACTCATGGAGCCCAGTGATAGTGTGACAGAAAAGTTACCTTTAGCACCTGGTGACCAGGTTCATGTGAGCCTAGCAGCATGCATGCACAGGCAGTGGGGCATAGCAGTTCGGATCATGTTTAGCTGTAGAAGACCTGTGGAACCTTGAGAAACAGAAGGTGATGATGCTACAGGGTCAAAACGATAATATCTATTCAAAGAGCCACAGCACCAGACCTCACCGCAGGCTTACGGCAGCAGTTCTAGATCAGCAGTTTCAGGATGGAAGTTAAGTTTAGGGGTGAGTGTGGTTAAGATGTAGTATGAACAATTAAGATTAGGGGAAACTTAAGGTTAGCGTGTATCAAAGACTTGCAGGGAAGTCAGTTCTGCCTTGAAAGTGCAGTTGTAAAACTGCTGGTAAAGACATGCAGTGATGTATGGTACCTCAGATCTGTACATGAATACATCTCGGTCCAGGTGCTGAGGAAAGCAAGTCTTTTTCAAGGCTAACTACCACATGCTTTGCTTAAAGTGCTAAGTAAATCCTCTGTCTCTCGCAAATCCCCAACTCCCCCATAGGCCCCGGGTGTTTAAATGCTATTATCATGTACTAGGGATGAACTACATAAGCCCTTCACAGGTTGTTTGGTAAATCCTTGGACACAACATTTTCATCTTCTCTGAAGTGTTTGTGACTCTGAACATTTGTGTTTCTTTGAGTGTAAGTTCTTAGTTTTACTTGCTGAAGTCTTTCCCTTTCACGAAGTCTGTTCTTTATTTTATGTCCCACCTTTACTTAGACATAGGGTTGATGCAGATTTTGAATACATACATACATTTTTTATTCTGTTTCTTCTTTATTTTGCAAGCACAGTGCATTACCATTATGACTGGTTTTAGGAGGACTGTTTGGGCCTGTAAAGAACCTTCACAATGTTTAAGGAACAAAAATTCTCCAAGACAAGTTCTGCCTAATTGCTGAACTGGTCAGGATGCACTTTACAACCTTTGAAATGCTGGCTTGCGTATTAAATACTTTGTGTCTGTTTTATATCACTACAATTATTTTTCTATATTAGTATAGATTTAGTGTGTTATTTAATAGAGTGCACTGCATAATAAGTTGCAGTGAATACACTTGACTTGACCATTCCTAGTTTTCATTCTCTTTCTCTGTACGTTTAGCATTCGTTTGCTCAGAAGTTAATACACTTGCTGCTTCCTGAGCAGCTCTTCTTTTCTCCACCCTAGCGGCCCACTTCTTCTCTTCTTTTGTCGGCATCTTTTCGTGTTAAAACTGATTAAGTTAGTATTTGTGTTGCAATTATTTGGTACGTTTTCTTTCATTTTTCACTTAAGCTGGCATTTAAGTCTTCAATCTGCCTCAAGAATAATTTAAGATATGAAGAGGCAGGGGAAGTGACGGCGAAGGTGGTAGGAATGAGAATGGCACCCGTACGCATGCGCCACACAGCTGCCCTGGTGGCTGCTGCCAAGAGTTGATTCTACAATAAAATAAAATAAAAATAAAAAGAGGAATAACCTTGGAGGTCAATCATCACCCCGAAAGTGCATAGTAGACGTCACGTAGTATATGTGTACCAAATTTCAGGTCAATAGGTCAAATGGTTTGAGAGCTACAGATGATTTAAAATCCGGGACAGCCACAGTAGCGTATTATATATAAAGATTAGTATTATGGAAAGTTATAGAAAAATTGTGTCATACAATGCATGACAAGTCATTTTCATGGTTTAAATATACATAAGAATATACAGTAGATTTTACAGCATATAATAAGGTGACTCACTCACTCAGTCACTCCTCAACAAAAACACCATTTCCCATTTAGTTAAAAAAAAATTGAAATTTCACAGCGTGGTATACTGTATCTAAGTCCGTAGGTATCCATTAAGAAAGGAAATTTTGAAATATCAATATTTAAAGTTAAAACCCTCCCTGTAATAGAAAAACTAAATACCACAAGATCTCAACAACTGCGTTGATCGAAATTTGGTGATATTATACAAAAAAAGTTTGCCCACATTTTTTTTTTTTTAATTTTTAATTTCTTAATATTTGCCAGTAATAAAGCTGTAGCGAGTCTGATATTCTTAGGCAGCACAGCTTTTTTTTTTTTTTTTTTTTTTATGCTTCAACTGTGATCTGCAGAGAAATGGAGCATGCAGTTCTCACAAATGAACAATGTTGGCGCCACTATTCAAGATGAGGCTATAATTGCCCAGAGAAATGTGGCTGCAGACAAGTGAAAAAGCTGTCATGTCTAGGAAAAAAGAGATGAGGTTGTGAGCTGCATGGAAAATGACATGTGAAATGGATGAAGGAAAGTGAGATGAAAATGATGTGGTGAGCAAGTGTCTTCCTTGGGTACACACCGTACATCATATTCTGTCAGCTTCTTCTTACTCCAAATGATGCAGTGAAAGAAATGCCAATTCATTTCGGATCGTTGAGTGCTCTTATATACATAAATTTCCCAGAACAGTGGGCTGTGGGGTGTCTTGGTGGTAAAATACATGCAATAGTTTGGAGAACTTAGGTGTCCCCTTGGAAGTCAGACTAAGATGTGCTGCTACTTTCCAGTTCACAAAACAGCTCACTAAAGTGGTGCCCAATCAACAGAACATAGAGGAGGTGAATATTGTACAAAGTTCACGGCATTATTTCTTTTCAAGTGTTCTTTTCTGTACTTCTGTACAATGCTTAAAATGTTGAGTTCATTCCATGGGACATGTAAATGTGCAGCCTGTAAACGCCAAGGCTGTATGTAATAAGTTAAAGGAAACTAAAATTGACTTTTTCTTGATTTTGACTTAATCCCTCCAAAACCTTATAACAGTACAAGGTTACAAATGAATGTGTTGCACTGAAATCTGACTGAAGCTACCATTTTCACAGGAACTGCTGCAGGGTGAGATTTTATTTATACCCAGAGTTCCCGTTATGCCTGCTAATTACCTGTTGGAATTCAAAAGAATACAGTTTTTTAAGTTATGTTTTGTACTGAACATCAACAAAAGCCAAGTCAAAGGAAAAACAGGGATTGATCTATAGTATATCAGTTTTACTCTGCTCCAGTGAATTAACATCAGCCCCAGCGGTTGGACAAAAATCTTACATAGTACTTTAGTAACAGATGCCAAGCAGGACGGGTCATGGTTCCTTACCTGCCTGGAAGGCTAGCCTATTGAATAACCAAGAAGGAAGGTAAAGAATGTCTACCTTGGCCATGTGGTTGGAAGGAGGTGTCCATGTAGAAATGGGTATACTAGCATCCTGGAAAGGATGGACCAAAGAACCTTTCCTGACCAGGAGGTCAATGAAATGGAGGGAGTTGGGGAAAAAAGCTTGGTAAGACTACATGTCCCCCAAAATGCCAGATGGCAGCATCCCTGGGTCTCTGTATTTGTTCAGGTACTTGCAGAGTATTGTGGGAACTGTAGTCCCATGGGGCAGCCCTTTTGGGGTCTGATGGTACCAGGAGTTGATGTAGGGTATCATAAACCCCACTTTATGGGACTTCTGATTGACCAGGAGGTGCTTTCTGTGGGGACTGCCCTGACAGTGTGAATACATCCAGATCTTGGATAAAGGGAGCTGTACTGCCTTACCCAGGCAAGTTGGATTTGTGTATGGATTATGGACAAAATTCACCTGGGAGGAGTGGAGGAAAATAGAGGAAGAGAGAAGTGTGTTTTGTATTGTACTTGAACGATTTATTACAAAGAAACCTTTGTCAAGGTATTTCATTTTAATCAAACCTTTTATTTGAATGTGGGACTTATGTATGTGAGGTTGTGTCTAAGGTTTGGGGTGCTGCAGCACCCTGTATGGGTCACAGTATATACACACAGTATATCCTTATGATTATTGCAACCTCATCGGTGGAGAGTGAACAAGCTCAATGTATTTGAAAGAAATTATCTGTACGTTCACAAAGATAAAGTCAAGAAAAAGGCCGTTTTAAATTTCAGCGATTTATGTTTGCACATTTTGTAAATATTCTCATAAAGAATGCAAGTCAAATTTACATTAATTTATGTAGCATCTGTAGTTAATTTCTAGTTTGCTTTGGCATCATTTACCAAGAATTGTCATCAGTCATTTTCAGACCCACTTTGTCCTGAACGGAGTCATGGGGGTACTGGTGCCTATGTCAGCCAGCACAGGACACAAGGCAGGAACAACCCCTGGAGAGGGCACCGGTGCGTTGTAGGGCAAACGCACACACCCATCCCAGCCACACACCAGGGTCAATTTAATATCGCCAGTCACCAACAGTTCTTTAAATCAAATATACACCTATAGTTCACATAAATTGCATACATAACTGGGAGTATTTAAATCAATTTCTAATCAATTTAAACAATCAGATAACAAACAGAATGTTACATAGTTTTTGATAATCTGGGGTAATAATGGATCGAAAGACAAGTGTTGGGATGCCAACTTGGCTTTCCCCATTTACTTTCAGATTATAAATAAAACAGCACTTGAGGATATAAATACAAGCAAAATGCCAATCTCTGGCATTCTGGCTGACACAATTAGTGCCTATCAAGCCTTCCTTTATTGGTCCTTGCACTGGAAGTGGTGGGGAGTTAATTGCCCTCACTCAGTGGTTTCTTAGCTCTGTGGCGGTAAAGGAAGACGCTACATTTAGCAGCAGCGCTCCCTCTTGGTCAGTGGTGGGATTGCATGCTTGAGACGTGCACATGTGACACTGTATAGTAATACGATATCAAGGAGTAAAATAGCAATAAGTTTTGAAACTCATCATAGACATGGTCTTACAATTGGCCAGGGGGTGGGGTGCTATTTATTGTTTCACCTAGGGCAGCAAGAATGCTGGAACCGGCTCTGAGCATAACAGTTCAATATTTTGATAAGGAATTTATGCTGGAAAGTGGATGCTTGGAAACAGCATACTTTCCTCAAGAATGGAGCTGCAACACTGAAAGGCCCAACAGCAGCACTGACTTACCTGGGATTTGCAGAAGAGACAGCAAGTTTATAAGATTACAGATAACGGAGCAAATGTAGTGAAGGCTTTTGATATCAGTGATTGAGCCATAGGCTACATATAGTGATCAGTAAGTGTTCTATGGCATATTTATGCTAAGAGTAAACTCTGCATACTATGGTGGTTGTGCTGTTGCAAAATTGCTTTATCTTTTACAGGTAACTGATAATGTGCAAAGAGTGAACTTGAAAAGTATTTAAGCAGTGATGTTCTATTTTTTTTTAATTTGATGATACAGTATTTGAAATCTAGCACATTATATAAATGATACAAGGACAGCAGCGTGTAACAGTGTGTCACTAACAAAATACTTGTGCTTGCTATATATTGTTACATTTAATGCTTCCATATACCTGTACCACAAAATTATCAGGTTGTGCTTACATTAACTTCCTAATCTTGCATTACTTACTGTCATTTAACATTTTATTATCTGCTTTAAATTTACAAACTCATGCAAATGTTTTTTTTTATTACAACGGAACCCTAATTTAACATTTTCATATTTAATAATTTCCCACATTTTACATTTTTCAGTGATGAGTGGTGGTGATGGCAGGTTTTTCCAAAAGTAATATTTATTTTCAAGAAAAGGGAATGTTTGTTTTATACTTAAGTTGTATCTCATAATTTGTTGAACGTCTGTCAGTTATTTATTTTATTACAAGAGCTGACAATTGTGCAAAATATCTTTGTAAAAAATAAAATTTTATTTTAAAAATTCAATTTTTAATTTTATAACTAATGTGGCATTAAGTAATTTTACATTAGCAGTTTTTACTGGATCCTTGCTACTATACTATGTATCTTTACATAATACAGTAAATGCAGTTATAAACTTATGTGTTTCATTGTTAATCTAAATTAGTAATTGCAATATCAAGGACAATAACTGTCAGTTATGAATTTTGTGGTAATCGTACTCCCCTACTAGATGAACAGTCCATCAATTTGGACCACTGGCACCTACACCTACATGGGGCAATTTACAATCACCAATGAACCTAACACATTCAGCTTTGGGATGTGGGAGGAAAGCTCATGCAGACACTCGGAAAATGTGCAATCTCCTTACAGGCAGCAGCAGACGTCGGTGGTCAGTTAAGAGAGGAACAGTGAAAGTAAAAATCATATATATAAAGAAGTGTGCAAGGAATCTGAAAGAGACAATTTACAGCCTCAGTACAAGCTGGTCATTTTTCACACATGGACAGTTGGTAATCAGAGCTTGAAGCACAAGAGGAATGTTAGCATAGGTCACCCAGACTTCAGAAGCTAGAAAGAGGTCATAGCATCAAATGTTTTAGATCCATCAGCAATAGATAAAAAGGCAGGTTCCAACTGAGTTTAAAAAGATGAAAAAGAAAGAAATGGGACCAACTAGGGGCTGATAAAAGAGAACCAATGAAAAGGGAAGGAAAACTGTTTTGCTTTATTCTTATAAGCCTGGAACAAAAAGATGCTGTAAAGAACCTTATTACTGCTTAATTGCACCCTAATTTAGAAAAGTGTGTTGTCTTCAAGCCACAATGTTCATATGAAAGAAGCCAACTGTAGCATTTATGCAAAGTATCCATCCTTTTCCTGTGCCATTAAATTACCCCAGTATAAGAGAAGGTGGGCTGGGAGCATGAATGGACACTGCAATAGACTGGCATCCTGTCCAGAATTTGTTTTCCACCTTGTGTCCAGTATTTTCAGGATGATCGGTATCTTGCAGAAACTATGAATGGATAAGTATGTAATGAAATGAGCAGAGGAATGGATTGCTTGATCCTGTTCAAGGCTATTATGTGACAGTGATCATTGACTCTGAATTAGCCTTAAACAAGTAAGCCCACGATTCTCTAGAGAATCGTAAATCCAAGAATGGCAATCAGTTTCTGTTCCGTCCGATATTTGGATGGATGACATATCATGGAGGGTGGGTGCGTCTGGGGAAATGTCATTCAATTAAATAAGCATATCTGTACTAAAGCAGTTTCGTTTTGTGGAGACGTGATTCCGTTGCCTTTGCTGACACCGACTGCTGGCAGAGTGGAGCACAGCAAGTGTAGTTTACAGGTTGTAGTGTTCGTGTGCCAGCCACTGAGTCTGGGAAGCCGCTGGGTTTGAGTCTGGAGCGTGCGCCACGGCGCAATACGTATGCACCTCGGTGGGTAGCCGCTGCGTGATGAAATATCATGGAGGGTGGGTGCGTCCTGGGACAGTTCATTTCAACGCGCTTCTGTTATTGTTTTTCTTCATGCAGTCTCGTTTTTGTTTTTTTATGGCTGTGTCGTCGTATATGCAGTGGTGTGGGCGGTCGCGTCCGGGCGGCTGTACAACCTGGCGTGCACACTTTACCTCAGGTTTAGTTCACAGGTCGTAGGCATGGTAAAGTTTCTATTTAATTCAATAACCCTATTTGAACTAAAGTGGTTTCTTTGTGTGGGCGCCTTTGTTCATTTTTTTTATCCATACGGGCTCGTTTACAGGTTGTAGCCATACGGGCTCGTGTTTGTATTACTAATCGTTGAGCTCCCTCCATTTGGATACGTTCCTCCTTTGCCTGTGCTGTGTCAACAGCGCGTTGTGGGCGCGCTTGTCCATTGTGTTTATCCATATGGGCTTGTTTTGTATTTCTGTTAGTTGAGCTCTTTCATTGTGGAGCCATGATGTCTTTGCTTCTGGTGTGTGTGAAGTGCGTTGTGTGAGCCTCCTGGCACAGTGGAGTAGAGCAAGTGTAGTTTACAGGTTGTGTTGTTTGGGTGCCACCTACTGAATCTGGGAAGCCGCTGCGTTTGACTCTGGGGTGCCGCGCTGTAGTGCACATGCGCTTCGGTGCGTCTGCCGCGACCGCCGTGCATAAATTAACTGTCGTTTAGTAATATAGATGTATGAGAGTGCCATTCAATAGGTGGGTGTATCCAGTTCTACCAGGATAGGCCACAAGTACAGCATCTGTAAACAACTCATAATGCCAGTAGGGCATTGCTTATACTAATTAAGTAAATATTAATAATCTACAGGAGGAACTAAATGTATGCAGCCTGTGCAGGAACTGCCAGAGGAAGACCTGTCTTGGAGTTTGAGGGACAACCATTGAGAATGGATGTGACCCTTAGTCAGGGCTGAAGTCACTTCACAAGCCAAAGGTTTATTAACTCTGGAGTTGGCAGGAGAGTCGGCGGGTGTGACCGATTCCAAGATTGAGTCGGTGAGTAAGTGATCACGAGACGGATGGTATGAGAAGAGAGTGCTTTAGGATACTGTAGATTTGGGCAAGTGGACATGCTCTCCCCATGGGGCAGCTAGCATTTTATTGTCTTGTCAGTTTTTACTTTTTACATTTAGCTTCTTAGGACTTATTCAGACAGTGGAGATCTACCACAAAGGCCTCCTCCTATTTATACAGATAAGGATGATACAGAAATCAGTCTCATCTATGTATCATTTCTCGTGGCAAGAATTATTTTCGTTTAGGAGTTTGAGTTATATCTCATGACTGGATGTGTGTTTTAGACTGCTGAATTATATGGCATATGGCATTATCTGGCTTTTACAAAATATTTCTAGGTGTGACAAAATACGACGTATTAATAAGAAATCTTTTGTCACTAAGCATCACTCATCAATCACTCCCTTTCATGTGTGGGAAAATAATGGCACCAACTTAAAACAGGAAAATTCAATAATCTGACTACTCCAAAAAATACGAGTTTCAGACAAGTGAGCCACAAACAGTTGGGGTGGCGATGCTGGGGGATGAGTATCTAACAGCAAGTCCAAAACATGCAGTGAAATTTTTCTTAGCTTATAGCACTTGAATGTGTTAATGAGCTACACTTCTTTCAACAGTCTGACTTCTTCACATAACATCTGCTTGACTTCTACCTCTAGCTCCGGTCCCCTGTATTAAATTTATGAGCAGTAATTGCAATTTTTTCATGTGAGGAAAAAAAAAAATAACAAAAAGGAAACAATGAAGTTGACACTGCTGCACAGTGAGATTGGCAGCCATCAAGTCCTCTGTGACGATGACAGCATATGCAGTCGGCGTGAGGTCATATGATGAAAAAGAAATGAAACATCTTGAATGTGTCTCGCATTGAACACTGTGCTGGGAGTGTGTTGAATAAGTGTTACATTAATTAGAGGAAGGCTGGCAAAGATCCAAGAAAGACAAAACAAAACCTGCAGTTATTTCTCTCAGAGAGTCACTGTTTTTCATAAAAGCTGTGCAGTTTACGCTCAGGAAACAATTCCGAAAATCAAAGCTCAGCAGAACGCTGTCATTTCCACGTCTTGTGCCTGAGCCCAGACCAGTGGGGGGGGGTGCGTACAGGTCTGGCCTGATTATTGAAGTCGGTTATGAGATCTTATTACTGTTGGTTGCTACTCAGTTCTGTAGTAATGACCAATAATCTTGTTTTGTTATGTCGTAGGTTTATTGTTTTGTATCATGATATAAGGTCTGATCAGTCCCATGTCCTCAGTATGAGTATAATGGCTAGTTGCATTCACTGTAATCTTTGCATTCCCTCATTCTTGTCAGTGTGTGCTTTTTTTCTGGGTAGGTAAGAAAGCAATATTTCTTATCAGTGATTGATTAGCAGCCCCTTGTTGCTATGCCTGTGATTTTTTTTCTTCAATCTATGATCTGTCACTGCCTTTTCCTCACATGTGCAGATTCTTTAACGCTGAATGAAATTTCTCATCATGTGACCATAATCAATGTTTCCTTGTCTTATATGTTTTAATTTGAATAGGAGTGAAGCAACAGTACATAACTGAAAGAACACATAATGAAATATTCAGAAGCTTATACAGTATAAAAAACACTAATACCCATCTCAACAACCCCTGAAAATCACCCTGGCCTACTGAATTGTCACATGCTGCTTGGGTAAACCTCCAAATAACACAGCCATGCACAGACACAATGGAGAACAAAAGAGAGGTGAGAGAGCAAAATAATAATCGCCAGACCTCAGTCATCAAGTCCTCCAGCATTCGATTAGTTGATGTTGATACAGCGTATTTCATCGGGTGGAAAATCTGTCTTATCAGATTGGATGGCCCTGCACTTACTCTACTATAGAATGCCCAGGGGTGTAGGTGGCTAGTTGGCTGTGGTCCTCAGAACTGTGACTGTGTCTGGCTCTGTCATTGGCTTTCTCTCTCTTGCGATTTTCATCCTTCATTGTCAATTTGCCATTGTTCAAGAACTAATTGATGGATAGATATTGTAGGTTTCCATTTATGTTAATCAGTTTGTGTTTTGTTTTTCTTTTTTTTCCAAAAACAAATTTATAGCTTTATATGTATTAATTCTGCATTTAGTAGTGTGGCGGATGGCCGGGACCATTGGACAAAGCTTGTCAAGGAGAGTGATGGAGAAAGAGAGGAAAAGAAAGAAGAGGAAGAGAAAGTAAAAAAAGTGTGTTTGTGCTTGTTGGGACACTTTAATTAGTAAATAAACCTCACGTGTGCTTGGACTTGTTCCTCCTGCGTCTGTGTGTCGGGTTATAGCACTCTCTATTGGCCACAGTAGTTATGAAGTGATATATAATAATAAATTGTGTTGTGTTGTATTGTATTGTATAATTCAAATCTGACATGCAGAAAGTAGACTTCCAGTGACTGAGATATAGGATGGCAGGGTCCCCCATTAAGAAAATGCTGCAAGTTTGGTAGCAGTGGTTCGCAATGACAGAAGTCTTTGATGGAGCAGAAGGATCCAGGAACAGTAAAATGTATGGTGTGAGATGTGTATTTGAAGAAATTATATGCTCAAGAAAGTAGAAGACAGGAAGACAGTTTCAAAACACTGGATGAAGGTGTGCGGAACATTGAGGGGGCACGGATGGTACAAAGGGTTGCAAAACATTTCTGAAGTATAAGATATAGGTGATATGCTATTTTGAAGTGAACATGATGATGATTAGGATTCTTAAAGACCAGGAAGATAGTCTTAAATATATTATTCTCGCATAATAGCTGAGGAATGGAAGGTCATGTGTCATGAAGTCAGGTAGATTAAATAGGGAGGAAGCAATCAGAAATTTTGGCTACATCAGCATAAAGTTTGGGAACTGTTTTTTATGACAGGTGAGGAGGAATGAAATACCTCACAGAGTGAGTGTAGAGGGAGAAAGGAGGACACTGGGAAACCAGATGATTTAAGGAGTGACGATTGTTAATGATAAAAGAAAAAAGTGGGGACAGGACAGAAAACTTAAAGACTGAAACATCAGGGACCTCAAACTGTCTGAGGATCCTAATACCCTTGGTGGAAAACGTCAACAGTGGCCACCATTTCTGAAGGTTTCATTGTAAGAGATGAGTATGAAAATGACAGGATGGGCGTGAAACTTGATAGCTTTCACAGCTACACCATGACTTATGGGCATACGAGTCCAGTATACCAACCACAGCCAGTATTTTAGATCAGTAATTTTTAAATACAGTGCTGTAACGAATATCTCTGACTAGTGAATTCTCATCGTTTTAACATTAATCAGTGTTTGCTATCATCGATCTCTGTTTAGAGTCTTATTCCATCATGGAGCTCCCTAAAATCTCAGTGATGTATTCCTAAACAATATGAGTGTTCAGTGATCTAATCTGCCTTTGCCTCACACCGATATTGTCAAATCAACTCAATTCACTTAACTGATATATAGTGCTTTGTACTGAAGGCAGGTTGACAGTCCTAACATTGATTCCCCATAAAATACAAACATCCATAGCCATGCAATGCTTTCCTACATACATCCATGTCTATTTAAAAGAATTACACAGTCAGACCTCCATATCTGTGGGTTCCACATCTGTAGATTCAGCCAACCACAGATTGAAGATAAAAAGTTCTAAAAAAGCAAAACTTGAATTTGCTGCATGCTGAGTACCATGCTGAATCTATGTGAATGAGGTGATCCGTAGACAGGCCCTGCTGTAGTCTCCAGCCATAGGAGTTTAAAAAAATGGCTCAGAGGATTAAAATTACAGCTCCTATATAGCAGCCAATTGTCAAACCACCAGAATACACTTCAGTTGGCTAACTCTGTTCATCCGACGCACCCTTGCTCTACTCTGTAGATCAATTGATCTCTTTTTTCCGGCAATTGGCACTCTTATAAAAGGAAAACTTTTTCTTGTTCATTGCCAGGGTGGAAAACTGTTTCCATCATTACACTTCCTTCAGTACTGCAGCTCTTAAACAAAATAAAAAAGACATACAGGTACACTTACTCTGGAAAATAAAACAAAGAAGACTAAATAAGCATGAACCAAAACGTTAAAGTAAAATTAGACTTTTTTTTAAACCGTTTCTAACACCCAAGCCTTTTGATCAGCCTACAGACACCTCGCCAGGGCCGTGACTTTAAAATTAATTTGGGTTATCTGTATGCAAAATGCTGTGTGGCTAGTGAAGGCTTGGGCTCAAACAGACTGCCTGTAGGTAGTCAGCACACTCTATAAATTAAATACTAAAGATTCAGGGTCTATCCCACATTTCTTTAATCAAAAGCCATTCAGTAGGCAATCCTAAATATAAGGCATCACATTTTGTGCATCCTTTGTTTCTTTGGAAAACATGGCTTCTAAAAAGCAATTAAGAAGTCAGAGCAATCTCTCAAGGGCTGAGAGGGGGTATATAGTGCTATCTCTCGACTTGAAAATAAAAATATTTTAAAAAGTGGCATGTTAATTGCAGAGGTCATAATTCTCTAAACAATGCAATATAACAACTATTTATATAGCATTCACATTGTATTAGGTATTAGAAGTAATCTAGCTATGATTTAAAGTATACTGGAGGATATGTGTAGGTTATATACAAATACTATGCAATTTTATATAAGGGACTTGAGCATCCTGGAACCAATCTCCTGCAGATATGGCGGGCCAACTGTAGTAGTCCAGAAACTTTGTGTACACATAACAGGCATCAAAATAATACTAGAGCCAGCTAACATATTGTATCTATTTCTGATTTCTGATCAGATCAGGAGATGTGAGCAGTGAAAACTACGGTCATAAAGACACAAGCAAGGGTTATAAAAGCTGGAAAATCAAAATGAAACTAAAACAACTAGTCAGGAACATAACCAAAAATAAAAGTCAAAGTAAACATGCAAAGCAACTTAGTGCCTTGCAAAATCTTTAACTAAATCTAACATTGCCCAGAATCTTTTTAGAACTATCCAGAATTTTATACATAAGGATGAAAAATAAAATACCTTCTGGATATCAAAGTCATGAGGTGCAAATTCCTGGTGCTACATGATTTCAAACAGATTGCATTAATATGTATAACATGACTGACAGTTAAAAACCAATGGTGGCAATTATGGTAAAATGGTGGTCATAAAATAATAATGAACGCTAGAATTTCAAATCAAAATGTAAATAATAATATATTGCAACAGTTACAAAATTAATATTCCTTCAAAACACTGTTGGAAAATCATGCATTTGCACTGTAAAGCTAATTCTCCCTTACTATCTCATAAATTAATATTTATCTGTGATATTTGTGATGCTGTTTTTCTGTAACACTGATCCGTTATCTTACAAGTGACATGTCCTAATTAAGCAATTTAGATGAAGTGAACTCTCATTAGTTTGCCTTCAATCCATATTTCTGATTTCAGTTTTATTTGATTGATGTGCTTTTTATCAATATAAATGTTCAATGACTCCTGATTGCTTTGCCTTTTCTCTTTAAGATCACTGCTTTTTAAGTGACTTTAATGTCATTCAGTGTCCTCTAGTTTCTGCCTTGGATATGATTTTTTCTTGATCTGTAATTCTTCACTGTCAATCAGTTATTTCTTTTCCTCTTCCCTCATTTACAATGATTTTGTCTTGTAGTATCTCCCAAAATAGGCTCAGTGTTGTGAGGGGGTAGAAGGGGCACTAATGTGGCACTGGACAAGTCAATGGTTTAATGTGGGTGACGATATAAGACAGCCTACAATAAATTTGCTGTGTAGGCCAGTGTGGTTGGACATGCCTCCATTTTATAGGAGGATCCAAGTCTATTCCCCAGAAGCAGGTAATAATAATAATACACATCAAGACCACTATGATACTGGCATTTCCAAGGAAAGTTGTGTGGATACCACCCTAGTGAACCTGAATACTGCAAGGACCAAGGCAAAGGGGAGCTTGTGCGAATGGTCAAATATGAAATAGTCCAACACTGAATGATAGGAGAGGGGAAAGTAAAGTGAGAACATACCTACATTCTCACCAAATTTTCAACAGTAAATCCCTGCTCCAGACAATTTCCGATGTCATAAGTGCAGAATAAAACCACTCCACAGATCATTTTAACAATGCAAGATAGCTATCCTGTCGCTAAACTGCTACCATTTTAAAGGCACTTCATTGAGGAGTGATACAATGCTGTATGTTGTGACCAAAGCTCCTCTTTTCTGCCACTTAGTGAACATGTATCAATATGTATTGCACAATAAACCAAATGGGAAATGTGACAGACGACAGAGATGGGCCATACCCTTAGCTAGCAGGGAGGGGAATGTAATGGATTAATAATGGGGGACAGTCTCCCAAGAGTACCTGTATCCCCCATATGCTGGATGGCATCATTCCTGAGCCAGTATGCCCATTCATGTTCTTGTAAAGCATGCTGGTAATCGCAGTCCCATGGGACAGCCCTTTTCTTAAGGAGGGCTGTCCCTACTTTCAGGTTATTATTACCGGGTCCAGCAAAAAAAAAAAAAAAAACAAACTGTCAGATCTAGGAGAGGAGTCGGACAAGGCTTGCCTGGAGGAGGAAAGGAAAGGAGCAGAATGGTGAAAAAGAGGAAGAAAGTTTGTTACTTATTGTGATACCTATGAAAAGGTATTTTGTTTAATAAGAAAGGTCACTTTGAATCCAAGACTGTAGTCGGGTTTGTGTCTGAGATTTGGGGGTCTGTGACACCCCCTAGTGGCCACAGAAATTTACCATATACCTAGCAACACTGTCCCTCCTGTATCTTTAAGTTTCTTTTCCTTTGGGCATGTGCACCAAGCTACCAAACTTTACTCACAAACTAATCTTTTCTTGTTCCTCTTTATGGGTGTCAGGTCTATAGTAACTAATGCAGTGCATGGTGGATGCCTCACTAAATTGCTGTAATTTTATTTAAACTAGTTACTGTCCATATCTCATAACCATAAGTTGAAGAAGGTTATACTAAAGCTATTTAACATCAGATGTTTTGGCGCATACAATACAGGATCCCTACAAGTTCAACATGGGTGTGCTCGGGCAAAGAAAAGTAATTTTGTAATTACTGTTGAGAAGGTTTTACTTTAGTTATGAATATCTTTCATCATCATTATATTACATTATAATATGTTTTGAGATTTTTCAGGCTATAAAAACAATGGTTTCATTAAGGTAAGAATGTTACACTTACTAATCATGGCACTGAAGAGTCGTGACTTAATGTTCATTAGCACATGCAAGTAAGAATTTTACCGTACTTCGTACATTTGACAATATACAGTAGACTTTATAATGACTAAACATTTCTTACAGTGGGGTGGAGACCTCAGTCCCAGAATGCATTCTCACACCCAGCCTATGACATGCATGAATCCTTAAATGCAACAGCACAGATCCTAGTGCATCATAACAATAATATCAGTGGCAAATGTTTCAGATCTACTAATTTGTTAAACACTGAAATCCCCAAACCCTTTTTTGTTGATTTGATATATACAGTACGTACATTATATGGGAGCACATGCCCTTTAGCCAAGGGTGATCAACATGTTCCAGCCCAGTTGCTTAATTAGAACACAATCCCCACCAATAACAGGTCTTCTTTAATATCATGACGTTTTAGTGTTTAAACTCTGTAATGTCAGGTCACTCTTACATTGTAGATTTCTTTTCCTCTCTAATGATATCATTCAAAGGATGAGTAATTTTCAGTTCTTCACTTTTTTTCTCATCAGTTTCCTTCTAAAGGAAATACACATGATAATTCCAAACAGGTGTAAATGGAAGCAAGCTAGATGGAGAACTGTACGTTCCTTTGTCTTTTGACTCGAATTGCTATTAAGGAGCAATTAAAAACAATGAGTACAGCTTTTTAAGACTAAGCCATTAAGGGTTTGAAGTTTAAACAAGCAAGACAACTAAAATGAAATGGAAAAATGTCATTCAAGCAATAAAGTGCCTCATCAGCAATAAATGGTTTCTCGTGAAGCAATTGGGTTGGAACGAAAACCTGCAGCCACTTCCTGGACCAGCAATGTTCACCCTGATTTAAAGGGTCTGAATAGCAAATCAATTAAATGAAGTTAATTAGCAGAAAAAACTAACTAATTAGTAAATTGGTTAGGATGAGAACCTGTATCCCCTGTGGCCCTCTAGAATCAGAATTGGGCATTCCTGGCTTTAACTTTTTTCGCCTCAAGACATGACAGTGATTGAACAATTAACTTGTCTTGTCCTTCTTCATTTTCTCCCACTTTCTGGCCCTTATCTCTGTCGATCAGTGTTGAGAGTACATCCTCTCATCAGCCTAGTTGTTGAATTGTAAGCAACTCTTCTTAGATGCTCTATATTATAAAGTGTTTGTGAGAGGAGAAATGGAAGTCATCCAGTGATCAGGTTTCAGAATTACCTTGATGAAGTTGATTTCCAAGTGACCTTCCTAAGATAATCTTAGTTGACTCTCACTTTGAAAGAAGATGTAGACAACTGAGCTGAGGAGGATTAAAAGTATAGCTTGGGGTGTCAGGAGTTCTGAACTGCTTCAATTACTTATAAAAAAACTTTCAAATAAGCAGAAAGCTGACATTGCAAAGAGAGACAGTCTCCTCTAACTGTAAGGTCATCGGACTGCCACAGTTGTTCCGAGTAGGTGATTTTGTTACTAAAGATGTGGGTGGAGTCAGTGGTCCTCTAGGAGAAATGGCAGCCTCTGATGGCAAAGCTTCACTTTCCTTATGACACTCCGCCCCATTCTTAACTTTCTTGGAAATGCTTCCCATAATAATAGATTTAAGGCTGCACCCTTGACAGTTTCCAATTTATATTTCAATCTAATCATATACTCCTTTTTTACTTTTTCAAAGTCTGTGTTAGCTTTTTCCAAGGCTTATGTTTCTTATTTTTTAGTTATGGAAGAATAATTGGAAAAGTTTTCCAATTTGAAATTGGGATTCCTATAAATTGCTCAGTTCTCTGGCTCTATTTTGAACAGATTATTTGCCTGCTGTGATAGATTCTAATGCGGTTTCCTTCTCTATGAAAGCCTTATCTATTCTTCAAGGTCCATTAAGGATCTTAGCTATTCCTTCCCAGATAGCTTGTCAGGCTTTATGAAATGTTATCTCTTTTTTATTGCAACCATACTGAGAAGTAAGCTGGTTTTAGTTTCAATAAAGGAAAGAAACATATTCAATAGATAAGAATTATGGTAAACATGCTAATGGACTGGGACCTGATTTTGATTTCTTTTCTCTTGGATGCTGGAAATTTTTCAGGTGAAGGGATTTCTGTGTTTCATGTGAAGCAGATGCTCACAAGTCACATGCTGAGAAGGAAAGAAACTGTGAAGGCTACCAGCTGTCAGATCTGGTTGACTGGATTGTGCCTGGGCTGCTGTGCGGGGCAACTTAGGATGGTATATTAATGTATTATAGTGACACTGAGACCAAGAGCTTATCAAGTGACTAGAATATGTCTGCTTCCCATCAACTGCTGCAGATTTCTGCATGGTAATAGTAGATGAGTGTGTGTGTGTGTCAGAAGAGTTACTATCATCATATTCAGTTCTTTCTCTGCAATGTTCTTTTCTTTTTGGGGACACATTGAGCCTCTTAGCCTTTGAATTGGATAAGCATTAAGGTAAGCACTGGATTTACTTGATTGGTAGAAGCATTTTTAATATTTCAAGTAGTTAAAAAAAAAGTTATCTTTTAATAGCCTTCATGTTCAGATTGTGCTTTCTTTCATTGTCAAGTTTCCCAATAGTCATTGAACACACACTAATTTGGCCTGTCCCTCTATAAATAACCTTGCTATTTGCTGTCATATCACTTAATTTCTAATTTGAGAAAGTGACAAATTAAGCTTACTTAATGTACATAATTAGCAAGAAACACACAAATTCTGTTTATTTTTTTTATTGTGAACACCAATCCAAAGAACATTTTTAAGTGCTATAAATTGTTTGTGCATTTAAGCAGTGTTAGAGCTGTGAGGTTAAATGACTCAGTAAGGGTCAAGTAGTGGGCAATTAATGTGAACAGCACTGGCAGTCACACAGTACCTCCGCTTAATAAATATTATCTGATTTATGTCTTCTCTCTGAAGTCTATATATAAATTGTGGGCAAATAATTTGTCTTTAATTTGTATAGTGTCTTTCATAGTAAACACTATAAGATTGCTTTACTAAGCAGATTACTAAGAAATGAAAGACAGCTTCTATAAAACCTGATTAGGCATATATGAGCAGTTGACTCAGAAAGGAGAGGTTACCTGAGGACTAGAAAGTTGCAAATGTGACTCCAATCTTCAAAAAGAGAGACAAAATGGACCCTATAATTACAGACCAAAATAATCTTACTTCTGTATCACACAAAATTATGGCAGCTATAATAATAAATAAATTAGAAATGTAAATATTTGAAAATAATATACTAAACAACAGTCAGCATAGGTTTATGAGAGGAAGGTCCTGCCAAACCAATCCTTTTCAATTTTTTTCACAGTCAAATACAATAATTGACGAAAGCAAAGCATACAACAGCATTTAGTTAGACTTTCAAAAAGGTTTTTATCCACTCCACGCTGACAGTTAATTTTGAAGCCAGAAGTTGTGTGCATCAGAGGCAACCTACAAAACTGGATCTCATGTTGGTTAACTGACTAGAAACACAGTGCTGCATGTGGAGTGAGGTCATCAGTGAATTTTCCTGTCCTGATGTTGTTACTTTTTCTGATTTATATTAATGACATTGATTCCAGGGTAGTAAGTAAAATTGTGAAATTCATAGATGACACTAAAATTGGAGCAATGGTAGACACTGTAGAGGCAGTAAAATCCTTCATGAAGACTTGGACAAGCTGAAGAACTGGGCAAACACTTGACAGATGCAATTTAATGTAGATAAGTGGTAAGAATGTCAATTATAAATACAAGATGGGATTTACTGTACTATAGAAAGCAAGCTCTGAAAAGAATTTAGGGGTTTATGATAACAACATTTCCATCATCTAGTCAATGCACAGATGCAGTTAAAAAGTCAAATAAAAAGGTTAAAAAAACTGTTAAATACATACCCAGGGACATTGTGCTCATTCTGTATAATCCACTAATGAGACTGCGCCTAGAGTACTGAGTGCAGGCTTGGTCATTTTGCAAAAAATACAAATATAGCAGCTCTTGAAACTGTGCGGTGAAGAGCAACCAAGTTCACCTCCTACTCTGGCAGACTCCGAGAATTAAATCTGTTTAGTTTCGAGCAGAGGAGACTGTGTTGGGGACTCAATCCACATCTTCAATATTCGTAAGGGAATTTATAAAGTAAATCAAGCAGAATTCCTTCAAAAGTGAATCAGGTATGTGAGGACACAAGTGGAAATTAAGGGGAAGTATATTTAGGACTGAAGCAAAGAAGTACTTCTTTACAAAAAGAGTTTTAGGAATCTGAAACAACACTACTGGGACATGTAGTTGAAGCAGAAACCTTGACAACCTTTAGGAAGTATCTAGATGAGGTATTCAGACTGCTTAGCTATTAGCTAAACAAAAGAGCCTGATGGACTGAATGGTCTCCTGTCATTTGTCAAACTTCTTATGTTCTTACGGATGGGGGGGGGGCATAGCCCCCCCTGAAGCTCAGGAAGGTGTTCTAATAAAATGTCCGGAAAAGGCCTTAGATGACCAGTAGGCCTAAATGTACGCTTGTGTGTATGCAGAGTGGTAAAATATTGATTTTATTCTGGTTCTGGTAAAGGCCGGTAATATAGGGATATTTCATGATTTTATGGGGATCTCTCTGAATGAATCCGAAACGAATCTCTAAAATTAACGTTTGCTATAGTGCATTTGGCAAAGTTACGACGGCGTGACAATATTATTAGGAATTTAGGTGAAGATTGTAATTTGGATAATAAATTACCGTTGTTAATAAGGCTAAGAGATGCACTGAACTGAATTTCCTGAAGACTTTAATTAACGTAAGAAATCTATTTTCCGCCCTTTCATCCTGGCGAAATCCTTTATCAGTTCCGAATAATCAAGGGTTTGGCCAACATCTTGCTCAATTGATATTAATGCCAAGCCATTCAGTCGCTCTTGGGTCATGCTGGTCCTCAAATCATCCTTAATTAGCTTGAGCTTGGAAAAGCTGCGCTCAGCAGACGCGACCGTTACAGGGATGGTCAAAGCAATGCATAGCGTTACCGCGACGTTCGGGAAAGAATCTTGCAAGCTATTCTCGTATATGAATTGCAAACTTTGCAGAGTAGAAGCTTTTGGTGGACCAAATGTGCTAGAATGCACAACTCAGTACACAAATCAAGAGCGTCAATATTGGACCCACTAACAACAGTTTCTCAAATCACTTTCACTCATACGCGTCATGCGTTGGAAATCATGTAGGATCCAAAATAATCGTAATGAGATTTCATCTGCTTGAACCGTTCTGTCATTGATACCATGGCTTGATCTAGCAATACGTTGAAGAACTCGTTCTTGAAGAATTTTTCTTTCAGGTCATGTGTCTCCTCATCACGAGCTTCATGCCCAAATTGTCTGTGTACTCTCCTTCTACGCATGTTCTGGAGTGGTGGAAACTGTTTTTCGTCTTCATCAAGTTTGAGTTCCGCAGCAAGTCCTTTAGCTGCATCTTGGGCAGTTTCAAAGCCCGTGTCCTTATAAGATTTCAAGAAGTCTATTGTGTTCTCTATATTCTGCAAAGCAATGTCAAACTGCATGTCCTTTGTTTGTAACATTTTGCTCATGTCATTAATTTGTGCTAGGAGATCATGCCAGATTACTAATGACACCAAGAAAGGGTAATGTTTAATTTGTTTTGCCAAAGAGGCAGCCTCAGTTCTTGTTTTTGGGTCATTTGCGCTTTCCGATACCTTTACCTCAACCAGAGCATCATAAATTGATCCTATTTGAAAACGGACATCTTGAACTGAATCGATGCGGCACTCCCAACGTGTTTCTGAGATTGGCTTCACTGTGAATTTTTCCACATGATGTTTCAGCATTTGCCAGCGTTGAGTTGACGCAGCAAATAATCTGTATATCTGATGCAAAATCCTGAAGAGCGTAATTGCTACTGTTGAGGACTTCGCCATGTCGCTTAGAACCAAATTCAGGCTGTGACAGCCACATGGAATGTAAAACGCTTTGGAATTCAGCTCAAGGATGCGTTTCTGCACTCCGCTGTTACGTCCCTTCATATTAGTTCCGTTATCGTATTCCTGCCCTGTGCAGTTTTGCAATTCCATATGCAGTTCTTCCAGTTTCTTCAGACGTGTTTCCGTGAGACTCATTCTTGTGCTACTTTCTACTGGCAAAAAGCCCACAAAGTGTTCACAAATTTCGACTGGTCTCGCTTCAGTGTTACAAATTCGTATTATCATAGTCATCTGCTCCTGATGACTGGTATCAGGAGTACAATCCAGCATGATTGAATAGTATTTGGCCACCTGCGTGTCTGCAATGATGTTCTTCAGAATCGCCTCGCCTATTAGATGTATCAACTCATTTTAGATATGATTGCCCAGATAGTGATATTGTATTTCCTCATTTTTTATACGTTGTAGGTGTTCCACTAAGGATGGGTCATATTTAGCTAGAAGTTCAATGAATCCCAAAAAATTGCTGTTATTAGAGTCCCAGAGACGGCTACTGGTACCACGAAAAGCCAAGTTTCTTTGTCCAAGGAACTGCACAATGGACATGATTCTTTGTAGGACCTTGTTCCAGTGATCACATTCTCGCTGCATTAACTTCTGATATTCACCATCAATCGTTTCTCCCTGTTTCATCCTCACAGTCAGTTCATGCCATGCTCTAACAGCGTTCATGTGCTTTGGTGAAGACTCATGTTCTCTTAGAATCCGACTCATGTTTATCCAGTCGCTATTTCCGTCACTGGTGAGTTTTATTTTCAAGTCAGAAAAAAGCTTACAGCAGAAACAGAGTACTGCATTTTTGTGTTTCGAATAAATAAGCCAGGTACGATTCACTGTCTCACCGTTCTGTAGCTTGTGTGAGAAAAAAATTGACAGAAAAGTGATGTCTGTCTGAAAAATGTTCATTTGGGGGGTATTTTTCCTGTTCATCATCTCTGAAGGGACCTTTCTCAACTAAGATCACATGCTCAGACGTGCTAATGGATAAAGGCCATAACCCTGGATCTTTCCAATGAAAAGAAATATTTTGTGCACCCGTGTCAGTGCCGTTATTTTCAACCATCACATGAACGTCTGCGTCTACCTGATTATCTGCTGGCGACAGGTCACGGACTTCAGAAGCAATATTTTCAGAATCTGACACAGCCATGTCTTCATGTTCGTCATCCTTTAGGAAACCTGACTGTTGTGACTTTGAGTGATCAGTCTGGAGTTTGGAATTCTCCTCATCGACCTCGATGTCATCTTGTGCTTCCATGCTTTTGATTGTTCTCTAAGGCGGGCGGAGCTGCCGGAATCACTTTCTATCGCTACCAAAGCTTCATTTTGGGAAAGACCAGCATGGGTAGTGAAGCCACTGCCAGCGCCGATACTAGTTGCATCGTTTGCATTTTGGGATGCCGCATTTCTACTGGCAGTTGTACTAGACCTCTCGACAAAAGTTCAACAAAGCTCCTTTTTGTGAAGCAATAAAAGCTTCTTGAGCTGCTCTTTTCTTCCTTTTAGTACACCCAGAGTCATAGCTTTGTTTCGTTCCTGACATTATTCCTAAACAGTACCGATCGAGTAAATCAGTAAGTAAATGTACACTCTATCTCAGTTCATCTGCGTGGACTACGTCGACCAGAATAGACGTGTACGGAACGGATAACTAAACTGTAAGCGGTAAACTGTTCCTGTAAACAGAAAATCAAAATAACCTACCAATACCAAGTATTTACAGGAACCGACGACCAAAGACCAAACCAAGTTTGGTAGGGATTAGCTAATACCGGGCCCTGGAGGAACAAGGATTAGGATGTAGGGCCTATGTGATATATTAGCTTTACGTTTAAGTAATAATCCAAATAATAATATAATATAATAATATATATCTCAAAACGCACCATCCGCCACCAATCCACGTTGTGCAATGGTTTATCCAGACTGAGCGATCGCTATTTATACATTCCCAGTCCCACAGCCATGCCCCCGATTCCCTGCCTGCTGCCCCCTGCTCCTACCCTTCCCCTCTGAATTCAATTCAGAACGATAAAATTTAGGATGAGGATGGTATCGTGACACACGATATGAGGACTGGCACAGATGGCTGCAGTGCCAGGGGCATGACAGGGGCCCCAGGCCCACAGCCCAACAACAACAAAAAAAAAAATTGTTATTCGGGGCCCTATGCGGATGCGTAGTTCGCGTATGCCTAAGAACATCCCTGCAGGTGGTCTCTAAACCCAATGCTGAAAGACACCACAAAGTCGAGACAAAGTTGCAGGAATGAACAGAAAGAAAGTATGCTTTCCTTGATGTCGAAAGATTCGCTTCACTCAAAAATAAAAACTCTAGGAATGAATCTGTATTTTCATACCAATACTCATTAAAAAATCAATCAGTTTCCCTCACTTGCTGCCTATTCACCTGCCATACCTGCTCTTTACTTCAGTTGTCTGGACGTACACATTGTCACTAAAGGGATTTGCACTGAGCCATATTACAGATGAGCTCCGACTGCATAGCAGACAGGTATGGGCTTTGTAGCTGATGGCTACTTGAGGGATTTACTTTCAGCAAAGAAGTGCAAAAAAAAAAAAAACTGAAGGAGATAGAGCAGAAAACAGGGAATTAAGAGTGTTCTTTGCATATTGCGATAACTCATACTGGATTATTTATTATTGTTATATTTACTTATTATTAATTTATTATTGTTATTATTGATATCAGCAACAACAATAATACATTTTATATATACTGTAGCGCTGGAGGGCAGTAAGTAGCGCTGTGGGGAACTAGACTCCCATCATGCCTCATGAGGCTGCAGGTTTTAAACAGGACATTTCACATCTTTCTATTCTGCATGTAAGTAGTAAATGCAGGTGATACTGCAATAGTTGTTTTGACTTCTAAACTATTTCTGCTATGAATGTTTAATAAAAATTGGGTTGCCCACCATTACTTAGAGGTACTGTGTCCCATCTTCCTGTGTGACCTGGGTTATAGAGACAGATAACTTGTGAACATTGCATGGTGAAGTCCTCCTCTCAAATAACTGTCTGTGCAAGTATTTGTGAATAAACGTTTTTTTAAACAAGGCATGTGTTTTACAACAGTACTGAAGCTTTTGTATTCTCAAAATGCTTACTTATCAATCCAACCAACCATTTTTAAACCTGCTTATTCAGTTCAGTGTCATAGAAGACTGGTGCTCATCTTAGCAACCTCAGGCATAAGATGGCAACCAGTGCTGAATGGTTTCAAGTCCATTGCAATGGATCCTTCTAGTCATGCACACTCTCTCTCACACTGGGCCTGAAATAGTAAAAAACCAACTGTCATTAATTATACAAAGAAGGTGGTGAATGAGGATAATGAAAGGATGGTAATTGTGAGAAAACAGAAAGGGCAAGCTGTACCTTTTCAAAAGAGGAGGTCAAGTGCTGAAAAAGATGGAGATGGGTGAAGCAGTGGGCCTAACTGGAGTGGTGTTGGGAAATGTTGAAGACAGCAAAAGTCATGGAGCTGGACGGTTGACAGACTTGTGTGTGTGTGAAGGGAGGATTCCTAAAGATTAGAAAAGACATGCACTCATTCTAGTATACAAAAGAAAAAAAGTGTTAGTGATGGTGAGATGAATGCGTGAGGAAACACGAAGAGTGCTCAAAACAGCAGATGGTGATAGAGTTTTGACATGAAGATTGTTTTGTACCCTAAATCTGTGACCAGAGAAGTGTGTGAAGGATTGCTATTGCCTTTTTATTAATGACAAAAAATGGTGACAACATGATGATACTGAAATAGAAGGGTAGTTTGGAAGTGAAAAACCTTAAGGTAAATGCAAGAAAAACTAATGTGAAGGTTGGAGGCAAAGGGGCGGAGTGGTGGCTCTGAGGCTAGAGATCTGCACTGGCAATCGGAAGGTTGGCGGTTCGAATCCCGTCAATGCCAATAGGGACTCTGCTCTGTTGGGCCCTTAAGCAAGGCCCTTAACCTGCAATTGCTGAGCGCTTTGAGTAGTGAGAAAAGAGCTATATAAATGCAAAAAATTATTAAAAAAATTATTAAAATTATTAAAGGGGTGGAAGTCATAGAAGAGGTCCATGTATTGAAAGGTAAATATTATAAAAGATGTGTAAGGATCAGCATGCTCTATAGGACTGAAAAGTGATAAAAAAATGGAAGGACATGAAGGAAAACTGTAAAGAACGAAGATAAGAATGACCACATGGATGTTTGGTGTGTAACAGGAAGATACATGCTGAGTTTAGAAAAAAGATTTGGTGTTTATAGGTGTTGTACTATGGAGAAACTAAGGTGGTTTGGGCATTTGGAGTGAAGAGCAGAGGATCATTAGATGACAAGGTACCCCAAGATGGATTGCCAGAGGATGAGTCTAAATAAAGAGCACTAGACAGTAATCAGAGACCAAGAAACAAAAGCACAAAGACAAACACTAGGAGATTAGTCAGAAATAAATAAATCACAAGGGAAAAAGGCCCAGAAAGGGATCAACCTTTAAACATGCTGCCAATTCAGATGTCACCAATGCCACATCTCCTGCTGAATGCTGGGGTGTTCCTATGGATATGGGAGACATGTATAACACAAAATAGTGGCACTCATCGGGAACCAAGATACCATTGTACTGAACAAAAATAACTATCATAATGTCAATAAAGCCATACTGCTCCTAATGTACTCCAGAGTTAGAATTTATTGTCCTGAACCAGTCGTGTTCCTTGTCATATTTGTAGTAATTGAAAGCAATCGTCATTCCTTGTGAGCAGATGGAAACCTGTGTAGAACTCACACAAATCACACAATAACATGTTGCACGAGTGATTATTACTCCAGTACTTAAAAATGTTTATCTAATTATGTCCTTCAGACCTTTCACTAACAAAACTAAAAGTCAGAATCTTAAGAGCAATATAACACTGCATCAGAAATCTACAGAATTTTGCAAGTCTGCTCTCCAATCTTTCCAGCTTTTTCATGTCTTCACTCCCTGTATTACATTGCTGATGGAATCAATGAACAATGCTGAGTGGGCCACTTTAAAAGAATCTTCATGCTTCTCTGTAGAACGAATAATATGGAATTATTTAAAAGTGGAAAATGTGTTGCATGGCATTAGACATACCTGCACCTGTTCTTTGCTGCTATGATCCAAAAGTGGAAGACAGCATTGATTTGTCCCCTTGTGGCAGCATAGAGATCTGATTCATCCACTTTCCTAATTTAATTTCTTCAATTGAAGACTTACAACAATTCTCCCCCAAAATGATCTTCTATATGTTTTCAAATAGAATAGGTGTCTATGAAGACCAATGCTAGACCACAGCAAATAATGTGAAACAGTCCCTGAAAGAAATCTTGCGCTACTCGTATCACATAATCGACATGACAAGTCATGCAGTTGTATGCTCCTAGCAGGCAAAACACATGCATTATTTGTTAAAATATTGTTAAACTAATATTTCCAGACGTTTACATGTGACCAAACTTTTGAATTTAAGTGTCTCTCTTCCTCATTCATTGGTCAGGTATACTGTTTAATAATCATTGTGAGCCAATAGTTGACATGTAGCTGCATGCCCCATAAAGACATGAGAAAATGGACACTCATCTAAAGGTAATGTGGGATGGCACCTCTAGATGGCTATGAGAAATATATAATGTAGGTAGGTAGCTATTAGATAACTTAGTTACCCAAAAGTGTTAAAGTGGCTTAAAAGTAATTACTCTTTAACACTATACTGGAGCATTGGAATGCAAAGAGACTTTATGTCATCAGAAGAGCTTTAAGAGGAAAGGACTTTATGTGAGTAAATTATGTTTGCTTTATATGTTCTCTCCAAAGTGTCATTTTAAAGCATACATATTTTTTCATGCTAAGCCACAAACATAAACTCCATCAAAACAACACACCTGTACAGAAAATGATCAGTTATAGCCTGGAGTTAAATTAAGTGACACCCCTTTCAGTTGTTTTAATCTGTGTAAAGTTCTTTCTGGGGGATACATGAGCCATCGATTACATCGCCACACCAAGTCGCCAAGCCTGATGTACAGCTCCAGAAGAGTTAAGTAGAGAACAAAGCACACTTTCCAAATGTGATGTCTCATTGATTGGAATCTTTATTCCAAAAAGACAGGATAAGGTGTTACAGTCACTGCCATTGGCAAGATGCCATAACACAGGCTGTAACACACATTTTGATTGGCATATATTTTCAAAGTCGTGTTTTTTCTTCTTAGCAAATTCAGTGAGTTCAGTCTTTCGCAAAAGTCAAAAAATGTGAGGAAATACAAGGTGAAGACTGGTCAGCAGTACCAGGCATTGAACGATCTAGGCAGGTTTTTATCCTACCATTCTTGACTCCGTTCACACAGCCAGACTGACAGCAGCACATTTGCACCTTGAAGAGAACTACAGTATAACAACTGCAGCACTGTAGTCCTCTGTCTCTGTTGTCTGGTCTCACTAATTTACTGGAAACAGCTTCTTGCACACGCCTTCATTATCAGTAAAAATGTAAATCATACAAAACAGCACCTTATGAGGTTGAACCACACAACAGAGGAGGTTACAAAATTAGTAGTTTGCATTTTGCAAGGGAAAATATAGTCTAATTATTTCCTGCTAAAGAAACATTAAAAGTTTCTAGTGTAAATGCAATTTGTGCACAATGAGTTTATATGTATATCACATGTTGTAGATGGGGCAAGTGAGAGTCGCAAAATATTTGGGGTGCCACCTAGGCAAATCCCATATAGTTCCCAAAAAATAGACAAAAATGAACTTAACAGGCACACGATGGCGCTGTCAAGACAACACAGGCACTGGCCATTTATTGACCTCTAGTGGCATACTCTGATATTACAGGTCTGGAATCTTTCCTGACTGTCGGGCCTTTGCATCCAAATGAGACCCCACCTACTGGGTACATCTTCTCTCCAGACTGGAAGGGAAGAAAAGGGCTTCTCTGGATCCGTTACTCACAAGGGCCTCTCAAAGGAGACAAAACTGTTAGTGACATCATCCCTTCTCGTTCTGGGATTGTACCACATACCTTACGTGAGTTTGGAAGGTGACCCTCTGGTGTGCATCTGTGGTAATGTATATATGTTTATGTATATGTTTTATCTGTATACAACTGAGATAAGTACTTAGTGTAAACAGGTCATTTACGATGTGTTTAATCACAAGGTGGAAATAAGTAGCAGAGGAACGACCATCTGTGATGTACTGTCAGATGTTGAAAATTTGACTTCACCTATTGCTTGTTTAAATGAATATTGTTACCTTTAGACATTATAATTAGTTTTGATATATAGGCTGTCAAACGCATTTTGTCCCAGCATATGTGATTACAAAATGTTTAGATGAAATTTGTTTTGTTAGATCCTGATGTACTGTAGCTTAGTTAAGAATGTTTACTTCGTTTAGTGTTCCATGTCAAAAAATATTTGTGCTGCATTGCATAATGACTTGAGGACATTTTGTGAAAAGAATGTAGCCCATCCTTCTACAGAAAACTTTACCTACTACTGTATAAACCTGGAACATCTGGGTTAAAAGAATGCACTTGGCAGTTTTAGTGTGGCATGAATGAATATTTTAGCAGGCTATCTACTTTGTGCATTGTCCATATAAACATCAGCTGGCATAAAGGAATGGAACATGTTAAAAGACCTGGATTAACAGCGTAATGTAAGGCTTTTAGAGAGCTACTCTGTAATTTCTTGCTTGTGGACAGGGCAAATGTCAGCATCACATTTTGGCACTTGCAAAATTGAAACATCTCCTATGACCTTCTAATTATAGGCTTTAGTAATCATCTTGATGCTTACTGTATGCAAGTTTAATCTGTCTCTTTTATTTTTCGAAAATATGTTGAGCCTATCAAAATAATAGAGAAATACTACCACTACTACATTTTTGTTAAACAACTGTACAGAAAGAATCAGTTGTGGGGGTTTGAGGCACTTACATATTTGATGAGTGGCCTAGTGAATAAGAAACCTGGGACAGGAAGAGAACTCAAGAGTGCCCTGTTAAGCAAAAAATGCCTGCTCTGACACTGATGACATAAGTTGTCACTCCCCCTGCAAGAAGAACAGCTTTGCTGGGGGGCAATATGCCACGTACAGTACAGCTGCCTGCTGTGAAAGTGTAACATGCAGAGAAACCAGCATAACAGAAAAAGAACAGAGAACTGCAACAAGTATATTATGTTTCCCAAGGACACAATGGGACAGACCACCCAGCCACTGGCAGAGATGCCAGACTCTTTCCAAATAAATAGAGTGGAACCAAGGAGGAGATGCCAGAGATGGTCACAAGAAGCAATGGTTTTCTGATGTGACTTAATAGAGGTTATGTGACATCATGCGGGGGCTAGTCAGTTTTCATTTAATATTGTTTGTGGCTGCGGGGCTTTGGTTTTAGTATTACTGCGACTTAATTAAGGCCACATCACACACCTAAATGCAGAGATTAATATTGAATGTTAGTAAAAATTGTCAATTCATAAAGAATATTATTCATTGAATATTTTATGAATTAAGAATTCTTCTGTTATTATGGCTTGCCATGAGCACAAATGATGCCTTTGCTAATAAGAACTTTATAAGACCATGGACTTAAAGCTTACCAAAATTGATTCTTTTGTTTTTAATGAACAAAACACAATCCAATGGAAACCTAACAAATATAGTACAGTATGTTTATTATGATTTTCAGAAAGAATTAAACAGCAAATAAAATAAAAAGTTCAGCAAAGGCCTGGTGTGTGCCTACTTCTGAATTGCAGAGAGAACTTCATTTTTTCCAGTTTGACATGATGTAGAACATCACTTTCCCAATGGGTTATGGAAAACGGATTAGGATTCTTACAGCTGCCCAAAACTAGTGTTCATGCAAACAGTTTAGTATAGCATCACAACAGACTTTTTATAGTGCAGTGTTCTCATGTTACAGTAATCCCTCCTCCATCGCGGGGGTTGTGTTCCAGAGCCACCCGCGAAATAAGAAAATCCGCGAAGTAGAAACCATATGTTTATATGGTTATTTTTATATTGTCATGCTTGGGTCACAGATTTGCGCAGAAACACAGGAGGTTGTAGAGAGACAGGAACGTTATTCAAACACTGCAAACAAACATTTGTCTCTTTTTCAAAAGTTTAAACTGTGCTCCATGACAAGACAGAGATGACAGTTCCGTCTCACAATTAAAAGAATGCAAACACATTTTCCTCTTCAAAGGAGTGCGCGTCAGGAGCAGAGTCTGTCAGAAAGACACAGGAAAGCAAACAAATCAATAGGGCTGTTTGCTCTTAAGTATGCGAAGCACCGCGGCACAAAGCTGTTGAAGGCGACAGCTCACACCCCCTCCATCAGGAGCAGGGAGAGAGAGAGAGACAGAGTTTGTTTTTCAATCAAAAATCAATACGTGCCCTTCGAGCTTTTAAGTATGCGAAGCACTGTGCAGCATGTCGTTTCAGGAAGCAGCTGCACAAAAGATAGCAACGTGAAGATAATCTTTCAGCATTTTTAGACGAGCGTCCGTATCGTCTAGGTGTGCGAACAGCCCCCCTGCTCAATCCCCCTACGTCAGGATCAGAGAAAGTCAGCGCAAGAGAGACAGAAAAGTAAGCTGGGTAGCTTCTCAGCCATCTGCCAATAGCGTCCCTTGTATGAAATCAACTGGGCAAACCTACTGAGGAAGCATGTACCAGAAATTAAAAGACCCATTGTCCGCAGAAATCCGCGAACCAGCAAAAAATCCGCGATATATATTTAAATATGCTTACATATAAAATCCGCGATGGAGTGAAGCCGCGAAAGGCGAAGCGCGATATAGCGAGGGATTACTGTACCACTTGATGACATCACTCACAGGATGGATCGTATCCTAAATACACACTCAGCCATTAAAAATTATGTATGTGAGAACAATAATCCATTTTTACTTACATTATGGTGTGACTAGCACTCTGGTACATATTAAACTAGAATATATTTTATGATTGGCAGAATTAGTTGTGAGATCCCTTTTCTAATATTCCCTAAATTCACCAAGGTTAAATTGCTTGAAATTTCTTGACTGTGGTATATCGGGTCTGCGGCTTAGCAATAGGTGGCTAATTTTTAATTAATAATTGTGTGTGGGGCCTCCAATGACATAGATTAAGATATGCATTTAAAGTTAAATTGGCAAATGAGGTTTTATTAAGTGGACTTGGTGATCTTATCTTAGAAGCATCAGAACCACAACAAATGCAGGCCAATTAAGCAAATATGTAAGAAACTATTTTATGAAAATTAAATGTAACGTCTTTCTCTATTGAAAAATATTAGATTTGAAGTCTGATGTTGCAACTTGGAAAAAACACTTGAGAATCAAAGCAGACCATCCTTGCCCACTTATCCAGGCAGTATGTGAAAGCAACTACAAAGGCTCATTAGATGGCAGGTTATATTGTGCTTACGCTGGGTAGAGCACAAGTCAAGGGATGTTAAGATGTAAAACACATTAATGGTGAGAAATAACAGAAGTATTTTGTGATAGGTAAGGCTAATAATCTCAAGATGTTTATCTCCCAAAACAAAAGCTTGTTATTGGGAGTGACATGCATGCATGTCAGAGGACCTTTGGACAAGGTATGTGATAACCCACGGGGGTGAGAGGGGGCACTGTCACTAATGTTCTTTTCTCCTTCTCTCCCTGCAGCTATGAGAAACTGCCCAATGAGGGCACTTAGCCCCACCCCTTCTAAGTCCCGCCACCATAAGAAGCCTGGCTGCCTGGAAAAGAGTTGGCATTTGATCTGAGAGCAAACCAACAGACAGAGCTGCCGAATGACTGACCCGTTTAAGTCATTATAAAAATTTACCAGAGAGTGGCTTATTGATTGAGCCAGAGTGGCGATTTTCTTTTGTTGAATTTGAGATTAATAATTTGTATTTACCAGCGTTACTAAATGGGGTGAAATGGTTGATGTCCCAGACTTCCTTTTGTTGTCTGTCCAGCCTTACCAGACCTGGCCACAGGAAATTTCCATTAAATATTAGGAAGTATGTGTTCACATGGACATGGGCATGGACAGACGCATATTGATTTTTGAGCAGTAAAGTCAGGACCAGCAGCTTGAATGCCTTATTCGGAACCCTTCTGGTGAGCGGTAATCAACTATGCTATATTGGGCTAAATGGCTTGTTCTCCTCATAAAAAAAAATACTTCCTAGTGTTCATCTAATAATCTTAAATTATCCTCCCAGTATCTAAAATAGAATAGAAATAATAAATATAGAATGCCTGTGTTACTAGAGTGCACATTTTTAAAGTAGTAAATACTGTAGATACAAAATATCCCCAAATAGGCTTGTGCTGGTTGAAAAGGCATTTATAGACAGTAAAACTGAATTCTAAAGATGTACAAATTGTACATTTGTTATGGCTAATTGTAAAATAGATAGATTTTTAAAGAAATACTTGGAGAGTAAAATCTATGTTGAAGTCTCAAGATAAAACTGTTGGCTGCATAGGACTGTGATTGATAGTAGGTCAGTGTGATGCTATACCATTAAAATACAGCATCAGGGAAATATCGGAGCATTATAATCTGAAGAAAATGCGGCTGCATAATGTAATTACTGAGTACATGTTTATTCACTGTCCTTATAACGACTTAAAGAGCAGAGCATCTTACATCTTCAGCTTTTGCATACGTTAAGAGGTTTTTTGCTTTCCTTGCCAACATTCTTTTTCTTTTTATTGAAATCATATACGTTAATTGTTATGACTTGAAGCAAAAGGAGAGGTTGCTGCAGAGTTTTTGAGTGTGTGTTGTTTTCAATTTGTGTGACTCAGCTGGCATTTCAATGGTGATCTTGTTTGTTGTCAGAAGAAGTTATCAGACTAGTAAGTAGAAAATATACAAAATATACAAGCTGCAGTAACATCTCTTAAGGCAAATTTGAAACAGGAAATTATTCAGCAATCCAGTGTTTCTCTGTTCAAGATAGACAATTTAGATAAAATAGAAGTTCTTTGTACAACATGCTCTGTTTTTAAGATTAGAAAAATTGAAGTTTCACAATAAATTTCTTTTGTGTTCCAAAGTTCTAAAAAATGAGTCCACTGTTGTTTCATACAGAACGACGTGATAACAACAGAAGGGTTTGTTTTTTTTTTTGGCATTTAAGGCAAATGCACTTAAAAGGCAATTCAAGGTGATTTTTTTTGGCTTGCTTAAATGATAATATGTTATAATGTATTGATAGAATGTATTGCAGTAGGACCAAAGTACCAAAAATAAACAAAAAAGTGTTTTTTGTTGTTGTTTTTTAATCTAAGGCATTTATAGGCTTGCTCTAAATGATATTTTATTGTATTGTACAGTGACAATAAAGGTATCGTTATCTTAAAACACTCAAATAAACAAATCTGTTGTGACCCTGATATGCTAAGATGCATACTACTAAAGCAGTACTTGATTTATTTTAAATGGGGAAGCGATGACACCACCCAGCCCAATACACAGACGGAGTGCAAAGCAGTTACTAACCAAAGTCCTAGATGTTTATTGTATGAACTGCCACAATCCTATACTTGTTTCTGAGAGAGAGAAAAAAAAGATCAACATGAAAAGGGGCAATTAAAAGATAACAATCGGTCAAAATAATATGCATTAATCCAGCAAAAACCAAAATAGTCATCTCAAAGAAAAGTAAAAAAAAATCAATAAATAACTAAAACTTTCAATAAATGTAGTTACTGGGAAGGGCTCCGCAAATGCAGCTAGTCCAATGCTGCCTAATAAGATAATACTATATTTTAATATAATCCATAATAAAAAATAATAATGAAAAAAAATTTCTGATAATTGATCAAATGGTTCTGTAGCAGCCAAAAATGTATATTTCAGACCAGTGCTGAAGTATTCCCAAAAACTAGATGGCACCCTGGCTTAACAGAGCTGATATACTGCTTTTAAATAGCCAACAGCATGAGGAAAAAAATTGCAATGTGTGCACCTGTACTGTCCACCGACAGCCCTGAACTAATGACACCGGGTCTTTTTAACTATTACTGCCCCAGTCACTGTAAGGCAATGGATCCATACCACTCTGAAAAAAGAGGGAATCCATTCCCTTATGATCACTTTACTACTACACTCAAACTAACTTAACTACATTTCACACATCCCCGATTTATATCTAAATCCCCAAACAAACAAAAAAGGGGGGGACGACAAAATCCAAAAAAGACTAAATTTAAATTTTTCCCGTCCCCTGCACAGTGACTGCTCTCTCTTTTTCAGTTTCACCTCCCTTCCGTATGTGAATTTAGCTGCTTGCCATTTTTACAGCATAAAATTAGTAAGAAGACTTTCATGCACAGGATGAAAAACTGCCCAGCAACTGACCACAAAAGCAGCAAGCCCACTACAAGAGAGGGCTCCACCAAGCAGAGTGAAGGCATTTTAACAAATATAAAAAGCTGGTTCACGGTGCCGATAAGCATTAATAGAAATGTGTCTGGTAAGGATTCATTTAGAGTAACTTTTACTTTTTTTTTAATAGTGCTCCTTCTAACACCTCACTATATGATGTTTTTACCTAATTAGTAGTCACTACTAGTCCTTATTGTTCACCAGAGTTACAGTTCTACTACTGTCACACTCTCACGCATAGACAAAGACTATATAAAGACTGTATATTCAAAAGAAACATATTAAAAGAAACATATTACTCAGAACATGACACATATACAAATACTTACAAAATCTCTCCCAATTTATTTAATAGCACTAGGTGTTACAATCCCTACGATTCAGCACAGCATTTTCCTTGAGTGGGGTGGAAGTGTGTTCTTTATTAGAATTACATTCATGACCATTTAGTGTTGCTTACACCAGTACAACACATCATCAGTACCCTGGCTTCATAGGTTGTTTTGGCCTTTACCACAAGACACCTTCAGCCGAGGCAGGCCCACCACGGACTGATCATACCTGGGTGTGTGTCGCGTGGCAACTTAAGTGGTCATTTGGCAACCCATACTGTCTCCTTTCTCTTCAGTCACATCCAGTGACTGTTTCTTTGGGCAACAGTGGCATTCCTTAATTGCCTTCCACTGTGTCATAATCCATAACTGTGATAAATGAAAAATAGTTTTTCACACACTAATGCAGTCCAGATCAGAACACAGTCCAGTTTCTAGATGGAGATGATAATAAGATACAGAAATATGCCCAAGTGATCACCATTTTGGAAAAATGTCCATTTTGCCCTGTCATATCTTGAATGTCCAATGCTGACCCATAATGGCAAATTCAGAATTAAAATGCTGCTGTTGCTCTGGACCTACTCAAAATGCATATAAAAGCTCTTTCTGACTGATGTGGCGGTTGACCCACCTTTCTCCCTAAAAGGGAAGCTTTTTTTACCCTCCTTCTGTCACTTTATGACTTTACCTCTCTTCTTCCTTCTTTTTCAATGTTCACCCCAGCATTCATCCTGACTGCATACTCAATTACCATCTGGGCGTGAGCTGACTTTAACAACTCCATGAGGTTACTTCCAGCCTAATCTCAATAATCACCTCTGGGTTCAGGGCCAGCTCTATAATTGTACCAGGGCACGAGTTTAAAGCTCCCTACTGTGGTTTCCAGAGTCCTTCTTAAGCCTTAAAGGCCTGGGTCTCCAAGGCAGTGTTTTAATCGTTTGCTTTTTAGAGGGTCAGGACTCTTTCACAAGTCCCTAGATAGTCTTGTCTACCCTTTAACAGTCTGGAGGTGTTTTCACCTCCAAGTTTTACAACTATGTTTTACTTTCTGAAAAGGTAGAGGGTCAGACATGGTGAGCTGCCTCACCTTTGGCATCTGGTAGAAATGCTGCATTCCCACTAAGCTCACAGCTTTCCACTCCTTTGTAGGTGGCTCTCTGGGTCCACTTTATCCTCCATCCAGTAGTGATGGTACTACAACCCCTGCACTATAATGAATCATAATACTCTCCTTTTGAGAAGTTACTGCTCAACCCTACTATGAGTCTCTATAATCCTCTCCTAACTGCTGCTCCATTATTTACCAGAATCAGGCATAAACATTTATCTTTGCTGTGAAGTCTTCTGTATATAATAATACATGATTAATTAGTAGAGGGTGAAGGAAAATGAACACATTGATCAGGTGGCCGCCACCTTTAGAGGAGAAAAGGCATAAATCTGTGATACGAGTGTATTCTAAAGTATAGCTGCTGGTATAATGCAGGACGACATATTAGTGCATGTTATTTATTCTTTCCGGGAATGAACTACTTAAGAGAGACACATACAGAATCCTATTGTTTAGCTTTGGACTAAAAAGAATATAATGTGACTGGCTGGGCATCGTATGGAATTTCCAGGTCACCAAGCACAACTTGATTGCTGTAGCGAATAATTCTGATTCGGATACTTTTTGACCGTGAGAATGAAGGAGGTCAAATGAAATTAGATATCATTAATGAGGACAGCTGTGACCGAATATGAAAGACCTTCAGAGAGTGATAAAAATGAGCTAAGTTTGTGGCAGCTCTGGACTTTACTCAAGAGAGATGGGAAATCTTATGGATTTTTCTCATTGCTACTGTAGCGTTTTGCTTGTTGCAGCTTTTATTTCTCTGAGGCCCATGAAAGACAGGTGATATTAACAGAGTGGTAAGCTTGAGTAAGGATAATAAAAATGGAAATAAATAAAAATATGAAAAGTTGTGGCACTGCAGTTAGCACTGCTTCCTAACAGAACCAGCATCCTGTTTTGAAACCCTGTGTCTGGTCATTGTCTGTGTGAAGTTTGCACATTCTCCTTTTGTCTAGTTTTCCATCAGATACTCCAGTTTTCATCCTTAATTCCAATCATATGCACTTTAGGTGTTTCTAAATTGTCCCTGTGTGTGTGTGTGTGTGTGTGTGTGTGTGTGTGTGTGTGTGTGTGTGTGTGTGTGTGTGTGTGTGTGAGTGTGTGTGTCCATCAGTAGGTCCTGAAATAGATTTTCAGTCAGTCCAGGGTTAATTCCTACCTTGTGTCCATAGCTTGCTGGGACAGGCTCTGGTCTCCCCATTAAATTAAATTAGGCAGGTTTAAAAATGCTGCTTTCTAAAACTCTATTAGGTAAAATGATAACTGAAAAGTGAAATGCTTAACTTTTGCATTAATAAACATTTTTTATCGGTACAAGCTTGGCATGATCACAGGAAGGATAGCTGGGGCAAAAGCTGAGTGATCCCCGTTTAATTAGTGATGGAAATAACTTATGACATAAGCAAAAAAAGTGCCAATAAATTGAATAAATTTATAAATTGAATTAAATTGAATCCAACCCAAGAAGGGGCAGAGAAACATGGTAGAGTTGGGTACGTGGTTATTCCTCATCAGGGTGTTTCTCTGCGCTGTGGAAAAGGAGAAAAGATTGTTAACATCTGTACCCCCTTTCGTCCCAGGGTGACATTGCTCACCTGTACAGAGCCCTGAAGGTGATTCTCATTAGCACATGTGTGATAACAAATATATAATATAAACATCTACACGTGGAAGTGTGTGTGTGTGTGTGTCTGTCCGGCCCGGAAGTGCGAGGCTACAGCATGATGCTTGAAGAAAGCGACTTTGTTGCCAAAGTGAAACTCGCTTAGCCGCTAATACACAAGCGAGGTCGAGCACATCAGCAAAACGAAACCTCAGAGGAGAGTTAAACTCGCTTAGCTGCTGAAAAACAATGGAGGCTAGCATGTCAGCAAAACAAAACCGCAGAGGAAAGCAAACCTCGCTTAGATGCTAATGCACAACCAATGCGATTGATTGATTGATTTAATTGAAGTGCCAGAATCCATGGTTTCTAGGAGCTCGGGCTTTTTAGAGGACAGGCTTACACAGCTAGTATCATATAATTTTCAATGTTGGTGACATGGACATGAAAATGTGGTGTTTTAGTCAACTCGTACTTCAGCAGCTGATCCATTTGACATCATCTAGATGCTCCAAGCACATCTTGTGACCGCCAATATTCTTCAGGACTAGACTTCATAGAAAGACTCTGTAGTTTCTTTGGTCTACACAATTATTTCTTCAGGCTAGATTTTTAGTGTCCTTCATGAAATATCTTCTTATCTCCGCTTTGAACATGAGGATACTAGTTAGAATATTTTTAGTGTGTAATAGTGTTGGCCAAGCAGGAATAGGCCATCTGCAAACAAAACTCATTGCTTAATTTGTGTCAGCGCTGAGCACAACTCAATTCCTGACCCCTGATTTTAAGACCTGTTTCCTCTGGGATCTTCAAATCCACTTCAGATTCTCAAAATTTACATAAAATGTTTTTTTTGTTTTTTTTAATAATTGGATAAACAAATCTTATTAGACAGACATTCACATTCAAACATTCTTTCATGCGTAAAAAGGAGTATATATTTTTACTTGTGCTTATTATTATTATGATTATAATCACAATGTTGTACTGGTCACTTTCCTTTTATGTTTTCACTCTTCTGCTGCATAAATCTGAAAAATTATTACTTAGGCTCTACTGGAAGATAGTTTGTTGTGTTAACATCTAGAAAAAGAATGAGAAAGCTCTGAGTTAGACACGGATTAGTTTAATATATGAAAACAATATTATCCCAGTGTTACTATAACTGGCATTGTATGATGACATTTTGAGACAGTACCACTGCTCGACCCCGGACACACTGGAGAACCACAGCTGCTGATCTGCGCAATCCTGGAAATTTCCAATTGTGAGTCTCTGTAACCTTCCACGTTCCAAACTTCTGCAGATACCAACACCATCTGGAGAAGATAACAGGGCTCCTCAGCAGACTACCGTGTTCTTCTCTGTGTACTTTCATCTTAGTCACCTAACAGGGCATGTTTGTGGATCTGTATGCTCAAAGATTCTTTAATATACTGTAAGCTTAGAATAAGCTTATTATTTGTGTTGTGTTGGTTTGTGTTGTTGTGGTTATTTTGTTGGTTTTCTGGCCCTGATGTGGCATTGTAAGTAGAACAAACTTTCCACAGTACAGTTCTCAGCATTGAACCTGGCTCACTGGTAGAGTTAATGCTTCCTGCTAGACATACAGGTCAAAAAACCTCAAAAGTACCCTGGCTTAAAAACATTAAAAGTCTAATTTCAATTTCAACACTTTATAAAAAAAATAAAGAATACTTGTAAGTATTATTTTATGAATAATCCAAAAAAAGCTTGTTTTTAAACTTCTAATAAATCTTTTCAAAGGCTTGGCTACTGTATATGCAATTAAAAATGTGATTCAGAACAAAGCAAATGGACTATGAGTGTAAAAATGCCTTAAGAAATTAAGTGATTAGAAATCTGATATGACAGCTAAAAAAATATCACAACTACAAATAATCAGAATCAAAGTTAGCTTAACTTAGCATATTTAGTTTTTTCCAACTATCAGTGTTGTTTAGCTTACTGTAGCTAGTTAGTTAGTGAAGTTCCAGGGTTACATTGAAGTGCTGTTGAAAAAACAAACAGAGCCTGCTATGTACCTAGAGAAATAAGCGGACAAGATAGCCACATAACAGGAGAAAAGCGACCACCAGGATAGTGAAATAGTCAGAAAAACTAACATTGTCAAGTGATAATAAGACACAGGCTCAGGGGAATGTGTCTTTTTATTGTCAGGAGAGGTAGAGAAAGCAGAATGTTCTGCTGCAAAATATTTATAAATCTCTGTGGGCCATTTCTAATCCATAACACCATTGCGGTAGCCCTGGTCGGTGATGACTGGCTGCCTCACCTACTCCGAGTCACTTGATGAACTGACTTATGGCAGTACTGCTTACAAGTACTGGGTGATCGGCAACTTTTAAATAACCCCAGTGTTTCTTTCTCATTTTCGGTCTAAACATTTCAAAACAGTGAGGTTCATACAAGATACTTGGCAACTCCTCCATGGTTTTTTTTTTCCACCTCATGTTTTTTGTTTGTATCACATGAAGCGCAAAGAGTAATTAGTTACTGGGCTGGACTCCTGACCAATGAATGAGACAGAGAGGTGGTTATTCAATTCCAAATTCAATTTTCAGGTCCCATTTTTGTACATGGGAATGTGTTTCAGAAGTGGTTTATTTTGCATTATTTTAGTAAAAATACATATGTTTAGGACATTGTGAGCATATGACTGGACAATTGACATCTGGATTATATGACATAAGAAATGTGAGATTTTTTTTCATGGATGTTTTAATATCGCTGGCTGTTGTACTCCATTGGTCACCATATACCCCTACATGGATTATAATAGACAACATTGGTTGGCTGGCATCCTTGCCTGGTGGATGGCTCCTTTCCTGACCGAGAGACCTTTTTAATGGAACGATGTGGGAGGATAGGCATCTCGACCAGATTGGTTAGTGTTACCTTTCCTGGTTGGGAACCGATTGTAAAGGATGGGAAGGGAGAGCCGACTTCCCAGTGCCATGTGCTTGTCCAATGTACTGGGTGGCGACATCCCTCTGAAATTCATCCTATTCAAACACCCACAGGGCTGCATAGGAGTTATAGTTTTGGTGTGCAGCCCTGTTGGGGTGCTGCTGGAGGCAGCCTCTCCTGTCACAGGGAGCTTCCACCTGATGGAGAAGTGGTAGCACCGGAAGTATTCCGGTATAAAGAGAGCTGTTATGCTTCCCCTGGGAAGTTGGTGTGTTGGCTTGCTGTGAGGTATGGAAGGTGTGTAAAAGAAAAGTTCTGTTAACTTGTGTTGGGAGTATTTATGAAGAAGCCTTTAAATGATATTTGTGAACATTAAACAATTTTATTTGAACCCATAACTATGTCAGTGGAGTTATGTATGGGGCTTGGGGTGTTGCAATGTCCCCTAGTGGTCACAGTATATCATATTTTTTTTCTTCATTCTGCATTAAAAAATGGGATTAAAAAATGTTCTCAGCCATCACTATAAACAACATGGAGTAAGTAATATGTAAAACATATTGTAGAATATTAATTTAACATACAATATTTGTTTGATTAGATATGTAAATTTGTGATTTGTTTGATAGGATATGTAAATCTAGTAGCTAGTCCTGAAGTATTACAGTGGTGTGAAAAACTATTTGCCCCCTTCCTGATTTCTTATTCTTTTGCATGTTTGTCACACAAAATGTTTCTGATCATCAAACACATTTAACCATTAGTCAAATATAACACAAGTAAACACAAAATGCAGTTTTTAAATGATGGTGTTTATTATTTAGGGAGAAAAAAAATCCAAACCTACATGGCCCTGTGTGAAAAAGTAATTGCCCCCTTGTTAAAAAATAACCTAAACTGTGGTGTATCACACTTGAGTTCAATTTCCGTAGCCACCCCCAGGCCTGATTACTGCCACACCTGTTTCAATCAAGAAATCACTTAAATAGGAGCTGCCTGACACAGAGAAGTAGACCAAAAGCACCTCAAAAGCTAGACATCATGCCAAGATCCAAAGAAATTCAGGAACAAATGAGAACAGAAGTAATTGAGATCTATCAGTCTGGTAAAGGTTATAAAGCCATTTCTAAAGCTTTGGGACTCCAGTGAACCACAGTGAGAGCCATTATCCACAAATGGCAAAAACATAGAACAGTGGTGAACCTTCCCAGGAGTGGCCGGCTGACCAAAATTACCCCAAGAGCGCAGAGACGATTCATCCGAGAGGTCACAAAAGACCCCAGGACAACGTCTAAAGAACTGCAGGCCTCACTTGCCTCAATTAAGGTCAGTGTTCACGACTCCACCATAAGAAAGAGACTGGGCAAAAACAGCCTGCATGGCAGATTTCCAAGACGCAAACCATTGTTAAGCAAAAAGAACATTAGGGCTCGTCTCAATTTTGCTAAGAAACATCTCAATGATTGCCAAGACTTTTGGGAAAATACCCTGTGGACTGATGAGTCAAAAGTTGAACTTTTTGGAAGGCAAATGTCCCGTTACATCTGGCGTAAAAGGAACACAGCATTTCAGAAAAAGAACATCATACCAACAGTAAAATATGGTGGTGGTAGTGTGAAGGTCTGGGGTCGTTTTGCTGCTTCAGGACCTGGAAGGCTTGCTGTGATAGATGGAACCATGAATTCTACTGTCTACCAAAAAATCCTGAAGGAGAATGTCCGGCCATCTGTTCGTCAACTCAAGCTGAAGCGATCTTGGGTGCTGCAACAGGACAATGACCCAAAACACACCAGCAAATCCACCTCTGAATGGCTGAAGAAAAACAAAATGAAGACTTTGGAGTGGCCTAGTCAAAGTCCTGACCTGAATCCAATTGAGATTCTATGGCATGACCTTAAAAAGGCGGTTCATGCTAGAAAACCCTCAAATAAAGCTGAATTACAACAATTTTGCAAAGATGAGTGGGCCAAAATTCCTCCGGAGCGCTGTAAAAGACTCATTGCAAGTTATCTCAAACGTTTGATTGCAGTTATTGCTGCTAAGGGTGGCCCAACCAGTTATTAGGTTCAGGGGGCAATTACTTTTTCACACAGGGCCATGTAGGTTTGGATTTTTTTTTCTCCCTAAATAATAAAAACCACCATTTACAAACTGCATTTTGTGTTTATTTGTGTTATATTTGACTAATGGTTAAATGTGTTTGATGATCAGAAACATTTTGTGTGACAAACATGCAAAAGAATAAGAAATCAGGAAGGGGGCAAATAGTTTTTCACACCACTGTATATGTTTTGAAGTTTGCTGCATTAGCACCTGGTTGTGGGTATTCAGAAAGTATTTTTGTGAATGTATACCAAAGCAGAATTTAAATTGGACTATCTTATGTTCTGTGTTGTGTAGTAAGTGTTTAATATTTTTATTTAACTACACCTTCTAAATATAATAATAATAATATTAATAATTCATTGAATTTATATAGTACCTTTTCTCACTACTCACTACAAAGTGCTCACCATGAAGATGGCTAGCATTCTAGAAGATCAGCAGAAACAGTGTGCATGGATGTTACGGCATGACATATCGTTTTCCAGTTTTGGTTTAAGATGCAAGTAAGGGAAATTATTGATTAATATTACTAAACCTTAGCATCTGTTTGAGGTCCAGTGTTCCGATGCTGGTTGACTAATGTTGGGAGGGGATTCATGCACATGCAATTTAGTTGACTGCAGGTAAGATATTTGTTGGCAGGAAGGGTAACTTAAAATTTCTATAGTGAAATGGAAGAAAATGGCAAAAGATATTTCACAGTCAGGAAAGAAAATACAAGAACATTTTGTTACTTATGTTCTTTATATAAATTGAAGCTTTTCAATGACTTGTATATTGTAATGAAATTTTTCTATCGTTTTTGGCCTTCGGGCTCTCATTGTGCTCATTTAAATTTCCAGTGTTCAGACAATGTCAGAGAGAAAGACTTAGAAGGGAAGCTGTAAAAATATTACATTTTTTCATTTTAGAACTAAAGAAGAAAGAAGTCACTAGTTTGATCTGAAAGAAACTGGAAAAAATGGCAGGTGTTTTTGTTTTGTTTCCTGGAGCATTTAATATTCACTGCTGGAAAATCCCCTGTATCACCTGAAACGGAAGCAGCTTCTATTCTTACTTTTGCATCCTTTGTATCTTGGTTATTGTGTTCAGATTGCTGATTGGACTCAGGGGATTCACAGTGCTATCTACAGGCACATGTTTTTAAATCAAAGTGTATGCTGAAAGCCTAAAAGTTCTTCCAAGATAAGACATTTAAACTAAACTACAGTCAAATTCTACTTCCTGTGGGTTTGATTAATTTCTTGAACCCAACGTTTTCAGAATTGGGTTTGGCTTTGTATATCACTGGTTAGCTAAAACAGCTTGAAAAAATAGACAGCCAGATAGAAGACATTTACAACTATAAATTGAAACCATAAATTATTAAAATTTTTTATGTATGACCCAGCTTTTTGACTTGAGTGCCAATAGTGTGACCCTGATTTAGCCTGATATAATAACATACTCACATTGGCAATGGTGAACGGTCTTCCTCTCCTATGAGTGGAGGAAACCGTTATCTAATAAAGTTGCAAGGATGGGATGTGGGTAGACAGCATACATCCTCACCTACCATGAAAATTAATATTTATTTATTTATTTATTTATTTATTTTCTTCCCGGAAAAGCATCCTGCTGTGCTACATATCTGCTTGTCTTTTTGTATAATTTTATTTTACAGTTACTTACATTGAAACACTACTCTTCCAGACAGCGATTTCCTGCGGCAAGTTTTTGCATTACATGTGAAAATAATGAAAAGCAATAAAATCCTGGCAGTTTCAGTGTCCTTGTTTGGGTTAAGGTTAGCTTTAGCATAAGGTTGTGTCTAATTTCTGGATTGTATAGAAGGCTTATACAGATTATAGCTTGCTCAAGAAGATATGTCACTCATTAAATTGTGCAGCCTCAAAAGACTCTTATATGAGTTTTTGGTGTGTTTCTGCCTTATTTAACGGTTTTTATAATTACGTCCATCCACCCAGGCCGCCAGGTACATACAGTGTATGCATATATAAACCAATTCATTGAATCAAGCACCCATTCACCCATCCATTTACCCACCAACCCAGGTGTGTATTCCTCCATTTGCCCTATCAAACATCAACATATTTTCTTAAACATCTTTATATTCACCTGTTCTTAAATCCAGGATAACAGCCAAGCATCTGTCACTCAGTCTTTTATAATGCTTCTGTCTGTCTGTCTGTCTAATTCTCAAAAAAGAAGTTAAGAAATTTGACAACACGAGTGGAGACCATTCAGTCCATCAAGCCCGTTTGTTTAGCTAATAGCTAAGCTGTTCTAATATCGCATGCAGATTTTTCTGGTTTTTCAAGGTTGTCCAGGTTTCTGCTTCAACTACATATCTCAGTAGTTTATTCCAGATCCCCTCTTTGTGTAAAAAAGTGCTTCATGGCTTCAGTTTCAAATGCACTTCCCCTTAATTTCCACTGATGTCTTTGAATATGTAATTCACCCTCAAGCTGAAAGAATGTTACTAGATTTACTTTATCAATGCCTTTGAGGATTTTAATTACCTGGATTTGGTCCCCATGCAGTCTCCTCTGCTCAAGACTAAACAGGTTTTATTCTCAGAGTCTGTCACAGTAGGACATGTCCTTAAGTCCTGGGATGCACTTGGTTGCTTTTCTTTGCACAGCTTCAAGTGGTGCTATGTCCTTCTTGTCCCATGGTGAGCAGAACTGCACATGATACTCCAGATGTGGTCTTACTAGTACATTAAATAGCTTGAGCATAACACCACACAAGAAAACAGCTCAAGATCCCAGTTGGAATCCCCCCTATCTGATGTAATAAGGTGTTACGAGGGTGTACCCTTGGCCTGGTCTAGTCACTTGGGTCATCAACAATGACGATCCTGCAAGCCAGATCACTCTTGGGGAATCGTGCCAACTGACACTCCCTCACAATGGAGGGTAATGTGCCTTATTTGAGACTCCATGAACAACTGCTCATTTGATAAAAAATCAAACCAGCGGTACCGAAGGATTCTCCAAAGAGACACAGTACCGAAGGAGTCCAGTCTTAATCTCAGGTCACTGGATAGCGTCCAAGTCTGCCATCCATATAGCACAATGGGAAGCACCAGGACTCTAAACAATTGTACCTTCATCCCTTTTGCAGAGATATCAGGAGCACCACACACCCCTTTTCAGTGACCCTATGACCTCCCCCCATGCTCTCCCAATTTGTCTACTGACTTCATAGGAAGAGTCACCAGAGACGTGAATGTCCCTGCCGAGGTAAGTAAACCTACTAATGAGGTCAACATTCCCTCTGCAGACAGACACACTGCTGATAGCTGTGCCCAGAAGGTCATTAAAAACCTGGATCTTGGTTTTTATCCAGGACACTCGCAAGCCCAGACACTCAGACTCCTCGCTCAGTCTCTTGAGAGCCCTGATCAGAGCCTCCATTGACTCAGCGAAGATCACAGCGTCATCGGAAAAGTCAAGATCATTAAATCTTTCTTCACCAACAGATCCCCCACAGCCGCTAGACCCCTTGACCTTGCCCAACACACAATCCATGCAAGTATTGAACCGAATGGGACAAGAAGACACCCCTGAAGAACCCCAGAATCAACTGGGAAAAACACAGAAGTTGTACCTCTACTTTGCACAGCACCCATAGTACCAGTGTGAAGGCCGACTATGATATCCAGAAAGTTCAGGGTGGGGATCACGCAAAGTCTGAGGATTTCCCCAGGACAGCTAGAAACCTCAGAGCCAGTGCAGTCGATGGAAGACTTCTTGAGCATAAAACAAAACTGCTTCAGTTACTGGTAGTTGAGCAAGTGATTATGGATCCTATTGAGGATGTTATCCCCCTGTAGTTGCCACTATCCAGGTGATAACCCTTAGCTTTCCAGATGGGGACAACAAGTCCTGTTCTTCAGTCAGTTGGGATTGTGCCCATCTCACAAATGGAAGCAAAGATTGCTGGCAATGCCAGGACAGCCTTACCACAGATCCCTGCAGCCTTCCCTATTCTCAGATGGTTCACCACCTGTGCTGTCTCAGTGAGATTGGGTTGTTCACAGCATACTTGTAATATCCCTTGACTTACATTCAACAGTTGTTATGATATAGCCTAACATTTTTAATTCCCTTTTTAATTGTTTCTGCACATTTCTAAGTCGATTAAAAATTGTCATGATAAAACCCCTAAATCCTTTTCAGAGATAGCTTCTTGTAGGACAGTGTCTCCATTCTTGTATTTGTAATTGATATTCCTTTTGCCCTTGTGTAGCAATTTGCACTTTTCTACATTAAACTGCATTTTTCAGGTGTTTGCCCAGTTCTGAAGGTTGTCCTGGTCTTTTTGGATTCTTTTTGCTGCCTCCTCAGTGTCAGCTATCCCTCCAATTTTAGTGTCTTCTGCGAATTTTACAAGTTTACTTATTATACCAGAGTCAATGTCATTAATGTAAATCAGAAAAAGTAATGGTCCAAGGACAGACCCCTGAGGGACTCCACTGAGGACCTTGCTACACGCAAAGCATTCTCCTCTTATCCGTACCCTTTGTCTCCTACCGGTTAACCAACTTGAGATCTAGTTTTGTTGGTTACCTCTGATGCCTACAGCTTCTAGTTTCAGAATTAAGACTTCTCATTATGGTCATTAGCTAGGAGAACGGCTTGGTCATTTGTAGACGCATTTAAAATTATAACCTATAAATCAGACACTTCAAGAATTGATTGGTCTGAAGTAAGGGCTTATTGCTACACTATGGTGGCTGAGAACTGTTAAGAACAGAACATACACCCTGCCTATGAGGTGTAAAAGTGGGAAGCAACAATTTAAAAATGGAGTTGTGGCAAACCTAAGAGAAGACACAAGATGGGTTTAAAATTCAAAAGGGGTGTGCACTTTTAAAAAAGGAGTTGGGCATATTTTAATAAACAGTTGAGTGGCATTTAGAAGAGAGAGCGGCAATTTTCAGAATTCCGTAAATAAAAATTCAAGCTAGAAGTGACGTCATGAATATACTACTAGACAGTGAATGATTTTACACTAGTATTATTAAGAAAAAACAATGAACGTTTGTTATGTTTTAATGTAAGGTGTTTTACAGACCCTGTTGATTCTGTACTTTGGACAACCAGCATAAGATGTTTTATTGAACAAGAAGGATCATACCTGACAGATATTACATCATTTAGTTTTATTGCCGCTGCCCAATTATTTCCGTGCAGAGATGTGACTTTTTTTTTTTAAAGTGATATGTAATATTACATGGATGAAAAATATTTACAAAGTTGTAGACTGTGGTTACTACATATGATGTCAGTATACTACTGAAACAAAGATGGCTAAAGAGCCAGTAACATAGTACTTGTGGTCGCACAGAATGTTGTCCCAGTTTTGTGCAAAGCTGTGCAATATACTAGCTGTGTTTCCATTGCAGTTATGCTCAACACTTCTGAAAAGTCAACAAAACACAAATGCAAATTGTCTGTGTTTCCTTTGAGTGATTTTATGCAACCAATGTTATGGGTGTTTGTTCTGTTATTTCAATTGCATCTATAATCGCCATGTTTGCTTTTAATTAGAGGCGATGAGAGTGAGTGTACACAATAAAAGGAAGGCAAACTCCCTATTCTTGGCAGAGGCCACGTGTTAGGGATTTCTTTGAAATCATCCACAGTGATTTTACTGAGGAGTTGTGGGTACAACATTTTAGGACGAGCAGCTCAACATTCATGGAATTATGCAGCACAATAGGCCTTTATGTGTTCTCTGCCGTAGCAGAGGGAGCCAGTCCCAACTGAGAAGTGCATAGCCCTGACGCTTTATAAACTGGCTGCCATTGCGGAGTACAGTTTTGTTGCCAAGACTTTTGGTGCGAGCAAAACCACCATTCACAGGTGTATATATCGGGTGTGTCAGGCCATATGCTCTAAACTAAAGAGGTAATACATCACTGTATCTGATGTGGATGAGGCACAGCAGATTTCACAGCGCAATTACGAGGCACACAAAATACCTCAGGTGTATGGTGCAAGCGAAGGCTCACATCCCTATTTGTGCATCAAGTAATGATGGGTATTGAGATTATAATAACAGGAAAGGCTGTAAATCTGTTGTTCTGCAGGTAGTCATTGACAACAGAGTAATGATCAGTGACATTTGTGCTGGGTCACCCAGTAGTGCTCATGATGATGCTGTATTTGTGTCATGTGAGCTAAATACGAAAAAAGTGTTTCCATTGCAGTTTTGAAAATTGTTGCTTTGTTGAATCTCCTGAAAAACCACCTCAAGCAAGCGTATAAACTTTTTTGGAAATTTTGAGTTTTTTCGAAATTCACGTGTTTCTGTTGGGCGGCGCAGTGATAGCGCTGCTGCCTCACAGTTAGGAGACCCGGGTTCGCTTCCCGGGTCCTCCCTGCGTGGAGTTTGCATGTTCTCCCCGTGTCTGCGTGAGTTTCCTCCGGGCGCTCCAGTTTCCTCCCACAGTCCAAAGACATGCAGGTTAGGTGGATTGGCAATTCTAAATTGTCCCTAGTGTGTGCTTGGTGTTTGTGTGTGTCCTGCGGTGGGTTGGCACCCTGCCCGGGATTGGTTCCTGCCTTGCGCACTGTGTTGGCTGGGATTGGCTCCAGCAGACCCCCGTGACTCTATGTTTGAATTCAGCGGGTTGGAAAATGGATGGACGTGTTTCTATTACTGTTTTTTTTTTGTTTCGCAATTTCAAAATGCGCATTAAGGAGGTTAATGGAAACACGGCTTCATTCACAGTAGTACCCCTGTGATAAAACTATAACTTCTGTGATCCCCCTGATTTTTATTATTAAACTCTCCTCCTTGCCTACTAATATATTCTAAAGTTTGAAATTGTTTTTAAAGTATCACATTTAAGAGCTGAAGATTAATTTTTCTGGTTTTAAAACAAAACTTGCAGTACATTGTTCATAAACAGGTGCATTATTTTAAAAATACATGTCGTCACATCTGACTCAAATGATCAGGCAGCTGCAATAAAACTAGTTGATTTTAACATCACTACTTGTGTCATATGTGCTCCTTATTGTTAGAAAAAGTGCTACCTTCCATTGTACTTTCTTGTTCAAAGTGCGGAGTCAACATACTCTGTAAAATAGCTTGTGTGAAAACGTAACAGATACGTCCTTCTTTCTTAATAACACTAATTTAACAGCATGTGTTCTTGCTGTAGAGTTAGTTTGAGGTAAGGTTATGTGCCTTCCAAATGTTAATCACGCTTATTTGCATTACATTTTAAGAGAAGTCAAAGAAAAGAACCAATAAATGACTGTTATCAGTGAAAAGGGTGCACACTTGTTTTGACTTCAAACCCCAAACCTGTCATTTTCAATGGACATTTATTTACTACAATGTGCAATTGTTTTAAAGTATAGTATATCGGAGTAAAAATGAGTGTGTTCTTGTACAAATGAAATACTGCATTAATAATAATAATAATAATAATAAATCTTTTTCTCTTGTCTACAACATTTCACCGGAAAGAAATGCTGTATATATTGTGTTCCATGTAAAGCAATAATATGTTAGTTCAATGGCTTTGATTAACATTCACTAATATCACAAGAAGCAATTCATAAGTGCTGTTTAATACTGTATGTGTGACGTCATTTCTATCATTGCATTAAGCAGGCTGCTTTTATAATTTCACATGCATGTCATCATTTACCTTTTATCAAATGTCTTTTCTCTGAAAGAGCAAATGACCTTAAAAACTAATGGAAAGGCTAATTTTGAAAGGAGCTTCATAGACAGCTTCAGTACAAACCACAGAAAGAGACTTAAGAGTATTAACATTGCTGCTTAATTATTTGTCATAAGTCAATGTATAAGCCTAAGAAATAGATAAAAAAAATAAGCAAACAGGCTAAAAGTAGTTATGAGCTCATACAAATACGGGCACAAAAACAATATACAGTGCATCCGGAAAGTATTCACAGCGCATCACTTTTTCCACGTTTTGTTATGTTACAGCCTTATTCCAAAATGGATTAAATTCATTTTTTTCCTCAGAATTCTACACACAACACCCCATAATGACAACGTGAACAAAGTTTACTTGAGATTTTTGCAAATTTATTAAAAATAAAAAAATTGAGAAAGCACATGTAAATAAGTATTCACAGCCTTTGCTCAATACTTTGTCGATGCACCTTTGGCAGCAATTACAGCCTCAAGTCTTGTTGAATAAGGCTGTAACATAACAAAATGTGGAAAAAGTGATGCGCTGTGAATACTTTCCGGATGCACTGTAGGTCAAGTCCACTGCATGATTAGTAAAGCAATTTAACCCTTTAGTACTCATCCTTCAAGATTTTAACATGCCAGAACTTCACCAACCACTACACATTTTATTTCAGAGTCAACATTTCAATTTGTACACTTTACACTTTAAGGATGTTATCCAGCCCATTTTAAAAATGTCTTTGCGCAACATTATGATACCATTACACAAATCCAATATCAGTAAACCCTGAATTAAACTTATTAAATGCTTTTAGTCAAATTGAATTTTGTGATTGGTTAGATAGCTAACAAATTCATTGCTCTTTGATTTGCAGATAGCATTGAGGACTACATCCAGAGCTCTTCTACAAACGTGGACACTGCTAATCAGGAGCTGGCCAAGGCTAATCGTTATCAGGTAGGCCAAATTGTACCAGTACAAATATTTCAGGTAAAAAAAAAACTTTCAAAGATTATCTTTTATAAACAATGTGCTGCATTATTCTGTTCCCAGGGTTTATTATCTTTTAACCAAATAACACTCACTTTAACAAATTGCACCGAAGGTTTTTTCTTTGTCCAATGTGATGCACAAATCCTAAATCAACAGTACAATTGTTATTGTACACTTGCTAGTTAAGCCAATTGCACAAAATCATAGAGCAAGATGATGATGAAAACAGTCCAACTTTTGCCCCTGGATGTTGATATTTTAATATTTACAGTATATATATATATATATATATATATATATATATATATATATATATATATATATATATATATATATATATATACATACTGCGGTGGGTTGGCACCCTGCCCAGGATTGTTTCCTGCCTTGTGCCCTGTGTTGGCTGGGATTGGCTCCAGCAAACCCCCGTGACCTTGTGTTCAGATTCAGCGGGTTGGAAAATGGATGGATGGATATATATATATATATGTGTGTGTGTGTGTGTGTGCACTATATTAAGTGTCAGTTTCCTCTCTTTTTTTCTAAAAGCTAGCCATTTACTGTCTTCACTGTAAAAGTTTTAGTGAAAATTAAAACAAAAATAATTCACAAAAATGAGAAAAATTAACAATTTACACAAATTCCCCTTAGGGATTAATAAAGTAAATCAAATCAAAAAAAATAAAGTAACTCCTTGCTTAGGATGTTTCTGTTGTAGGCTTCCGTCTCATAGTTGTGTTTCTTTAAGTTTTTCTACATTGGCATGGCATACACCCATACCCGCATTATTACATATTCTAGTGCAGTGGTGAGCAGCGTTGGTCCCGGAGGGCCGCAGTGGCTGCTTAATTATAAACTAGTCCTCCTCAAATAACTGATTTTATTTAATTTCATGGCTTGTTAGTGTTTTAACTCTGCCATGTCTGGTCATTCTCATAACATAGATTTTTTTTTCTTTCCAAGATATCATCCAAATGATTTGAAGCCTTAAATGGATGAATAATTCTCAGTCCTTCACTTTTTTCTTTAGTTTCCTTCCAAATATGTGATTAAACCAGATAGTTTATGATGAATCCACACAGGTGTAAATAGAAACAAGTTACTGTAGATGGAGTGCTGCTGGTTCCTTTGTCATTTGCATCTTCTGGCTAATAATGAACCAAGAAAAACTGTGAATGCAACTGTATAAGACTAAAATAAGCAATTAAGGGGTAGGCAGTGTTAACAAGCAAGACAACTAAAGTGAAGCATTAAAATGTTGCTTGAGCAATAAGTGTTTCATCAGCAATAATTGACTTCTCATTAAGAACTGGGTTGAAACAAAAATCTGCAGCTACTGCGCCTCGCTCACCAGGACTGACATCGCTCACCCCTGGGCTTGTGCCTACGATGTGACCCACAGTCAGAATGCTGTATGCCTCCACGCCTTTCCATTTGCAATCTATCAAACAGTCTATACAGTATTTCCGTCTCTCTGAGATCATTCTCTTGTTAAATCAGAAATATAAATATCAAGTATTAAGAATGTTCAATTAGCCTGGTAGCTTATAGGGGATAAAAAAGAATATTCTTTTATCTATGCAGCTGTGTAAAACTTTCATTCTATTCTAATTAAGTAAACACTTACAGTAATGTAAATTTAACATTAACATTAACTTACTACGTTTGGCGTTTACAGTAAATGTTCCTGATCTAATGTGGGAAATGATGGAGATCAAATTCTCAGATTTGCTGATCCTGGGAAAATAAAAGACTTAAACAATCTCATCCCTACAGTCCAACACATATTCTGTAAGATTTAGGTTCTGAGCAAAGCTCTAAGATGTGACATGGCCAGCACAGTAGATGCTGGCCTAAAGCTTGGAAATTGCGTTAATATGCAGGAGAGTAGCATTTGTAGTCAATAGGAATCAGGCTTTAAAGAGGACAGAATCTTCTGCAAAGGTAAAGGAAACAAAGTGTCTGTCAAAATCAGCAGGTGCTTACAATTAAAATACGTTTCCTGTTGTGGGAAACAGCCCGGACACAGACAGGCAGACACCGATGGTTTCAAACCACACACACGTTTATTATACATACTGTTATTTGCAAGTGTGCACACAACCCAGTGCCCCTGCACCAATCCCCCTCAGTCCAGGCCTCTTGCAATAATGCCTCTTTCTGACCACCTCCACTCCTCTCCTCCGAGCTCTGTCCTCTTCCACCTGACTCCAGCTGATGAATGGAGGGAGGCGGCCCCTTTTCAATCCACCCGGATGTGTTCCAGGTGCCTCTTGACGAGCTTCCGGCAGCTCTTCCTGGTGTGGCAGAACCGCCGCATGAGCACCCAGAAATACTCCGGGTGTCCCTGGTTGTACTTCTGCCAGCACCTCCGGGTGTGGCGGAAGTGCTGACATTCAGGGCTTTTCAGGCATCCAGGCGCCCCCTGGCGGTGACCACAGGCCCCTACAGGGTTGAGCTTCCATACTCTGCTCCTGTGGTTCCCATACCAACCAGGGTGGCTGCCCCCTCGTGGTCCGGAGGACACGTAATCCCTCTTCCAGTCCTTCCAGGCGTCCCAGCTTAGTACCGCCCCCAGCTGCTCGCCACACTGTGGACACAATAAAATGCATTGTCATGTTGGCTGAATTTAAACAGCAATTGAAAGACCCTAAAAAAAGAAACAACAAACGGTATCAGAAAATGTAAATGGCAATAACACTGGCCTGAAAGGGAAGTTAAATGACAGACCGATGTGGAGTACCCAAAAGCTTGACTCAGTAGGAGAACCTGTCCGTTTCAACTAACTCCAAGTGCATGGTAAAGAGAAATTGAAAACAGACAAACTCTCAAACACATGAATAAATTGTGGATAATAGGTGGGGGACGCAACCCATCCCTGAGCACAAATAAGGACCAAGAAGGTCAAACATATGCAGTAAAATGTTTTTTTGTGCCTTAAGTACAAAGCATGTTTGTTTTTAAATTAGGCTTGTCTCAAAGTCTGATCCATTTTAACACAGTTGACAAGCACTCTTGATTTAACCTTAATGCTAAATTTATCTGTGCTCTTTATGGACAGATTCATTTGTGTACTGTCAGAGGTGATTTTTACTGTCAAATATGATTTTTTCTATTTGATTATTATATTGATTATAATATGTTTTATTACTAGCTTTTGCTCTTAGCACTTTTAGAAAGCATTTTAATTTAAGCCTTTTGATTTGTGACCCAGTCTCAGCTGTGCTGAGCTTCTACTTTTATGCACAATGTCAAGCATTGATAAACTGTATCACTATATGGTTTGGAAACAGCAATGCCCAATGAGCACAAGTTTCTGCAGTGAGTAGTGAGGACAGCTGACAGGATCACAGGGGTCTCCCTCTCCTCAATCCAGGACATTATTCAGACACAGTCTTCATGGTGCCTCCACCAATATGAAAGACATCTCTCATCCGTCACACATACTGTCTGACCTCCTGCCATCGGGTAGAATATATTGCTGGGCTGGTAACATCACTTCAAGAGAGGCCTACTAAATCAACAAGCTAATTCAAAGGGCAAGCTCAGTTATGGGACACACTGTGGACCCCATGGAGATTGTAGCAAAGGAGAGAAAGAAAACAAAACCCGAGTGCCATTATGAACAATGCTGCACATCTTGCCTCTGGCACACTAACGCAGGGGACTTTCAGCTAACGAATTATTCAGTAAGTCAGAAGTTTTTCATTTTCAAATTTTCTCCCTTTTTGGTCATTCTGGTGTGTGTTCAGACCATTGTGTGTGTGTTTATTTATTTATCTGTCTATTTATGTATTTATTTAAAGAGATTCTGTAAAAAAAAAAAAAAAAAAAGCAAATTTTTACCTGGGGATATTTTATCTATCGCTTATAAACTTGAGCAGTTTTCACATCTGACTTTTTTTGCACTTTGCGTCATCCATTTTGCTTTCTATTTTTACCAGTCATCCAAGATGGTATACCTTTAGCATTGAGATCAATTTTGTATTCATCAAAATGTAAAGAATTGTCTACCAGTCTGTCCCAGTGCTTTTATGAAAAATATCCTTGGTTAGATGTAGCTGGTATCTGGAAGGTACTGACAGAAGTGATCCTACCTGTTGGGCTCTTGAGCAAAGCCCTTAACCTGAAAATTGCTCCAGGGGTGCTGTACAATGGCTGCCCCTGCTCTCTGAACCCCAAAAGTCATGTGAAAAGACAGTTTCCTCTCGGGGATGAATAAAATATGCCAAAATCAAAAAAACATTCTTTGTATCCAAAGTTCACTGCTCAGCTACACTAAATGAGACTACTGCTGCCTAGCAAGCTTTGGCTGATACATGCTGAATGTCCACGTTGACCGAACTGAGTGACACCAATTCCCTTCTGCTTCGCCCAGTGGGCTTAGCTTGGTATGCATTAAACATCAAGCGTTACTAGCCTGAGCTACAGTAAATGGAACTCCTGTCCCCTAGGGAGCTTTGGCTTGACATGTTTTGAACATCATTCTTCACTACGATGAGCTTCACTGAATGGAACTCCTGCCTCCTAGTGACCTTAGCTTGATACATGTTAAATATGTTACTAGCCTGTGGTACACCAAAGGAAACTGTTGCCTCCAGTGGGCTTAACCTGTTATGCATTGAACATCCCCCTTAACTAGCTTCAGGTACACTGAATGGGACTGCAAACCCTTAGCAGGCTTCGCTTGATATGTGGTGAAAATCATGTTTAACTACCTTGAGACTCATTTTTCACTCAGTGCTTGTTTGCTCACATGTAGCAGTAGCCACCCAAACATGAACATACAGCATAAACGCTGTGATTAAGGGTCATATATCAGGATACTCAGCCATGCCCTGTCATTTTGTACACTTGCTAGTAATGCAGATTAATTAGGGGTAAGGGTGGGTTAATGTAAAAAAAAAAAGTGCAATCAGCAGAGCTCCTTAATGTGTATTAGCAGCAGTAAATACCCTTAATTGGTGCTGTCCTCCCGTGTGCACTGAGCTGTGCTGACTGCCTCAATGAGGCCCTTGTTCAGACTTTTATGACCAAGTTATACCTGGAGCAGGAGAAAATGTGCTTAATATATCAGAATGGTCCCAGATTTAATCTAAAATGTGGGAATGTTTGAATCTTGTCTATATTTTTATATTTCCCTTATATAGCTTGAAAGAGGAGAACATGTGTTCCATGTCTCAGAATGTTATCAGGTTAAATTTTCAAAAAAAAAAAAGATGGATTGATAGATTTTGTTTTACATTTCCTGAGAAAAGCATAGCAGTCATTAGCGCAGGCATTTCTAATATCAGTTTATTGGAGTATAATGTACAGCCAAGTCTTTATCAACTGACATTTTTAGGAATGCTAACCTCATTTGCCACTATATTTGTCACAAGACATATTGAGAAGAGTCTTTGCTGAGACAGATACAATTAAATGGAATGCGTGAAAATTAAAGTAAGTGTCCATAAATTAGCTGGGCAGCTGGAACTTGAACAAGAAAATTAGCCTTCCAAGCCTTTAGCGTCATTTTTCACTTGCACCCATACCCTAGGTTTGCTTCTGTTGATTTTCTCTGTGCAAATAGAGACATCCATGAATCTTTAGAGAGCAACGGAATTGAAAATTCTCACCGTTCTTGAGCATAAATGAAATAAATCAATACAATTACGCTTCTGCTAGTCATGCAACAAATCATACCATTGCAGCCGCTATCTTCGAGCCAGTAATAAAACCTTGTCAAACACTACCAATCAGGGGCTAATAATAATAGCAAATGAAATTTAGACAGCCAACAAGCCAGCCGACACAGAGGAAAAAGCACCACATTAACTGAGTCCTACACGGCCTGAAGAAAATTACTTTCATCTGACTTGCTCAGCTATTCAGCCATACGCTTGCCTTCCGATTAAAATGCATTTTAAATAAGTGCGGATTTATTTATTTATTTATTTTGCATTTAAAAGTATGTAACAGATGAAAATGTGACTACAGTTGTGAGAAGGACAATTATGTGCTGGCGAATAAGACCATAAATGTCAGAATTAGCTGTGCATTGCCTATATAATATTTTTTGTGTATTTTAAAGCTCTTTTGAAATGTTATCACCCACTGTGGTAGTGATGCCATGGCACTTTTGTACTGGGTTTTCTGTATCTATAACAGGATTTCTTTTTTATAATATGTTGACACTATGCAGGTCTAGGTATATGTCTATTACTCAAAGTAGGAATGTGTTTTTGAGTGATTTTGCCTTATGGAGTCTTAAGAAGTCCCAGCTTTATGTCATTCACCCCAAGCATATGTTTGTCCTGTTCAGACATCATCTTGATATCAACTTTGGCAGGTCCTCATTTATTCCTACGCAAATTTTCCTCCTATGGCAAAATAAATACAAACAAGCTGGTATTCATCAATAGCATCCTTCTGTCAAGCAGTCTTGAGCACAGAAAGGTACAGGGGTGTGCATCATTAGTAGAGTCCAAGTATAAAGAAATAGAGAAATGTCTTAAATCATGGACCATGTTTACAAGTCCCAGGTACCTACACAATGAGACTGTGGATACTGTGGATAACCAAAATAAAAGTCATTTCATAAAATATGTTCATGCAATTTTAAAGATTATTCATTTTATTTAATCAGCAGAAGAAAGTTCAGCTGTAGCTAAAAATTCAAATTCTGTGGTCAGAATTTCCCTATACTAAGATAAAACAAACTGCAATATCAGAAGATACTCAACAAGCAACTATATAGACAGATTTGTGAAACTCATGGATAGAGGAATGGATAGATAGATAGATGGATAGATGGATGGATGGATGGATGCATGAGTGTCCTGTTTAGGATGTGGGACATTGTTCATGATAGCCATTATTTTTCCTTCTGCTGCAGCATCCAAGTATAGACTAGTCCCAAAAACTGGCTAAAGGAAACCTTAATGTACATTTGTTGGGGAAACTCCATAGCTGAATGACCACTTTTCCTAAGAAGGTCTTTAGCATCAATTGATGAAGTTACCTGCCAGTGATTGCCATACATTAGCATGGTATTGGCCTACTACAAGCCAGTACATCCAAACAAGAATGGCAAGTTGAAAACACAAAACAATGAGAAAACGAGAGCTGCAGTATCCCTTAAATACTGGCTGAGCAGTCCAGTTCCCTAGCTGCATCCTTAGGTGACTCTATATAAAGGAGACAGGGCAGCTGAAAATAATACACACATACTTTACAATGTAAACATTATGCAATACTACTTAATATTTAATATGCACAGTATCAAATAAATAAAACACAAAAAATAAAACCGAAAAAGGAATTAGTAGTGCAAAAAGTAAAACAAATTAATTTAAACATTCAAAAAAAAAGACTAAATAAACATTAAATAAATGAGTCACAGCAACAACCCTGACTATACTATAACATATATAAGGTGACTTCTGCCTGTCTAGCTCTTGGGCATATTCAGTATATTTGTGATGCCCTAATCTCACAGGGCCAGGCGTGATTCTCAAAGAAGAATACATGTCTGGAGACAACCAGTTAAATGTGTTTGTAGTCCTCACAGGTGGCGCAGTGGTAGTGCTGCTGCTTTGCAGTAAGGAGACTGTGGAAGATTGTGGGTTCGATTCCCAGTTCCTCCCTGTGTGGATAGCGCTTTGAGTACTGAGAAAAGCGCTATATAAATGTAATGAATTATTATTATTATTAGTGAATAGCAGAGAAATGCTGCATTACAAAGACTTACACACACTGGGCTTCTTGCTAAAATACTTACACCCCCCCCCCCCCAGACCCCCCGCCCCCAGTTCTCCAGTTCGTGCATTTTCAGAGTGAGATCTCTAAGTACTAAAGAAGCACAACGCAACTGAAGGTGAATAATTAATTTGCATGTGGTAATGAGTGCTACGACACTGGAGACCGACAGACTGACAGATACACACACACACACACCTAGACCACCATAGCTACTGGGCTGCACATGTTTGAGAAGTGCCTCTGTCTGCTGTGATATCTTCCTGTCATTTTAACTACTGCATCACTATATGACATAACAACATCAACGAATGTGTAGATAATACAACGTGCTAAAACACCATAGCTAGTTTGTAATACACATGTTTGCAATTCCTATTGGACAATAATGTTAAATTTCTTTAGTTATTCATTTAGATGTTCAGTCAGAAGGTGGATATTGTACATCTACTGCTGCTGTTAGACAGATTTGTTGATTCAGTTGTTTTTGAGTACTGAAATCTGTGTCTCATGTGGCTCTTTGTTATCAGCTCTCTTAACGGTGTTGCAGTGTGACACACCATTCATTTTAAATGCATATTTCGCAGTTCATATTTTCATGAATATAGCTGCCAGTTCTTTTGAAACTTAAATTGACTCCTTCCCTATCGTCGTAACACTGAGCAACAAGAGGCACCACACAGCACCTGCGACAATGTATCGTTTGCGTTTTCCGTAAGTCCATTGATGTCATTGAATGCCAATGTATAATGTGATTCTACGCAAATGTTTTTCCTTGCATCAGACTGTTTATTTTTAAAACATGCAATGTGCTGTCTGCTCACGCCACACACATGTAAATGTCTAATAGTATTTTTTTTTTTGAAGAGGTTGGTTCATTATAAACAGAAGCTTGCTCTCTGTTGAGCCAGGTTAACAAAAGCACCTCTGATCTTTGCAAACTCACCGCCCCTACTTTGAGCGCTGCCTTCTCAAGACATTAGATTAGTTAAAAATGTGAAACTCAGTGAACTGTCTAATTGCTCCCACCCAGTTTTAAGCAAAATTCACTCATGGTTGTCTCCAGACATACTGTGTATATTAGACGTCTGGTTTCAGCAAGACTAGTGATGTCCTGTCTATTTTGTAATTCATGTTGTAATAAAATGCATTACATTTTTATTACAGCAGATGGAGCATTACAAACATTAGCACTGCTGTTGAGAATCCTAAATAAAATTCTGTATAACTGAGGCAACAGATAGACACTATAACATAATCAAGGAAATTTATAATAGAAAACATATTGGAAAAAACAATGGTAGAGAGAGTTTTAATCTCATTCAAATCCATTAAACATTCTGCTGTTCTGCCCTCATTAATGTAGTGAAATTAGAGTAGGAAAAAATTAGTAAATAAGTAGCCCTGCCAGAACCCGAGTTAGAAACCCCCTCTGTCATACCAGCAGCTCATTCCTTCTGAGTGCCAGTCAGTGGGAACCCTTTATAAGTGATTATTTAAAAGGATTAGCACTTTCTCTAACCTTTTATAGACATTTTTTTATTCCCTACCATTTTCAGAATCAGAATCAGAAAACTTTATTAATCCCGAAGGAAATTACTTATGTTACAACTTAACAACAGACAAGGGACATATTACACTAAGAGCAAGTATAAAAGTAACCATGTAAATATAATAAAGTATAATAAATGTAAGTATCAAACTAAAGTACAGAGTGTTGCACCTTAAGTTAATATTGCACATTTTGAGAACAAATAAGGTTATTCTCATGTGAAGAGCAGAAAATGTATTGCACAAGAACAGATAGTATGTTGCACATTTCAAGTACTTGAAAAAATGTACCTGGATATCCAATAAAGAAAAAAGGGTAATAGCTTAAAGTGTGGGTGAGTGACCGGAAAAGGAGTTATAGAGTCTGTTGGCTGTGGGGAGGAAGGATTTCCTGTGACGTTCAGTGGAGCACTTGATGCTAGTCAGTCTACTGCTGAAAACGCTCCTCTGTCCAACCACAACACTATGAAGTGGGTGATTAGCATTTTCAATAATAGACCGAAGCCTAGACAACATTCTCTGATCTGCCACAGTTTCCAAGCTGTCCAGTTTCTCTATTACCACAGAGGCAGCCTTCTGAATTAGTTTGTTTAGTCTCCTGATGTCTGCCACTTTCATGCTGCTCCCCCAGCATGCCACAGTGAAGAAAATGGCACTGGCCACCACGCTGTTGTAGAACACTAAAAGATCTGAGCTTGTGTAGGAAATGCAGCCTACTTTGACCCTTCTTATATACTGTATGGTCAGCAAGTTCCTGGACCAGTCTAGCTTATTGCTCATATGCACCCCTAGATACTTGTACTCCTCAACGATCTCCACCTCCACACCCCTAATAGACAAGGGAGTGGCTGGAAATCGCAGTCTTCTTAAATCAACTACCAGTTCTTTAGTTTTACTGGTGGTGATCTGCAGTTGATTCAGCTCACACCAGTCAACAAACCTGTCCACTACCTTCCTGTATTATGTCTTGTCTCCATGTCTGATACTACCAACTATTGCAGAGTCATCAGAGAATTTCTGCAGATGGCAGCCCTCTGTGTTGTAACTAAAATCTGCATGTACAGGGTGAAGAGGAATGGTGACAGAACTGTCCCTTGAGGAGCACCAGTGCTACACAGCAGGGTGTCAGACACAGAGCCCTTTAGCCACACAAACTGGCCTTCCCGTCAGATAGTCCATGATCCACGAAACTAAGGGAGCATCCATCTGCATTTCCGATAGCTTACTCTCCAGTCTGGCTGGCTGGATGGTGTTAAAGGCACATGAGAAATTGAAGAACATAATCCTGAGAGTTCCTCCTGGCTTGTCTAGGTGACTGTAGGCACGGTGCAGCAGGTAGATGATTGCATCTTCGACTCCAATCCTCACCTGGTAGGCAAACTGGAGAGGGTCCAGGACTAGTCTCTCAAAGACTTTCATGATGTGTGCGGTGAGCGCCACTGGCCTGTTGTCAGAAGAAGCACTAGGATGTGCCTTCTTTGGAAAAGAAACCAGACAAGATGTTTTCCATAGCACTGCCACTTTTTTAATACTCAGGCTTAAGTTGAAAATCCTAAGTATTACACCACAGAGCTGTGAGGCGCAGACTTTAAGCACCCTTGGGGTGATGCCATCAGGGCCTGCCGCCTTGTCAGAACGAAGTCTGCATAGTTCTCTCACGACTTGGTCTTCTGTAAAGTTGGTGGATGGTTTGGTTGTGTCAGTGTTGTGGATAGAACAGGGGGCAGAGTAGGGTTCAGCTGGTAAGGAGGGGGTAGGAGATAGTGGTTCACCGCGCTCTTTCCCCTGTAATGAGTGGTGGAAGAGGGAAAAGTTAGCAGGTGAGGTATTGATGGTGGTGTCCAGGGATACATTGCCAGCCACAGAGGTGGAGCTGCAGGGTAGGTTGGACTGAGGCATGCTGTCAAACCTACTATAAACTGGTTAAATTCATTTGCCTTTTCTCTGTCACCCTCAGTCCTCTGGCAGCTTGAATTAAAACCAGTAATTGCCCTCATGCCATTCCAGACCTCTCTGGTGTTGTTCTGCTGAAGCTTTTGTTCCAGCTTTATCCTATAGCTGTCCCTCCCCTCTTTTATTTTAACTGACAACTGTTTCTGTACCCTTTTCATTGCTTCTTTGTCACCTGACCTAAATGTTCTCTTCTTTTCATTCAGAAGAGCTTTAATGTCCTTGGTGACCCATGGTTTGTTGTTAGGGAAGCAGCGTACAGATTTTAAAGGTACAGTGTTGTCTACACAGAAGTTAACATATTCTGTGACAGTCAGTGAGACCATCAATGTCCTCCAAATGAGGCTCACAGAGAGCGTCCCAATCTGTTGTCTCAAAACAATACTGTAAAGCTACACTGGCTTCCTCTAACCACACCCTCATAGTCCTGACAGTGGCTGACTGCCTCTTCACAAGTAGCACATAAAGAGGAAGAAGGTACACAAGGTTGTGGTCTGATCTCCCAAGATTTGGAATGGCTGAACAACGGTATGCCTCTTTAACATTAGCATACAACAGATCCAGTGTTTTATCCTCTCTGGTAGGACAATTAACAAACTGGCTGAAACTGCTAAGTGTTCTGTTAAGGGAAACGTGATTGAAGTCTCCAAATGAGGATGAAAGCATCTGGGTGTTTCGTCTGGAGTCCCGCGGTGGCCGAGTGGATAACGTCACACGCCGTCGCCACATTTGCCGAAGGAGGAATGTAAACAACAATGGCGATTGCATGTGAGAACTCCCTGGACATGTAGTATGGGCGTAGTCCTACCGCTAACAACTCGCTGTCCGGGCTGCAGATACGTTCTTTAATCACAATGTGACCCGGGTGGCACAATCGTTCATTTACAAATAAAGCGAGCCCACCACCTCTGCGCTTCCCACTTTCAGCCCGTATTCTATCCGCTCGTACACACTGAAAGCCGGCAATGTCCATGGCAGAGTCATGCATAAGCTCGTGCAGCCACGTCTCAGTAAAGAACATTAAACTGCACTCGCGAAATTTCCTGTTGTACTTAACCAGTGCCATAAGCTCGTCCATCTTCTTATCAAGCGATCTAACATTGTCCATGATCACAGAGGGGAATGAAAATTGCAATGAATTTTATTATTACAAGCAACAAACTCTTTGGTATGGGCATATTAAGAATAACATCACTGAACAAATGTGTCACTAGTGATGTTGTAAGCACTATGGACTGCAGTTATGTTTGTTTGAATTTATTTCCTATAGATGACACTTGTAAACTTCCAAGATTTAAGCACTGGTCACAAAGGAAATAAATAAACGCTGAGTTAACAGAAGTTCATGTTTTGATCATCTGCTAGTTAAAGTGAATTTAGGTTTTGCTTTTGTCCATTAGTGACAGGACTGCAATAATGCCCCGAGCCTAGTTCTGATTTTATTTTTATTTTTCATTTTTGCCATATACACCTTAAAGCAATCAGCAGTTGACAAAACATTCTGACATTAGAGATAAATATTACTTCTCTTGACTTTTAACGCTGATTTAAGAAAACAGCTGTCATGGTAAATGAAAGCTTCAAGCCAACAGAACACAGGTCTCTGGTAGAACAGGAACAAGGGTGAGTTTCTTGTCTATGACTGAGGTTTTCACTCTTCAGCTCTAAAGGAGGCTTGGTTGGTATATATATATAGTACCTGACAAAAAATAGAAAGAGTACACAACACATTTTAACAGGTACTACTGTATACAGTATATCATATCTTTTATTTAGTTCTCACAACTGAGAGGGCGTGGTGGATGTCTGCCACAAGCATCCCACATTGCCACTCTTTCTTCCTATAACCACATTGTTATACTAACTACATGACTATATGAATGATATTCATGTATTTTAGTTTGTCTCTGGATGTTTCGATATGATAAGGGTCACAGCTCATAGGGTGTAGTTCAATTGAAATACTTTTTATGTCAGGTTAAATGCAAGGCAAACCTACGTAAATGCAATACCAACCACTTTTACTATGTATTAATAATCTGTCAATTACACAATAACATCTTAGAATTACAATTACAGTATGCTGATATTCAGTTGAAAAATGTCAGTCGTGGTGTTTTTCTTACTAAATTGCACATCCAAATGATTTATCAACTTGAAAAACAAATTAATGACTCAAAGATTAAAACTATAGCGTTCTTTTTTGAAAATAAACAAGGGCCAGGGAGTAAGTACTTTTTGCAAGGCCTGGCCATTTCGTCCTTCCTAAATAAAGCCTATCTGCTTAGCTCAGCTAAGTTAAGCGACAGCACAAGCTCTGTCTTCTGCTCCCCTTTTCCTGAAATGCTTTTCACCCGCATAGTAGTGGGTTGTGAGGGTGGGTGTTATGATCTGTGGTCATTTTTCATTTTTTCATGCTTTGCTGGACTTAATCTATGTTATGTTACATTCAAATAGATTTTTGGGTCTCAGAATCCAACAATATTGGTTTTTAGCCAGCACGTTGTTAATTAAATGGTGATGGTACAAGGAACCTTATCAGAATTGGCTGATGTTAAGATTGGTGTTCCACGGGGGTCAGTGTTAGGGTCATTGCTGTGTTTCATATATATAAATGATTTGTATGGGAATACAAGTAACACCCTGGTTAAGTTTGTAGATGACACCAAGATAAGTGGATTGGCAGATAATTTGGAATCCAGTTAATCATTACAGAGGGAACTGGATAGCATACAGGCTTGGGCAGATTTTTAGCAGATGAAATTTACTGTTTGTAAATGTAAAGTATTACATGCAGGAAGTAAAAATGTTAGGTTTGAATACACGATGGGAGGCCTTTATAACACACTGGTGAGGCCTCATCTGGAGTAGAGTGTGCAGTTGTGGTCTCCAGGTTACAAAAAGGACATAGCAGTGCTATAAAAGGTCCAGAGGAGAGTGACTAGGCTGATTCCAGGGCTACAAGGGATGATTTATGAAGAAAGATTAAAAGAGCTGAGCCTTTTCAGTTTAAACAAAAGAAGATTAATAGGAGACATGATTGAAGTGCTTAAATTATGAAGGGAATTAGTACAGTAGATTGAGACTGTTATTTTAAAATGAGTTTATCAAGAACATGTGGATATAGTTGGAAACTTGTTTAGGGTAAATTTCGCATCAGGAAGTTTTTCTTTTCACAGAGAACCATAGACACTTGGAATAAGCTATCACATAGTTTGGTAGACAGTAAAGTTTTAGGGACTTTCAAAACTAGAGTTAATGTTTGTTTAGAAGAATTAAGTGGATTAGACTGGTGAATTTATTGGGCTGAATGGCCTGTTCCCATCTAGATTGTTCTAATGTTACAAATATTTTCAAACTTTTTCCAGCACCATGTTGGTTTACATGAACACTGCCATTCGGAGCTATGATTGCTATGTAACATCATCTGGAGATGCATGCCACTGAGTCATTGTCACAACATAATAAAAGACTGGTGCCATGAATTTCCTGGTGTTCCGAGTTTGTGGATATGAAAACAAGAGTGTGGTTGTGATTAGTGGTTAGGATTTACGTTTAGCTTTAGACTACTAGGTTTGACCACCCTCTGTTACCAAACTGATCAGTTAGTTTCCTTAACATTTCTCCAAATAAATGTAATGAATTATTATTATTATTATTATCCTTTTCTGTATGCCGTACCTCTCATTAAGCATAACAGTGGGAAGTTGTGATGGTGTAGGGGTGGGCACTTTTTATTGATTTAAGCTAATTATATCTGCTTATATTGGCTTTTATCCTTTGTTCTAATAAAAAAATGCCAAAGATGCATTTTATAGGCTGCATTATTCACAATTCCCACCTCTAAAGTGAAATAAAAAAGCTACTATCAGGTGAAACAAGGGTGTATGACAGGATAGCTGATAATAAACAAGGCAACCTGCTATCCAAAGCATTTGAGCTGCTGCTTCCAGAGTCCCCGCAGATCAAATAAAGTAATGCAAAATTACTGTAGATTAATTTAATTAATTTTTATTAAACGGACAGCAAGATTAGGAAAATCCCTTGAAGTATGATTTAGTGTAGAATAGATAGCACCTGCTACTGTACAACTGCCAATGTAAAACTGAAGTGTACTTAATCTTGGACTTTGCTTTACCTGTTTAATATTTTGAAAATAGAGCCTCTGGGAACCTGATGTAGAGAATACTGTCCCTCCAATGTCTTCCTTTATTTTATATAAAATCATTATTTCTTAAATCAACTGCCTTGTGAGCCAGAAGTGTCTTCCACAGCTCTTAGGAATGTTCATAAATTTAATGATGAGGAAAAAAAAACAAAACAGTGGAAGGGAAGCAAATACAGGTAGCAGTGTTCATTTTGAATGTACAGTACTATAACATTTTTGTTCTGAATATCTTTTACTGTATACTGTAGCTTAGATAGATAGATAGATAGATAGATAGATACTTTATTAATCCCAATGGGAAATTCTTAGCACATCATTCTATATTCTACAATTCTTTAAGTGACAAAGATGGTCCTGCATTAGCGCTAACCCCTTCCAGAGTCACATTTAAGCAGTAACTTCACAGACTGAGTACAAAGTGCTTATCGATAGTCCGTGTCTACAGCTTTTAGGTCAGATTCCCAGATTGGTCACTCTGTGGGAGTGAGATGTTCACAAACCCTTCATTCTAAGATTCTGTAACTCTTCGGTGTTGTGTGATCAAAACATAAAAATCCAAACAATTCATCTCTGGAAGGATCCATATAGACAGATCCATGGAGCTCAAGCCTGCGCAGTCCATTTAGCACCATAGCTGGAAAGTGCAGCACATGGTGCCCGTCATAAGTCGCCTGATGAAGGAAACACATGTTGTGAGTGTCAACATGAAATGTGTGAGTGGGTGGGCTGTGTGACTAACTGTTTGAGAAACTCTAACCCTTCTTACAGCATATTCTATAGAGGCATTATAGAAATAAAAAAAAAAATCCACTTAATTGTGTGTGTTTTTTTTCCTGGAAAAACTGAGCTGCTATGTGTCTTATTTATGGTCTACAAATTTCAGTGAAAACAGTTTAGTTCAGTAATTGCATTTTGAGGTATTTATTGTACTTTTTGTGAGCAGTTATCACATGGGAAAGCATGTGTTAGAATAAGTATTTGCTGGATCTTTATTTTCTATAATTTTCACAGTGAATATTAAGCCTAATTTATATAATTAAATGTGAGTTGTATGTAGGCAGGTTTGTTTCAGCATCATGCAAAAACATTTTTTTATGAAAACTGGAAGATATCTCAGGGAAAGTCTCACTTAGAAGAGTAGCTATATGGTATGTTGATACCAACTTCTAGCATAGTAAGAGTAGTATTGGGTCACAAAATGCTCTAGTGTGGTCTGTTGACAGGTAAACGTCACTTGACAACTTAAATTGGTGGTGTAATGTTCTGCACACTCCTCTTCAATAAAATTAACCAGGTTCAAATCCTGCCTTTACACATGTAACTTATTTTGTCTTTTGCCAAAGATCTCCTTTACGTTTTTTTCATGGCCGTCTGCTGCCCTAATTAGACAGTTATTTATTGCACTTTGGCGTCACAAGCATAATCTCTCACCATTTTACCAGCATTGCAAACTGTCCTATTTTAATTTGTATTCTGCTAACCCATTAAGTAGTTGTAATCCCACAGCTGAGTCAAATCTCTTAATGAACTGGGATCATGGATCAAATTTAGTCTAAACAAAATATATTGTTCCCTCTTTTAATTTACAGTGAAGTTTTCAAATAATAACAGGGCAACAGTGGATAAAGCAGTTTTATGAAAGAAAGATTGATTATAATTTGATGGTGTTAACTTGCAAAGGCAGGTATAATAAGAATCAATTGAGTCTCTTTGTTTCTTGTAAAGTCTTGCAGGTCAATTTTACATGTACACAATTAAATGGTTTAAATGTGTAAAATGTTTCTTCATAGCCACCTTAGATTAAGGTGTGGACACTTTTTCTATGGTGTCGTTTCTCGTGACTGAAGACAGAGAGATATATTTAAAGTTAGTAAAAATCTTTTATTCAAACACATCAGCAAAGGCAAAATGACAGAGAAGCGCAGTCCTAGGACACCGCCCTTCATCTGCCCCCCAGCCAGGGTATCCCAAAGTTTTTATAGCGCTTTGTCTTGTGATTTTAATTACACAAGTATTGCAAAACAACAACAACGGTTAGTTCCTTAAAACCATATATAAAAGCTAAGCTTTTTCCTATATCTCTGACTAAGCATTTTCTTACAGTCTCCAATATTGGCCAAAAGACAAATGTTACGTACCCCCTGCGACCTTGTGACTTCTTCACCCTGTCTCATTTACTTTGAGGAAGTTAACCAAGAAAACAGTTTGAATCATATAGAAACTGATTTTGTTGAGCCCTTGCACAATATATTTTTGTCAGTTCATAGCCTTCGTAACAGGGTTTACAAGCATTGCTGAAATGAAAGTTTTTAGTCACCAAATACTCAGAGTACAAGGTGCTCAGGAGAACATCTTTCTTCTACAAAGGCCTTTTCTAAATAAAAAAAAATGATGATAAAAAAGAAGGGGACATCATCCCATAATGAAAACTTTACTGCTCAAAGGTTGATCTTTGATGGCTTGTAAGAGTTAAAAGAGATTTCTGTTTATGTTTCTTTTAAGAATCAGATTTGTCACAGATGTTTCTCCTAAAATTCCTTAAAAGAAATAGCTTCAGACATAAAGGACACATGAGATGCAATTGAGATTAAAGGAGTCAAAATTGAGAATTTGGTTTGAAAGCTAGTGCTGTTTAAATCTCTTTAAAGACTTCATATATTTACTTACTAGGGGGCTCTGCCGCCTGCTCGTTTTGCTTGCCACTTTGAAGCTCTACCATTCGCGTATGGGGAAGCGGATGTACAATTTAAACAGATTGTTATTTTCATAGGAATTGTTACATATGCATAATAGACCTAACTATTTTATATTACAGCGAGTAATTAACAATAGTAAAAAATAGCAAAATGTAATAAATTGTAAGAAAATTATGTTTCATGTTGCATTAGATGTATTCATTGCATTATACATTTTCGTTCGGTTTGGCTTTAAAATTAACATGCAAATACTTTTTAAACTTACACTTTTACTATAAAACTTCAGTAAAAACAATATTTTGAATTAACTTCTCGTCAATATTGCATTGAATTTTGATTCTGAGTTTGGACTTACATCGTGACAACTCAACTTTTAACTGCCCGTGAGTGAATATTGTTTCTTTTTCTCTAATAAATAAACAGACTTTTTCAAATGTTTGTCCCTGTGATTTGTTAATTGTCATAGCAAAAGCAATTCTAACGGGAAACTGTAAATGTTATAATACAAATGGCATATCAAGATCTCCTTTGGTGTCTATTGTTATCCATGGAAAATGTACTACATTACTTTTCTTGTCACCTGTTAAAATTTTACATATTAGAATTGATCGACCAATTTTGAATACAACTAATCTTGTCCTATTGCATAGCCCATCACTCATACATAAATTACACAATTACATTACGATACATCCTTCTTTCAACAGTAAATCGGCCAGTGGAAGTCCAGACAGTGTTAACAATTGTAGATATTCTACGGGATATTGTAAGTTGATGTTTTCATCTTCCATACTATCACCACCAACTGTCTCAGCATAGTCTATTCATACGCATTTAACCAATTTGCCATGTAACCGATTGACAATTTTCACGTTAATTCATTTGACTTCATTTCTCGGTGCTAGGATTGCCCGTGTACTCATTTCTTCTGTTGATAACCCTTCTGGATGAAATTCTTCAATAAGATTTGGACATAATAAGTCTTCTTTTATTGGGAACTTAAAGTGAAGAAAACAGACATTTATAAGAGCTGAGAGCGCAGGAAATGTGTCTGACAAAAGCATTCACACAAATGAGAGGTGAGAGGACCGTGGGTGTGGGCCGTTAACTGGAAATGGTTGAGAGGAGGGTTGGACCCCCTCTACCAACATGAAAAAAATCTCTTGGCAATGGTCTCATCTCAAGATTTTCTTTTATAATATAGAGAAGAGGTTTTTGTTTCCTTCATAATTTCTTGTGTGCCAGATAGATTTTGTGATCCTGATCACAGAAAGAACTTTAAAATGTTCCCAATATGCAAGGTTTTTGCGGAACGGCTAGTTTTTTATATAAATTACAAAATTTTCAAATTGGGGTGTTTCACATAATCATGGGTGCTCAGGTTTAGCTGCCTGGAACTAGGTCATGATCTCCTTAGCTCAAAATCACTATATTTTACAGCCATAACAGTTGCAGTTTATACTAGAGACTCTCTTAGCTAAAATACTGCAAAACAAATCTGTCTGATCATGTGTGCTCGGGCTCGCTCTGTCATGCCCAAATGCTCCTTCAACACTATGGCTTCTTTCCATGGCAATGCAGCCCTATATATACACCTAGCAGCAGCGCTGAGTAGCAGCTGCAGTCTTTCTAACTGATGTCAATGAGTATTACATTAGAAATAAAACTTGAGTTCAAAGGCCGTGAATTTAATTTCATATAATTTCTAAAATTTTGCACCAATGTTGCAATAGCCATGACACGTTTTGTTACATCTGTAGCAAATTAACTATGAAAGCACAGAAACAGAAAATGATAACACTCGTAAAGAAAGCATATGAGTTATACTTCGGGTGCAAGGAAAAAACCAGGACAAAGTATAGACTCCTCATATATGTTATGCATCTTGTGCTACCAGTCTGCGAGCTTGGCTGAAGGGTGTGCGTCCATCCATGCTGTCTGCCATGCCAGTGATATGGAGGGAGCAGAAGGATCAAGTGATTGTTATTTCTGCATGATGAATGTCTCAGGACTTTATTCCAAGAACAGGAATTTTATTGAGTACCCGAACCCTGCCTCTACTATGAGACCAGTGCCACACAATGAAAGGGGTGTGGACTCTGGGAAACGAGGACAAGGAGGCAGAAATTGACAAGCTGATGAAGATGGAAGCTGCTGCAACTGCTGACGATCCAGATTTTGAGCCATCAACATCCTGCGATCCTTATTTAAATTCCCAGGCAGAGCTCAACAATCTTTTCAGAGATTTGAATTTTTTCAAGAGTCAGACACAAAGTTGCAATGATGGTACAAAAATTTCAGTATTTCACCACTGTCATGAAGATTTGACAAAATTCTTCATACAAGTTGATGGCCTGACCTTTTGCAGTGACGTCGATGGACTGCTTTCCGCTCTCAGATGTGAACATGATCCAACAAAATGGTGACTGTTTATTGACTCATCATTGTTAAGTTTCAAGCTGTTTTCCTACCCTTCCATACCTGTTAGACATGCTATTCATGTGAAGGAAACATATGAGAACATGCAGCTGCTGCTGAAGCACATTCAGTACTTAAGGTACAACTGGAATATATGCAGCAATCTGAAGGGGGTTGCAATTTTACTCTGTCTGCAGCTTGGATATACCAAATGCTGTTTTATTTGTGAGCGGAACACCCAAGCAAGAGATTCACATTACTTGGTAAAGGACTGGCCACCTTGCAGGAAATTGGTTCCAGGGCAGAAGAATGTGTACATGACCCACTGGTTGATCCAAAGAACATATTTCTTTCACCTTTGCACATCAAATTTGGGCTAATGAAAAACTTTTTTAAGGGAATGAACAAGAAAATTGATGCTTTTGCATACTTGTGCCTGATGTTTCCACAAATCAGTGATGCCAAGATAAAAAGTGTTTTCGTTGGCACACATATATGAGAGTTGATGAAGGACAGTCACTTTCATGGCCTTCTCCAGGGTGCCGAACATGTCACATAGATCACCTTCAAGAATGTCTCTTCTAACTTTCTGGGCAAGTACAAGGTACAAACTACGTCAAATAGGTTGAAAGTCTGTTGCAGGCAAACAAGCTGATTAACTGCAACATGTCACTGAAGATACATTTTCTTCATTCCCTCTTGAACTTCTTTCCCAGCCAACCTTAGCTCCGTCAGTGACGAACATGGTGAAAGGTTTCACCAAGACATTGCCAGCATGGAGAAACATTACCAGGGAAATTGGAGTCTGTCTATGCTTAGAGATTGTTTTTGGACAGTGACTACAAACAAAAATCTGTGGCAAAACATTTCTAGTGTTTTCTCGTGTTGCTTACATTGCAGCATCATAGCATATGCCTGTGCTGTGGGACATTTTACAATTTTAAATGCATAACTGCAGTTTTCTTGAAAAACCTACATGATCTAGAAATTACCAATACATATTTGTGTATTTGTGTAATCTATTGGTTTCACCAAATTTTGTAGGGGAAACAAAATTTTCCATAAAATGTGTTGTTATTTGGACTGATGCGTTTTATCCAAGTGTCTTACAACATTTGAGATACAATCAGCTACATCTCTTTTGGTTTTCCAATTGGAGCAGAGGCAGGTGAAGTGACTTACTCCTGGTCAAATAGTATCAGTAGTGGGGTTTGAACCCACAACCCCAGTGCTTGAAGTCCAAAGTCTTAAATAGTATGCCACACTGCCTGCCTTTTCCTCTAGAATGAGTATAATCTAATTAGAGCACAGCAACTAATAGTATTAATGAGAAGCAAGAACTACAGCTTTGTAATCATAGTAAAGTGTTTTATAACAGCTGTCCATACATTTCACAGTATATTACTGAACACACAATGCAATTTTTTTCAGATTGCATAAAAAATGTCTGGACACTAATTGGAACATCTGAGCTTGTTGTGTTACTTGGCTGAGGTTGCTGCTGAAACGCAAAAGGAGACACATGTGGGGTTTTTTTTCCCACCGAAGAAAAATTTGAGAGGCATGACACAAGAGAAAATGTCTCCAATTTATCTGTTTGTAATTTCATTGTTGTCTAAGAGAAACCAGAGAGACATTATGGAGATTTCTTTTTTGAATTTTTATTCCTATGGAATAGTATAGTGACTCCTGCTGCATGAATGTAGTGTCGTGTTTGTGAGGACCACACAGGATATTTTCCTTTTGAGGTTTTCATCTTCTTTCCCGTATCTGTGTCCATTATCCTACCACATCCCCAAAGACGTGCAAGTTGGCTTAAGATGTGAATGCCTTGCTTTGTCATCATGCAAAAACTGCCACTCAGATTTTCAAAAAAACTGGACAGTTGTTCAAGATTAGTTTGTCTTAGACTACAGATTATATAGTATCTGAATGTGATAGCCAGGTGGACAGAGTCATTGTAAGTGTCATGAAAAACTACAATATGATCTCTGCTTTATTACACTTGGAGGCAGAACCTCTGTTTATTCGTCATGGGTATGTTTTTGCTCCTACTCTGTTCAATGCTTGCATAGACTGGGTATTGGGCAGGGTTGTGTGGTCCAGCGGCTGTGGGGCATCTGTTGGTGAATAAAGATTCACGGATCTTGACTTGGTTTTAAAAGTGTAACTTTACCTTAATGAATGGGACTAGGATTCAGAAATATAAAAAAGCAAGTATAGCAGTAGAGGAGTTTTTAGGAGAATTGAGAAGTCTATCATTGCAACACTGCAGTTGAACAAATTTTGAAGCCCCATCTGCTAAACTAAAGAGAAATTTTGTCTGTGGTGTCAAACACATTATTAGTTATTGTTAAAGTATGTCTTTGATTTGTTTTTCATTGTTAAGTTTTATTAACAGTTAATTATATTTTGATTTTGTTTTGTACTTCACTTTGACCAATGGGCAGGGTCGTGGGGTTCAGCGGCTGTGGAGCATCTGTCACGGAGTCAATGGAGGCTCTGACTGGGGCACTTGAGAGACTGAGCAAGGAGTCTGAGTGTCTGGGCTTGCGAGTGTCCTGGATAAAAACCAAATACATACCTTTAGTGACCTCTTAGGTATAGCCATCAGCAGTATGTCTGTCTGTGGAGAATGTTGACCTCGTCACAGTGACATTCATGTAGACAGATTGAAAGAACCTGGGTGTTGGTGTCATGAGGTCACTGGAAAGGTGTGTGTGGTGCTCCCGATATCTATGCAAAAGGTTGAAGATCCAGGGGCCTCATGTATAATCGGTGAGTACGCACAGACATGTTGCGTACGAACGTTTCCACGCTCAAATCGCGATGTATAAAACTTAAACTTGGCGTAAAGCCATGCACATTTCCACGGCACCCAGCGTCAAAGCAGTGCTACTGTTCCTGTGTGATCACCCTTCCTTTCTTAGATCCACATTCCTGACATGGCTTTATAAATACACTGAAACTAACTGCATATTGTTTATTAGTGTAATGCATCTGATTGTAATTAACCTGCAGCAATATAATGGTCCAGGGAATAGCCATAGTATTCCAAATACCATAACTGCTTTAGCGTTGTTACGCTCACTGCATCTTCTTCTTCTTTCAGCTGCTCCTGTTAAGGGTTGCCACAGCAGATCATCTTTTTCCATATTACTCTCACTGCACCACTCGGAATATTTATAGCACTGTATCTGAGTGGGGAATAACAGCAGCAGCTGATCGGAAAGAGAATTATCGGTATACAGAATGAAGCAGACGCTGCCTGTGCCATGGCAAAACACTTCAGAGACTTCCCTGTACGGACTTCACGGTTTAGAAAAAGTTTCACAACAAGAACTATAAACGCACTCAATCAGTCCATCAAGTGCTCCTTGTAGAACTGTTTGGACTTATAAGTGCAATCACCTCACTGTAAACTTGCACTACAGTTATAATATTGCACAACCTGCGCCACTTTATAAAGCGCGTATTTACATATGATGACGATATCATTTTTAAGATGAAATGCAGCAAAATATGTTGATTATATTATACAGATAAAACTTTAACTTCATTTAAATAATCTGTATTGTTAATAATTAAACATGTGAGGACACGGTGCCACAGCGCTAGCTAGTTCAGGGATTGTTCCTGCATTGCGTTGTATTCTTGTTGATTCTGATGCAACACTGGAAGGATAGACGGATAAAATAATTAAACACGTACTACGAAGATATTTCAATGTTCCTTAAAAGTTTTGAAGAATCCGCATTTTAAGCTTACAAATGGCTTCACGTTTATTACATAGCTGATTGTGTGGCGATTGGGTTTTTGGAGAAAGAAAAGTAAGGACAGGAATTGGAGGTTAGTACGTTTGAAAGAGACAGTACTGCTGTGATAAATTATTTCATTGAAGGTCGTGCATGGAGCAGCAAGCCTCTTGCGTGAGACATGAACAAGCACTGCGCCACCGTGTTCCCATGTTTAATAACATGCTTTCATTCCTATCATCATGAAAAAGATATCACGTATACATTTCAGTATTTTAATTATTCAGAGAGCTGTAATATCACGAATGTAATGGATTATGTTTCCTGTCGGAGAAAGAGAAAGCCCGTTTAAGAAGCAGGTAGTGATTCACACACATTGAGCACATAGAAGATCAAATACAGAACAAAGCATTTAACGTGCCACTTTAGTTACAATGGGATTTGAGAAACTAGTAAATTAAACGATTTTAAGATGAAGTTTATGATGTTCTACTTTAATGGCAAAATAAACTACGTGATTAAAGTGGAAATTTCGAGATTAAAATTGACATTTCGTTCTTTTTTTCCCACTGTGTGCCTATTTTTTTTTGTCTGTACCCTAATAAGCTTTCATATGACACTCAGACGGTGGGCTACGACTCGCCTTTTCACGGCGACTTTGATAAGTGATTTCTTTTTTATTTCGGGCACTGTGCGACTTTGTGAACTTGAGCCTTCGAGTTTCTCCGGCACTCTGTCACTCGATCAACTTCCTTTTGTTGATTATACCACTGTTTAAACCAACAAATAGTATGTTTTTCCTTTGCCTCCACTTGGTATTCGCTGAAATTCTTATATTTCCCCCCATACTTTTCCCATTGTCTTTTCACAGAAGGCTATTTATATTGATTTGCATATTCAAAGAGGCGTAATTCTGGGAGGAGTTGGGGCGGGACAGAAGGCGCGTGCACGTGCGTTACTTTTCACGCTGATCGGGATTTATGTAGTGGAAGAACATGGAAATTTGCGTACATACAGATTCCTGCATCTGGATTTTTCTGTGCATACGCACATTCCCGCTTTTGTGCTTACGCCATGTTATAGTGTGAGTTCTACGCACGGCGTTATACATGAGGCCCCAGGTCTTTAGACTCCTGGTGCTTCCTGTTTCGGTACATGGTTGTGAAACATGGACGCTATCCTGTGACCTAAGACAAAGACTGGACTCCTTTGGTACTGTGTCTCTTTGGAGAATCCTTGGGTACTGCTGATTTGACTTTGTGTCGGATGATTGGTTGCTCACGGAGTCCCGAATGAGTCATATTACCTCTATTGTGAGGGAGCATCAGTTACGGCACTACGGCCATGTGGCGTGATTCCTCAAGGGTGATCTGACTCACAGGGTCCTCATTGTTGAGTACCAAGTGGCTGGACCAGGCCAAGGGGATACCCAAGTAACACCTGGTTGAGGCAGATAGATGATCATTTCCGGAGGTGGAACTGGACTGCGTGTCTAACCGGTGGGGGGGGGGGGGGGGGGGGGCTTGGCTGGTTTGCCAACCAGGATCCCAAGCTGTTTCGTTGTGTGGTGGGTGCAGCAACGTGCTGTACCAGTGCATGCTCCCCAACCTGACCTGACGTATCACTGTGACTGGACTAACTGCACATTTAGTTGAATTAAAAGTAATTATTGTCCCAATCCTCCTTTTCTGGAATTTGCACACTCCAAAGCTGAATAATGTGATTGGAAGTGAAAGCTTTGCAACAGAACGGGGTCTTAGTGGGATGTGATAAAGGGCAATCCATATTTGTAACACCTATTCCTCTCATCCCATTAATTACCTATTCCATTTGAAACAGCTCTATTTCCCTGTCACTCTATATTGTGCCATTACAATAAATAAGATGCAGAGCAAGGGTTGAGTAAAGTGGGCTCAGATTTCTAGTCAAAGTGCCTTTTTCATGGGCAGCTGCACAGTGTGCCATTTACTGAAGGGTCAGCAGAAACAAGAATCTGTTACCTTGTTTGCCTCATTTTATCAGGAAGCAGTACATTGACTAGGAAAGCTGCGGGGATGCTTCCTTAAAATGTAGTAAGTGGCGTTCATCAAAATTCATTAAAATGATCATTTTCAGTTAATAACTTTATCTGCTGACAATTATGAAACAAAATGGTTCTTCTTTACGTTCAGCATCCCAGTCATCAAAATTTTTTTAATGCACTTGATTCTTAATACACGCAAAGAAGTGTGGTAATGAAATCTGAAGCTTTTTTCCCCCTTCTTTACAATTTTGAGTGGTAAACATAATTACCATTTACAGATAATCTGGAAATGCATTTCAGTATGTGTGTACCCAAGGACAAATCAAAATAACATTTCAGATATCCTGAAACAGGCATATTTTGGGATTTCTATGATTCATTTTAAGTTATCTTCAATTGCATTTTCAGATATCTTAGCATTCATTTTGTGATCTCTAAATGTTAATTCAGCTTGCCATAATTTCAAGATAAGTTTTTTCAGATATTTCAAATGCATTTGAAGATATCTTAAAATATCTTATTTTTGTATATCTGATATGTACTCTATATTATGATAGCTCAGATGGGTTTCAAGATATCTTAAAAATATTTAAAAATATTTGAAACACAGAATATTCCCAAGTGACTTCCCGCTAAATTGCTGATGATTTCAGTTGGACTTACCCGTTCTTTTAAGATGTCTTAAAATGAATTTCACATATCTTGAATTGCATAAGATATTATTGGAGGATATTTGGAAATGCACAATATTATAAAATATTTAATATTTTCACAATGGATCCTGTTTGAGATATCTAAATTACATTTTAAGATATCTCAGATTTGTTTCTTGATACATTAAAATAGCTTTGTGCTCATTTTGAGATGACTCAAAATATATTTCAATATATTAGAAATACACTTCAAGACAACTTCCTGTCTCATTAAATGTATTTATTTATTTATTATTCAATTGATTGATTTTTTGGCTACATTATTTGTCCTGTGAATCAGTATTCTTGTTTTTTGTTTTATGAAAATATATCTACTTAATTATTTACTGGATATTTTTATACACAATCACATACTGGATAATTAGAATACAGTATGCACAGGAATTAGAATTTATAACATGATTAAGCAATTATTTTAATTAAGCACTTGTTTTACTATGTGATTCTGCATCTTATAAGACAATATTATTTTAAAGTATATTGTAATCTCACCAATATATTTTAAGCACTGAAATGCACAGAGCCTCTGTTAAAACACTCGAATCCAGTGATATGCACCGAGGCTTACGTGTAACCGCTCCACCAATATAAACAATGACACCCTGAAAGCCGATGACAAAGCCTGGGTGGAGGATTAGCAATAAGGGGGCATAGTGGAAAAGAATAGCAGACAAAGATGGCAACTTGGCAAAAGGTGTTGGCTATTAGCATTATGAAGAATGGGCATGGATGAGCCTAACATAATAGAAAGTGAGCTTGACTGAAGGGTGATCAGACAAAGGTGGCAAATGGTGTTGTCTATTAGCATAAGCAGCGTCAAAGTATCTTATCTAAATTAAGCTATGTAAAAAAATGTATCTGAGCCCAGGAACAGCAGCTCAATCTACAGACTGTTTTTTTAATAAAAGTCTAAACTGGAACCAGAAGCCTTTTGGACTCTGTGTGACTTCCTGGCTTTGGGTATTATTGGTTTGAGATTTTATTCTATGAAAGTTTCTGCTACTGTGTACATCTGAATTTCCCTATGGGATTAATAAAATCGATCTAATCTAATCTTAATGTTTTCTGATATCTGGAATACATTTAAACATATCTCAAATGCATTTTAAGATATCTCAAAGTAACTTCCTGAACATTTTAAGATGTTTAAAATGCATTTTGAAATTTCTCAAAATGAGCAGTCAGTCTGATTGAAACAATTAAGAACTTTACAGAAGTAATTAGGAGGCATTTTCTGCATGTTCTAAAATGCATGCAAGGTCAGTTTGAGATACCTCAAAATGTATTTTACATATCTTGAAAAGCATCTGGGGTGGCGCAGTGGTAGCGTTGCTGCCTTGCAGTTAGGAGACCCGGGTTTGCTTCCTGGGTCCTCCCTGCGTGGAGTTTGCATGTTCTCCCCGTGTCTGCGTGGGTTTCCTCCCACAGTCCAAAGACATGCAGGTTAGGTGGATTGGCGATTCTAAATACAATACAATACAATACAGTTTATTTTTGTATAGCCCAAAATCACACAGGAAGTGCCGCAATGGGCTTTAACAGGCCCTGCCTCTTGACAGCCTCCCAGCCTTGACTCTCTAAGAAGACAAGGAAAAACTCCCAAAAAAAACCTTGTAGGGAAAAATGGAAGAAACCTTGGGAAAGGCAGTTCAAAGAGAGACCCCATTCCAGGTAAGTTGGGCGTGCAGTGGGTGTCAAAAGAAGGGGGTCAATACAATACCATGCAGTTCAAAGAACAGAACAATTCCTCAATATACTAAAAAATAAAAAATATAAATTTTAGAATTACATAGCAGAATGTAACAGTAGATGATATATCCCATAATAAGATTTGGATTTGTGTAGAGTCCTGGAGACCTCATCCTTCATGCTGCCTCCCCCATTTGGCCATTCCACGGCTGAAACAGTGCTGGGCCAGCCAATCCGATGAAAGGACCCCTCTTTCCCACGATTCCTGCGATCCTCCATCTGGGATGACTTTTCCTTAGGCAGGCAAAACAACTTGGCAGGTGGGCCATGGCACCAAGTGCCACATTTGAGTATCAATTAAATTGGCCCTAGTGTGTGCTTGGTGTGTTTATGTATGTCCTGCGGTGGGTTGGCACCCTGCCCGGGATTGTTTCCTGCCTTGTGCCCTGTGTTGGCTGAGATTGGCTCCAGCAGACCCCCGTGACCCTGTGTTCGGATTCAGCAGGTTAGAAAATGGATGGATGAAAAGCATCTGAAACATCTCAAGATGTATTGTGGGTATCTTAAAATGTAAAAGATATTCTGAAATGAGCTTCAGCTATCTCAAGTGGTCAAATGTGTTTTGAGATATCTCAAAATGTTTATTTCGTTAGTCATCATGTATCATATACAAGCTGGGTTGTTCTGTCTTTGCTCGGGATACGTGTTAGCAATATAATATAATTAAAATTAGAGAATATCCCTATTGATTTAAAAAAAAAATAGTAAGTGAAAGTATCAGATGTAAATGTTCAAAGTATTGAAAAAATCCTGTCTAAGAAAATATTCATTATTCTACGGAAGAGTATTAGGGTCACAGTGAAAAAAAAAAAATACGGACACGGTGAAGAAAAAAAAAACTAAATGTCGAGATTATAGTCGACATGTTGACTTTATTCTTGACATTTCCACTTTATTCTCGCCATTTATGTCAAGATTAAAGTGAATTTCCCATCGGGATTAATAAAGTATCTATCTATCTATCTATCTATCTATCTATCTATCTATCTATCTATCTATCTATCTATCTATCTATCTATCTATCTATCTATCTATCTATCTATCTATCTATCTATCTATCTATCTATCTATCTATCTATCTATCTATCTATCTATCTATCTATCTAAAGTCGACATTTCCACTTTATTCTCGTAGTTTATTTTGTCATTAAAGTAGAATGTCGTAAATTAAACTTCATCTTAAAATAAGTATTTAATTTACTACATTTTCTCAAACCCCGTCAAAAGTTATGTAGCACATTAAATGCTTTGTGTTAAATGTTCCCCCGACCCAGTTATTAATCACTACGTGCTTCTTAAACTGACTTCCTCTTTCATTGAGGAGGCGCAGGCAGTGATCACCGCACAGAATACATTCACTTCATGATATTTCTGCTCTCTGAACATTTAGAACGCTAAGAAAAATACTTGATATCATTTTCATGGTGAAATGCATTAAAACAGGTATTAAACATGCACTCTGGTGTATGTTCAGTGTAGAGAACTTTATGGCAGGTGTGACGAGGCTCCAAAAAACTGGATGTATGAATGAATGGGTATCGCACAGGTTTAACTGAAATATTGTATAAATGTTGGGTTTGTGATCTGGTGGTCGAAGACACGAACACAGAATTCAATGGATCTTCTTCTGTGCTGACTTTCATTATTGCATGCGTGCTGTCTCTATCTGACGTACCAACATAATTCCTATCCTTCCTTTTTCATTCTCCACATAACCAATCACCACCCGATAAACGTCTTTGTGAAATTAAAACTAGTTATAAACTTAGACCACAGAGTGTTCAGAACTTTAAAAAATCTTCGTTATACATTTTTAAATATGCCATCCATTCAGGGTTGCGCCCATCCCAGCAAGCATCGTGTGCCAGGCAGGAACAAGTCCTGAACGGGGCGCCAGCTCATTGCATGGTGAATACGAGCACACACATACCCCAGGGTCAATATAGCATAAGAAAACCCCACTGCCTACATGACTTTGAAAGGAAACTGAAGCACGCTGAGTAAACCTAGCAGGAAAACATGCAAACTCAAGGCAGGGTACACCTGGAACCCCCTTGCTGCCAGTGCAACCTCTATGCCACCATGCCCCCACAGGATTAGTACATGCTTTAATGCATTTCATCATGAAAATGATATGAAGTATTTATCTTAGCATTGTAAATGTTCAGGGAGCAGGAATATCATGAAATTAATGTATTCTGTGTGGTGATCGCTGCTTGCGCCTCCTCTTTGTGCAGAGGAAATCAGTTTAAGAAGCACGTAGTGATTAACATGGCTCGGGGAACGCTTAGCACAAAGCATTTCATGTGCTACATAATTTATGATGGGGTTTGGGAAGGTCTACTAAATTAAATATTCATTTTAAGATGAAGTTTAGTTTACAATGTTCTACTTTAATGACAAACTACGAGAATAAAGTCAACATGTCGACTTTAATCTTGACATTTAGGTTTTATTTTTTTCTTCACTGTGTCCGTATTTTTTTTTTTTCTACTGTGGCCCTAATACGCTTTCGTATTATTCTCAGTAAATCTCAAAGGAAAAAATTGTGGAGAGTGACTGAAATACCTTTAATAAAGTGAGGTGTTAGAAATATGAATATTTGGACTTGAAGTTATTTGGCCCAAAGTTTAAACACAGATAGATAGATAGATAGATAGATAGATAGATAGATAGATAGATAGATAGATAGATAGATAGATAGATAGATAGATAGATAGATAGATAGATAGATAGATAGATAGATAGATAGATAGATAGATAGATAGATAGATAGATAGATAGATAGATACTTTATTAATCCCAATGGGAAATTCACAGGATGGATTCCAAACCAAATCAGTTGTCCTGTCAACTTCGACCTGCAATTTCTTGAAAGACCATGTATCCTTTTGACATCTCGGGGTGTAATATACAGAAAAATCGAATGGAGGACACAACAGATTTTTTGAGTTTAAAGTAAAAATTTCAATGAGGCTTTAAAATAAATATTAAGCAATGCTGGGTTAAATATGAAAATTCTTGATTAAACAGATAACACAAATTGTGGTAGATATTTAATGCATTCATTTATTTTCTCTTTAACACCAATAACTGGCAATGGCCATTTTCTGTAGCAGTGGTCACCACCCTTTTTAAGTCCAAGTTCCCTGAAAGGCAAAATCTACTTATGAAGCATTGAGAGAAGAGGACAGCCCAGAATTTGCTTCCAATTTGAGGCTTTTTATTTAAGCGAATTATATTTGAATTACATGAATTGCTTTGGTGCAACTTTCAAATTGATGCGACTAAAATAAGACTGTAACTAACATATCAAACTGACAATAGCTGTCTTGCTTTAAAAATGTTATATGAGACCTTTAATTTTCATTTCATGATTTAATTCCAACACAATAAATAAAGGTATGAGGAAATGAATTTGTTAGTTGTAGACGAAAAAGCAAAACAAAACTAATGACACCATTTTTAACTATTAAGATTATCCAGTGAATGAAAGCTGAATGAAATAGCCCTGATGTTACTACATTTCTCATTAGCTTTTTTAAAAAGTAGACCAGGAAATCTGTGTAACAACCTAACTTTGTGCTAACCACATTCCCAGTCAGTGCAATTAAAGCCAAGTGCATTTTGCAATGCTGTCACAAGGCAAAACTATTTCAGTCATGTTACTTAGTCAGTGTGATAGCTGTGCTTGAATGTTTTCTGCGAGTGCTTTATAGTTTGGCTCATAGCTACAAACAGCCAATCCAAGGCAGTCGGTGAGGTGTCTGTCAGTAAGACGGCTCCTGTACTTCGATTTGTTTATTTTCATTTGTGAAAACGCCATTTCACAGTGGTAAGTGGATCCAAAGTAGGCACTCACTCTTAGTGTGCATGCGGTGAGGCGTGGAAACTTCTCTCTGCTGACAGGTTTCCAAAAGTCATTGCCCCTTGATCTGGCTTTCTGCTCCATGTCAGCCCCACTTGGCAAAGCAAATGCTTGCTGGAAATTGGCTGCTACCTGTTCTGTATCAATAGGCAGGAAAGGGTTTAAGATGAATGCAGTAATATCTACCATGGCGTCTAACTCAACAAAACATTGGTTAAACTCTGTTGTCACTTTGCCCAGGTGAGAGCAATATTACTCATTATGAAAAACATCCTTGTATCTTTGATGCCTTATGACATTTTTTCCAGGTTGGGAAAGTGTGTTAGCATCCTTTTCGTTAGATGTGTTGACCAAGCACCAGGCTTTGCCTTGAATGCTTTCACTGTATTTATCATTGCGACTCAAACAACAGACCTCTGTATGGAGAAGTGAATCTCTTCTGATGTAAGTGGCATCAAGATCATACAATAATGCCTTGAATAAGCTGTTCTGGAGCACTTTTACTAGTTTCACGTTTATAAGACTGACTAGCAGTGTCATTACATAAGAAAAGTCCTTGACCTTCCCAGCCAAGGCTTACTGATGAATCACACAATGATAATTCACAAAGACTGGAAAATCAGGGTGTTTATGGCACAAGGCTTTAAAACCAGCATGCATACTGTGAATTAACGGGGCCCCATCAGCAGTAATTGACACCAGATTATGAATAGGAATGTCATTTTCACAGGTATATTTTTTAAACAGAGTGTAAATATCCTCACCTCTTGTTTTCTCCTTTAAGTGCAAAAGAGTGAGGAAGTCCTCCTTTGTAGTAGAAGGAAAGCCATTCTGACAAACACAACAAGCTGAGCTGTGTCTATGACATCCTGGGATTCATAGAACTGTAGTGAAAAATATTCACAGAATGTTAAGTCTTTCAACACTTGTCGATCCACGTCCTCTGACAGTGACTCGACCTTCTTGTCACGGCTGCAGGGCCAAGCGATACATTACGGAGTACGGTTTTGATGTCATCTTTGTTTTTGAAGTGGCTGAAAATGGTCTGTGCTGTATTGTCAAATGCTTCCTTCAATAAATTGCCATCTGTAAAAGGCTTCTTGTGTTTAGCCAAAAGGTGACTTATCCAAAATGATGCTTCAATAGCAAATTTATTTTGAGCAACAAGTTTTGTGAAAAGCGATTGTTTGGCCTTGAACATCAACTTTCCAAGCACAGATGAAGCTCTTTGTTGGGTACTTGTCATTGAAATTCTCAAGCTTGTTTTTGGTCACACAACCACCGGGGGGGTGGAACTGGACCATGTGTCTGCCTGGGGGGGTTGCCAACCAGAATCCCAAGATTGTCTCTCACCATGGTAAAAAGAAATTTTTGTTATCATTCTGGAAGAAAATTATACGTTTTTTGTTTTCTTTTGTGGAACCTCGGCCATGCTATCTACCGAGCAAGTGTAATATTCTGACATTTATGACAGTAAACATTCCTTTACTGTCTAATTGGTTACTTTAATTCAGCACCTGCTATGCAGGAAAACATACAACTGGATCGAGAGAGAGAGAGAGAAAGGCATTTGCAAAACTGAACATTAATCAGACATAAGGCATTTGTGTATAAATTTTTTGTTTCTGTCGGGAGCTACAGGGAAAAGTCTCAAAGATCTTCCAGTCTATTGCGATTGACAGGTTGGCGACCACTGTGTAAGTACTAATTAATCAGAGGAGGATATCTAACTCACCCGTCCTTCACCTCAGGGTTGTTTGTAAGCTTTTAGTCAGGAGTGCACATTCCCATTCCTGCTACAATATCTCTGCTGGGTTTAGCACTGACGGAGTCTTCAAAAACTCTTTCATTTTTTATTTTTAACTTACATGCCAATTTGTTCATGTGTTTTGCTCTCATTGTCTTGCTGCATAAACAAATGCTCTTCAGCATCTTCTCACATACAGGCTTCCATTCACCAAATGAATTTTTTAATACAGGGATTCAGATCCTTCATCGCAATCCATGTTTAGTGCATTGCTATTGTCTTGGAACACAACTACCATTGTTGCAATATTTGGTGTGTTTCTATTGTTTGACAATCTGCTCATTATATGTAAATGCACTGCGTTTATTGTGTAGAAGTTTTTTGGAACTTGCATTGAAATTCTAAAAAGCTATCCATCCATCCATTTTCCAACCCGCTGAATCCGAACACAGGGGTCAGCTAGACCCAATCCCAGGGCACAAGGCAGGAACCAATCCCAGGCAGGGTGCCAACCCACCGCAGGGCACACACTAGGGACAATTTAGAATCGCCAATCCACCTAACCTGCATGTCTTTGGACTGTGGGAGGAAACCCACGCAAACACGGGGAAAACATGCAAACTCCACGCAGGGAAGACCCGGGAATCGAACCTAGGTCTCCTAACTGTGAGGCAGCAGCACTACCACTGCGCCACCATGCCACCCTCTAAAAAGCTAGATAAATTTAAATAATTCTAGTTCCGTCTTTGCATTTCTGACTGGCTGGAGTGGCTTTTTAATTTATGTGAGAAGAGAAACTAGATCTACTTATCCATAGGAAAAATGGTTTTAAAAGAGTAACTTTACCTTAATGAATGGGTCTAGGATTCAGAAATCTAAAAAAGCAAGTATAGCGGTGGAGGAGTTTCTAGGAGAATTGAGAAGCCTACCATTGTGACACTGCAATTGAACTAATGTTGAAACCCCACCTAATGAACTAAAGAGAACTTTTGTTTGTGGTGTTAAACACATTATTATTTATTGTTAAGAGTATATCTTTGATTTTGTTACATTATTAAGTTTTATTAACAGTTAATCATATATTGATTGTGTTTTGTACTTCACTTTGACCTTTGGGCAGGTTCATAGGGTCCATAATCACAATATCAAATAACAATTTTTCAATTCTGGTTACACTACCATGCAGCCATGAGGTTAGTCAAAAAATCTATTCTTAACTCATTGGTCCATAAAATATTGTGTTCAAATTTGGGAGGATCACTCATATTTTGTCATATTATAAGTGAGTACACATGTTCTTATTTGTATGGACTTAATGTGAAGTGAAAGAGAGACCTGCAGATTCCTAAATGTTATTAAATTGTTAGTTTTGAACTTCACATGACATCTTCCACCCTGTTCTTTGACAGCCACCCCTGGGAAGATTGACTGTGGTCATAAATGTTTGGTCATTTAGACATTATTTCTCTGAATGGCTTTGTAATCCTTTCAGATTATTAAACATTAATAGTTATGCTTCCAGAGGTTTTCAGGACTTTCTTTTGATTGTGGTATGTTGGGCTTCTGAAAACATGGGCTGACATTTTCACTCTGCACACCAAATAGACACATGAAAATCTAAACTCTGATGTCTTTTCTTCTCAAACCTGGGCTGTGCACGTTTTTATTGGAATGTGGTAATTATTTCAGTATGTTACGTGGAGATTATTTCATGGGTTTTATCATCATTTTTAATATTTTCATCCATATCATTCCAGTTTTCACAGTGCTGTGAGTGTATAAGCCATTATTTACTAATGAGCACTCTAATGGGTCTGACACTGAAAGAGCGACAACCTTTCAGCATTCAGCATCGTTTGTCCCCATGTCTGCTCTGAGTGTTGTTAATTGTCATTATTACAAGACAATTAAGGGAGCAGGTGAATTAAGTGAATCAATAGTGTAATAATAACAAGAGAGTCAAGTGTTATAGTAAAATACAATTGTTTCTAAATGTACAATAAATGTAAATCTTACACAACGGAATTTTTCTAAATGCAGAATAAGAGAAGCAAGATAAAAGATCAGCTAATTAAACGATAATATCAATTAGATGGAGGTGGACTCACTGATTATTAAACTGTTTTGAACAAACATCTGCAGCCACAAGGGTCTACCAGAAACTATTTAAGCTACCTCACAACTTTGGGTCTGAAGCCAAGCCCAGTCACTCTGTGGAGCTTACATTTTCTTTAGGCAATGCAGATTTCTTCTCACGTCCGTAGGATTTGCATGTGATGTCCTAGAATGGGATGCCAGTGTATCAGGAAACACCGTCACACACATCACTTAGCCACTGAATTTCTTTAACTGGTTATACTTAATGCTCACCAAGAGTGCAAAGATGAGATGTATCCTTTGGAGGGGTGCACTTCAGGCTGCTCACTTTGCAATCCTTTCTCAGACAGAGAAGCCCCTGAGGGTCTCGGCACTGTGGACTGTGTTTTGGGCCTCCCCTTTCACTGTAGCAGATACCATGGCTTTATCTTCAGACCAGCACTCTGGAGTACTCCATTATTTCTCACATAATTTCACTCTTGCAACCTGTAAGTCCTGACTGTGATGTACTGGACCTGATTATTCTTACTATACCCATAATAGAAGACCGCTTGCCTGGTGTTACAAGTGTCTGGTAGTTTTTTTTTTTTTGCTGCTGATTTTATGGTAAGGATTGTTTTTTTGTTTTTTTTTGCTGAAGGTGCCAGGCTTCAAAATAAATGCAGAAATCACAAGCTTTTTTGAGAGTACTTACAACAGCAACCATATATGGTTGAAGAGATGAGTGAGCTTTAAAAAACAGAAAGGTTTGAGCCCCTGAGACAGTTTTGGCATTTTCTTGTCCCTCTGTTTCTTCTGTAATGACATGTAAAGGTTATTTGTGAAGGTTGAATGTAAGCCAGACACTGAGCAAGGACACCTTAAACCAAAAGACTTTAATAAGAGGTTCAACATAAACAGCAGAAATCAGTTTGCCTTTGCACCATAGCATCTTGTGTTATGCACTAAATACCTAAAAGTATTTTACTTCAAGAGATAGCTCAACAGAAAGAAAAAGTGTAGCTCCATGGTGAGATCTGAATTTGCATCTTTTGGGGTACCACATTTTTATAAACTACCTGACCTTCAGCAGTGTGTTCAACTCATAAGCCTTGTTCAAGAAGCTCAAGTATCACCACGTTTTCCTTGCCTTTCCCATAAAGTAGGATTGAGTTTAATATTTGAGATGTCACCCAATTTCCTGGAGTTGTTTTCAGTTACTAGGCAGACCCCACCAGCAATTGCTCTGATTGATGAGTAAGGTATGCAGTGACAATAATAAGAGGCAGCCCATCTTTTCTGCTGATAACCGTAGCACTGTTCAGCTCCGTATGTGATTAATAGCAGTCTGGGGCACCATATTGTAAAATCAATGGTGGCACACGCTCTGAAAACAGGCACAATGGCAATGCTTCTTACCATTTATGGAGAGGTAAGCACAGTGATGGCAACAGATAAACAACAAAGGTATAGATAACCGTTTGATGTTACCCATATGTATTGGGCTTTGCCACTCTCCAAAGTGAGGTGCAGACCTTGTTTTCCCAAATCAAACACTCCTTCATTTTGAGTTTCCATCATGGGTCCTTTTAACAATTGCCTGATATTCTATTACTATGTTCTTGTTAGAAAATCAAGTGAACATGGTGACAAGTAGTCTCTAATTCTGTTAAAACTGACTTTACAGTGAATTAGATTTGGGCAGAAAACTTACTCTTGACCCATACCAATGTCTGGAACAGAATATATGGCAGATATGGAAATAACACCCGTCTGCTGAACACTAGATCAAGCAGAGAATGAATGATCCCTATTTAATGAATAATTTGTATATTATAATAAGTGTGGAGACTGAGGAGACAGACAGACAGACACACACACACACACACACACACACACACACACACACACACACACATAGATCTGTGCTGGTATGGCCCTACAAGTCTGAGAGGTGCTTCTGTCTGATACAATATCTTTCTGTCATTTTGACTATTGTATTACCATATGTCATAAAAGCAAGCAATAGAGTTTAGATGATAAGCATTGTGGTCTATAGATATACTATATATTAAAATTCTGAGGCTTTTCTGCCATGGTATGTTTTCATGTTTGGTTAAACAGTAATGTTAACTTACTTTAGTTACTCAATTAGGTGTGAAGTCAGAAGTGGATGCTATGTAGCCTCGCTGGTATTGGAGTCATTAGACACATTTACTGTTTCAAGTGTAAGTATAGAAATCTGCAACTTTCTTAGCGGCAGTCCTGTTTACCAACTTTTGACAGACCGTTTACTTTGAATGCATATTTCACAATTCATATTTTCAAGAGTGTTTCTGCCAAATCTATTATTGTAACTAAACAAGAGCATAAATAGCACCTTCAGTAACATATCCTTTACTTTTAGCACTAATCCATTGAAGTCTACAAATTCCATTCTATAATCTGATTTTATGGAAAGGTTTTTCTATTGCAGCAGGTTATATTTATTTTTACCACATGCAATATGCTCTCTGCACATGCGACTTTTATTTATGTTTAATTGGGGTCTTTTTGGGAGATTTTCTGGCTGTAGGTGGTTCATCGTTATCAGAAGCTTGTTGTCTGCCGGACAAGGTTAACAAGAGCACCATTGCTCTTTGAACTGTGATTAGGGAGTCTCAAACACCGCAAAATGGGTGGTGAGGCCTTCTAAAAGGACTATAAAGCCAGGGCCTTTACTTCATCAACCTGCTCAGGGAGATTCAACCATTACCTAGCTTTCTTCAAAACTGCTAACTACAGGCATAGACTTCAAAAATGGGAAGCTTGCAAAATAATAAGAAATGTTCCAAAATATAGCAAAAACTCTGTCCTGAAGAAGGATAACCAAAACCCTTCAAATTATATGAACAAGGATTTTTTTCATAAATAATGGATTTATTAGAAGAAAAATGGAAAAATACAAGTAAATGCCTAAAAGAGCAAAAATAAGTAAAAGGAGTAACCAAAAATGGCAATTAAAGGCAAACAAGTCTCAATCTGCAAATCCAGAAAACAAAATCCAATAACCAGAGGAAAAAGTTAAAAGAAATGGCAATGCTTACAAAAGCACCTTCACACTAGAATATTCTCCTGAATTTAACTTCCTTAGTTCTGGTCTTAAATAGCCAGAGTAAAGGCTCAGAAGGAGTGATGTCAGGGTGGCCCCGCTTCTTGGGTCTCCACCTACAACACACAATTAAAGGGACAATACACAATCCATCCATCCATCCATTTTCCAACCCGCTGAATCCGAACACAGGGTCACGGGGGTCTGCTGGAGCCAATCCCAGCCAACACAGGGCACAAGGCAGGAACCAATCCCGGGCAGGGTGCCAACCCACCGCAGACAATACACTATATATATAATTCACTAAGCCGCCAGCAAGCAAGACACCCATGGAGCACGCAGAATGGAGCCACGCCCACCAACTCTAAGACCATTGGATACAACGACAACTCGCGGAGCCACGCCCACCAACTCGGATGCAGCAACTCCCAAAACACGGCATCATTCGTGTTTGTCTCTGCTACAGTCCACATGCACCTCTGAGCCACGTTGACTTTTCATTATTCTTTTCGGTTACGACGCACGACCACGTCCACCATCGCAAACTGTTTTACATGCCATGGTCTTAGAGTTGGTGGGCGGGTCTCTGTGAGTTGCTCTTGCGAGCGGGCACATGACCAGGCGGTGTGTATGCTTCGAGAACAAGGGTGGACGCAGCAGGACCATCTAAGAAGAAGCATGTTTGTCGCGGATGTGAATAGCTGTATGCAGCGTGTAAAACAGTTTGTTTGTCGCGGATAATTTGCCTTTTACTTTTACACAAAGACAATTTCCTGTTAGATTGGCCTTTGCGATGACAATTAATAAAGCACAGGGCCAAACTTTCAAAAAGATATGCATGTATCTGCCTAAACCAGTTTTCAGTCACGGACAATTGTATGTTGCTCTCTCCAGAGTTCCATCTTTTCATTCACTTACTGTTGTATCCTCAAACCCACCCCTTTTAGACAACTGTGTATTTCCGGAAGTATTCAGCCATCAATAAATAATTATGCGGCGTATGCCTGCAGGAACACGTGCAGCAAGCGAGCGAGCCAGAGAGAGAGAGAGAGAGAGAGCGACACACACAAGCGCGCGAGAGAGAGAGACACACGTGCAAGAGAGAGGGGGCTGGAGGCATAAGAATCTATATAATAATAATATTTCATTAGCAGGAACACGTGCAGCGAGCGAGCGAGCCAGAGAGAGAGAAAGAGCGACACACACACACATACAGGCGCGCGAGAGAGAGGGGGCTGGATGCATAAGAATAATAATACTTCATTACATTGATATAGTGGTGTTCTCAGTATTCAAAGAGCTATCCACACAGGGAAGCGAACCCACAATCTTCCACAGTCTCCTTACTGCAAAGCTGCAGCACTACCACTGCACCACAAGGCAGTTAAAGAATGCACCGGGCTCGATTTTGTTTTCACTTCTGTTTACAACGATCGGGTCGTAGCGTGCATTGTTGCAATGTTACTTTTCTTGGTGGCTTATTACATTACGGATGTTTCACATGTTCATTTTTTTCCCTGTGCTTAAAAGACATTAAAAAAGTGTTTCTCAACTGTGACTCCGGAACAACTCAGTACGCAAGCTATATTAAGCGTCAACAACGAAGACTCGCTACACCTTAACGAACAAGTACTGACACTTATCCCTACCGATGAAGCAACTTTCACCAGCATGGTCTCCATCGTCACAGACAATCCCGCTTTCAGTCACGGACAATTGTATGTTGCTCTCTCCAGAGGTCTATCTTTTCATTCACTCACAGTCGTATCCTCAAACCCACCCCATTTGGACAACTGTGTCGTTCAGGAAGTGTTCACCCATCAATACATAATTATGCGGCATATTCCCCGGCACGCGTCCACCCACACTCTCAAGGCATTCACAGTGCCTGCTCATGTGCCCGGACGCAACAACTCACCACACACAAATTTTGCTTAATTTGACTCAACATGGGAAACCTCACCCGGCCCGAACACGGAGAGGATTGACAGATTGATAGCTCTTTCTCGATTCTGTACGTGGTGTTGCATGGCCGTTCTTAGTTGGTGGAGCGATTTGTCTGGTTAATTCCGAAAACAAATGAGACTCCCTACTGCTAAATAGTTACGTGATCGCCAAGCGTTCGGCGTCCAACTTCTTAGAGGGACAAGTGGCTTTCAGCCACGTGAGATTGAGCATTAACAGGGCTGTGATGCCCTTGGATGTCCGATACTGCATGCGTGCTACACTGAATGGATCGACGTGTGTCTGCCCGGCGCCGACAGGCGTGGGTAAGCCATCGAACCCCATTCGTGATGGGGACTGGAGCTTGCAATTGTTCCCCATAAACGAGGAATTCCCAGTAAGTGCGGGTTGTACGCTCACACTGATTACTTCCCTGCCCTTTGTACACACTCCCCCTCGCTAGTACCATGGTCGGGTGACTTGGTGGACTATATATAGAAAAGCAGCCGGAACCACAAAGAATAATGAAAAGATAATGTGGCTCAGAGGTACATGTGGACTAGCAGAGACAGAAAAGACTCAGGTGAGGAGTTGGGGGCGGGCACATGAGCAGGCAGTGCGTACTGAACGATGATTGTATGTTGGTTCGTAGCGTGCATTGTTGCAATGTTACTTTTCTTGGTGGTTTATTATATTACAGATTTTTCAAATGTTCATTTTTTCCCTGTGCTTAAAAATCATTAAAAAAGCGGTGTGATTATGCGGCGTATGCTACACCGCGGATTGGCTAGTTATTAATATTACAGGAAAAACATAAAAATATGATACACATTCAAAAATGTCCATAAAACATAAAATTCAAATACAGTAAATACAGTGTCATAAGAATGAACTGGAGGCATCAAAAAGGTTTGGGGTAGCCACCCGTATATTACACCCTGGCTGCAAATGGGTAAATTTGTTGTGAGTTGTTCACAGGTCAAAGTCCAAAACAGAACTGATTTAAGGCTGTAAAGATGGTGGCTGTTAAGGCTGTGACAGGAAGTGATGTAATCGGTACTGGAAGTGGCATCATCCTGTGTGTCAGAAACCGGAAGTGGCATCGTCAGGACCGGAAATGACGTCATCATTGATGCCAGAACCGGGATTTCCTGTGGATGGTCTGCAGAGGATCGAGAGAGAAAGTCAGTGCACCTTGCCACCCCCTGGCTGCCGTAGAATTACCATTATTCAGGCCCTTTAGCTCCCTCCCATGCGCATGTGTGTGACAACAGATACTTGCATAACACTTTGAAATTCAAAATCACCATCTCTACGTTGAGTGTCGCCTTCATAAGATGTTGGATTGGTTTAGAAATGTGAAACTCAGTGTGCCATCTAATTGTTCCCACCCACTTTTAAGCAAAATTTAGTTATGATTGTCTCCTGATGTCTGTATTATATGCCTGACTGTGCGAGACTAGGCTAACCCCATTATACAGTATTATATAACGCTGTTCTGGGCACTCTGATAAGCTGAGAGAATCCTTTTTGTGACAATTCTTTCATTCATGGATCCTAAGGCATGCAAGTATTTCTGATGTCTTTCCCTGGAGAGCGGCTTAGCAGTACAGCAGTGGTACTAAATGGGAAACCTTGAAGAGAAACAGAATACAAGAGGGTCTGAAACAGTTTATAATTTTTCCAATATTTACATTTTTTTTAAACACCTAACTAACAAACAGATCCAATAAGAACAGTTAATCAGCAGCTCTGACCAGGCTATGCTAAAGTAGGAAGTCTTTAGCCTGGACTAAAACTGGCCATTGCTAATGCAAGCAAGCAGATCATTCCATAGCTTGGGAGCCCTACTGCTGAAAACGTAATATTTTGCCGTTGCTTTATTAATCCTTGGTATGTTCAGTGACTAGCATCTTGATATCTTCTGTGCAATCTGGCTTACATGCAACTGCATGGATTGTGCTTGTGGCAATACACATTTTGATTCACAAGTAAAGCTGTTTTGCTGCAAATTCAGCTTTGCGTAAATAAGTTTCTCTCACCATGAAATATCACATTTTCAGTGCCCCTGTGTAACACACAATTCTGCAGTTGGTGAAGAAGTGGTGTACTTTGGGTTCTGTGAGCAATGGCCCAAAATGAAAAAAAAAAACATTCCTCCCCATATTCAAGAGGATGTTTCTGGTATTACAGTTTGTATGGAAAAGAGACAATTTTTAGCACTTCCTTTAAAATGCTCAGTAACATTTCCCAACAATAATAAGATAACTAAGTTTTATTTATTATTTTATCATCATTAACAAAATAAAATAATGACCCTGACACTAAGATCTGGCTAATATTTTGAGCGCCATCCTGTGTATGCTTCTGAAGAAGCTGACATTTCAAATATTGCATGTTGAGACTTTTGTTCACCACACCATTCATTTCTTCTCTCCCTCTTTGTGAGCTTCCAAAAACTATCAACCTCGTGCTCTGCCTTGTGACACGTCTTTCAGGTACAGATGCTCTGGTATACACACTTCCTACAAAAACAGAAGTCAAAATTGATGAGGGGAGCTTAATACATGTGGAGCATGCAACACTGCTGAGGAAGGCAGATGGTATGTTCCTCTGACAAGCAACAGTGAAAATGAAGAGTAGGACAGAAGTGTTGCCTGCTTACATTATTTAAGCATTTATTAATTGCTTTGTTTTCTCTCATTTCTAAGCTCAAAGACCACTTACTAGGCATTTAAGAATGAGACAAGAATAATAAGAGGTCCCCACAGGATTAGTTTGGACTACATGGTGAAAATCATTGTATAGCAGGCTATATTTAAGAGCAGTGTGAAGAATTTCTCATTAACAGGATGCTGGCTCTGCCTGAAAGCATCCTGTAGTTTTGACAATGGGTAGATGGGAGCCGAAAATCTATTTATTTGAAAAATACTTTGGATTTATTTTTCTTTTACAACACTCCAGAGGTACTTAAAGTTCCTTTATTGGTCTTCTCCATGTACCCAGTCAATGCTGAGTATGTTCTTCCTTCTTCTAGGAGCTATCAAAATGTGCAGTGATTTTAGAGAGGCCCAAATAAAATGAGCCCCATAGTAAGAACACCTTCACAGACAGAAGCCAGCTAGTCACTTGAGCTGTACAAGGTTCTTTCTACCTTGACAGACAAAGATTGTTGCTTTTTCTACTACATGAAGTATGTGGTCCTGCACCTCAAAAGGTCAGTAATAGAAGTGCTGCTCAAGTAAAGAGGCACTAAATGACTTCAAGAGAACCTCTACTGCCCCTTAAGGGGTACTATAAAGATGACTGCCCACTACCTTTCAGGAGTCCATCCATCCATCCATCCATCCATTCATCCATCCATCCATCCATCCATCAAAATCATTTTGTAGCAGTGCCACATAATTGTGTTTTTATTTGTTTATATTTCATCTATTTCCTTTATAATGTTGTTTGTTGTTTTCTCTACAAGATGTTTGAGTGAAGTTTTTGACTTTTAGGTCGCAGTCAGGTTGATGTCCTGGCTTGAGTTTTTTTTTTCCTTATTTAATTGTTTACTAGTTTATTTTAAGCATGATTTTTCATATTTTTTGTTGATTATTTCATGTTACATTTTTAATGTGTGTAGTTTTAACAGTTATCTACTTTATGTTGAGCCAAAGGAGGCGGGTCCCACCCGATCATGCATATGGGGGTATGGGCCCTGCTAATCTTTATGGGATGCTCCAGTTACATTGAAGATTCTGCATTGTGTTTTTGTTCTCAATTTTCTGTTTGATCTGTTTCATGTTTACATTTACTGGCATCAGACATCCACATTTGTTTTAAGATTTGTTTATTGAATTTGTTTGCCTTGGCAAAACCCATTTTGGTTCCTTGTTCTTGCTGTGTGTTTTTGTTGTTCCTTTTCCATAGAAAAAGTTCTTTAAGTATTAAGAAACTTTTTGTTTTTGTTTGTTACATGGACCAGAGACTTTTTTTATACAGTTTCCCTCGCCTCCTTAAATGGACAATTTTCCATCCATCCATCCATCCTCTTCCGCTTATCCGAGGTCAGGTCGCGGGGGCAGCAGCTTGAGCAGAGATACCCAGACTTCTCTCTCCCTGGCCACTTCTTCTAGCTCTTCCGGGAGAATCCCGAGGCGTTCCCAGGCCAGCCTGGAGACATAGTCCCTCCAGTATGTCCTGGGTCTTCCCCGGGGCCTCCTCCCGGTTGGACGTGCCCGGAACACCTCACCAAGGAGGCGTCCAGGAGGCATCCTGATCAGATGCCCGAGTCACCTCAATTGACCCCTCGATGCGGAGGAGCAGTGGCTCTACTCTGAGCCCCTCCCGGATGACTGAGCTTCTCACCCTATCTTTAAGGGAGAGCCCAGACACCCTGCGGAGGAAACTCATTTCAGCCGCTTGTATTCGCGATCTCGTTCTTTCGGTCACTACCCATAGCTCATGACCATAGGTGAGAGTAAGAACATAGATCAGCTGGTAAATTGAGAGCTTCGCATTGCGGCTCAGCTCCTTTTTCACCACAACAGACCGATGCAGAGCCCGCATTACTGCGGATGCCGCACTGATCCGCCTGTCGATCTCACGCTCCATTGTTCCCTCACTCGTGAACAAGACCCCGAGATACTTGAACTCCTCCACTTGAGGCAGGACCTCGCTTCCAACCCTGAGAGAGCTGAAGATAACGGCCTGATGAAGCAAACAGGACAACATCATCTGCAAAAAGCAGTGACCCAATCCTGAGTCCACCAAACCGGACCCCCTCAACACCCTGGCTGCGCCTAGAAATTCTGTCCATAAAAGTTATGAATAGAATCGGTGACAAAGGGCAGCCCTGGCGGAGTCCAACTCTCACTGGAAACGGGTTCGACTTACTGCTGGCAATGCGGACCAAGCTCTGACACTGGTTGTACAGGGACCGAACCGCCCTTATCAGGGGGTCTGGTACCCCATACTCCCGGAGCACCCCCCACAGGATTCCCCGAGGGACACGGTCGAACGCCTTTTCCAAGTCCACAAAACACATGTAGACTGGTTGGGCAAACTCCCATGCACCCTCCAGGACCCTGCTAAGGGTGTAGAGCTGGTCCACTGTTCCGTGACCAGGACGAAAACCACACTGTTCCTCCTGAATCCGAGGTTCGACTATCCGACGGACCCTCCTCTCCAGAACCCCCGAATAGACTTTTCCAGGGAGGCTGAGGAGTGTGATCCCTCTGTAGTTGGAACACACCCTCCTTCTGTGCTCGTCACGGATTGTCCATAACAAACACCATGTTCAAGCATAGGGGTGTTCATATGTGCACTTGTCACCAGGACACCCTAGGCCTCAGTTCGATGATCGACTTTGTGGTCGTGTCATCGGACTTGCGGCCACATGTCTTGGACACTCGGTTGAAGAGAGGGGCGGAGCTGTCAACTGATCACCACCTGGTTGTGAATTGGCTTCGATGGTGGGGGAGGATGCCGGTCAGGCCTGGTAGGCCCAAACGTGTTGTGAGGGTCTGCTGGGAACGTCTGGCAGAGCCCCCTGTCAGAAGTAGCTTCAACTCCCACCTCCGGCAGAACTTCAACCACATCCCGAGGGAGGTGGGGAACATTGAGTCCAAATGGGCCATGTTCTGTGCCTCTATTGTTGAGGCGGCTGACCGAAGCTGTGGCCGTAAGGTGGTCGGTGCCTGTCATGGCGGCAATCCCCGAATCCGTTGGTTGACACGACGGTGAGGGATGCTGTCAAGCTGAAGAAGGAGTCCTACTGGTCCCTTTTGTCCTGTGGGACTCTGGAGGCAGCTAATAGGTACCGGCAGGCCAAGCGGAATGTGGCTTTGGTGGTTGCTGAGGCAAAAACTCAGGCATGGGAGGAGTTTGGGGAGGCCATGGAGAACGACTTTCGGATGGCTTCGAGGAGATTCTGGTCCACCATCCGGCGTCTCAGGACGGGGAAGCAGTGCAGTGTCAACACTGTATATGGTGGGGATGGTGCGCTGCTGACCTCGACTCGGGACGTTGTGGGTCGGTGGGGGGAGTACTTCGAAGACCTCCTCAATCCCACTAACATACCTTCAAATGAGGAAGCAGAGCCTGGGGTGGGCTCCCCCATCTCTGGGACTGAGGTCACCGAGGTGGTCAAAAAACTCCTTGGTGGCAGGGCCCCGGGGGTGGATGAGATACGCTCAGAGTTCCTCAAGGCTTTGGATGTTGTAGGGCTGTCTTGGTTGACACGTCTCTGCAACATCGCATGGACATCAGGGACAGTGCCTCTGGTTTGGCAGACCGGGGTGGTGGTCCCCCTCTTTAAGAAATGGACAATTTTCAACTTTTAAAAGCCTTAGCCCACTTTTGGGTGTGCGTGTTAGACTGTATCACAGAGTTTAGTTTTGTTAATGACTATAACTGATTATAGCTATAATTTATTATTTATAATTTTTTAAATAGGTTCACTTAAATGTGCTGGTCACCCATGCCAACATCTTGGCATTATTTTATAGCTGCTGTAGAAAGATGTCCGTTTAGCCGGCATGTATTGTAGAGGTGACCAACAAGAAAGAATGCATGCACGCTGGTCGTGCAGAGAGCTATAAGAGTTAAGTCCCTGGAGAGTGAAGGAAAGTTCAGGAAGTTACCTGAAAACGGGAAGTGTGCACGTATGCACTCTGGTGGCTTCACATGCACATCGGAGAGGACGTAGGTATAGGGGGCATCTGTCTGCAGGAATATTGATCTAAGATAGACATCATATCATCTTCAGTGGTTTTATTTTGTCAGGCCAGCATCGTGTGAGATTGGCCAGATGAGCAGGCCAATAAGCATATAAAACTGATGTACAACCAGCTTGGGTTGCTTTTGACCAGCTGGCATTTGGCAAGAAAGTATAGCAGAGTGAGTGTGTTGTGGTCTTTAGGGTACATCCCTATGTAGAGGTTCACTGATTTTCTTTCTCCCTGTCTGTTTTGTGACTGTGCTATTTATTTTTTCCTTTACTTATTCTTTTTTGTCCTGTTTGATTTTTGAGGAAGAGAGAAGAGAAAAAAATCATAAAAACCGCTGGCCCACAATCTTCCAGCAATTTTTTTTAAAATATTAGATTTATTCACCAAAATGATCAAAACACACAGCACAGAGGAGTTTCTAAAAGGCAATTCACCAAAAACAAAGCCAATCCACAATCCAGAATTTGAAAACCAAAAACAGAAGCAAAGAGGTCAAAACAAAGAAAATTCCGCAAAAAAGTACTTCCTTATGTTATGCTTGCACCAGGGAAGGCTACCAAGTTTAAAGTGGATGACCAGAACTGGAAACATAAAACAAGAGAAAGTCTAAATCAATCATTAGTCCTATCATTCATCCAGACACAAATCCAAACCTAAGAATCATAGTAAGGAAATCAAAAGCAAAAGACAACAACTTTGAAGTTTAAATAGCAGAACTAATACATGCAGATAGGTTGTTTTTCTTTGAATATCTGCATACTCATCTGACGCATCTGATGCCTGATTATTACGTTGGCATGTTGATGACATTGATCACATAACATTTTGAAAAGGCGTTCCATAACAGTTGTCACATCATGACAACTGTGACAAAAAGCAAAATGAAAAAGAAAACAGGACAAATATTTCTATAAATGAAAACAAATTCCATTATAAAAATTAATGTAAAATTCATATTCCGCGCCTCAGAAAACTCATCATAGGAAATAACCAGTAAGAAAAAAGTATGACTTAAATGTATAAAAAAATTACCAACCTACCTAATCAGAACACCAAATAAATCGCAGATCACAAAGGATGTCAATGTCAAAGGAAGAGACATTAGCCACCCATCCCAATATAAAGGATGTGGGTGTTCCCTCAGCTACAACATCAGGAGGCCCACCCCTTAAGGTTCAACGTAAAAGGGACACAAGGCATAACACTTAATACGTCAGTAAAATAACTCAAATAAAAATGTGCAAACAATACAATACTCAAATATGAAACACAAAGAAAGAAAACACAAACATAATCAATAGCAGTTACTGAATGACACTACATTAAAAACAAAACCGAGGATTAAATCCTGACTGTATCAGAACACCGTGAGTCGCAAAGACACTCCTAGTCTGGATGGGAAGCAACACTACACTGGTTGGTTTAACTCTTTCAGGACTAATTATTTTCCACCTTTTCTCCCAGGGCTGAATATTTTTTTCACACAACTCTATTTTCTAAGAAGCACACAAAGCAATGGTTTCACAATGTAAATCGACATAAAGTACTTATTTATGATAAAGGCCTCTGTTTTGTTTTCCATGAGCCTCTACAGTATGTAAATTCATATACTTATTGTTTTCTCATCACTCATAAGCTGAAATGCAGCTTCCTGTCATTTGTTTTCGATTGTCAGATCGCTTGCATCAAAATCGAAGTTCAATAAGTCAGAGTCCGATTCAGCAATAATATGCAACAATATATATATATATATATATATATATATACCCATACAATCAGATTGTGACACAGACTATGAATGCCGTGAATGTAATTACCCCGATCTACATGCTGTCAAATAAATGAACCACACGCCGTGGCGCAACGTTAGGGGCATCGCCTCTGGCGCTGACGTCCGAGGTTCGATTCCCGAGAGGGAGTGCGGCGGAGTGTGTACGCCTGATGAGCCCAGAATGAGGGCGAAACACGTGTCGCGTACTCTTTGCATTTATTTGACAGTAAACTATTTCAACCATTCTATGATCTGCTCCTCACAAACTGAGGGCACTGTGGCGGATGTTAGCAGATTGCTGGCCAACCACAAGCGTTACCTGGAAGGTAACCACCCATACAATCAGATTGTGACACAGACTACGAATGCCGTGAATATATATATATATATATATATATATATATATATATATATATATATATAAACAGACAATGCGCGTAGAGTATTTTGCTTTGCATATTTGCTTCTATCTTTTGCCGGATGTCAATGCCATTCTACACTATGTTACTCACATATAACAACAGTTCTCCTAGCAAAGAGTGTCTACCGTAATGTAACAGTTTTCTTGACATTTACAGCTGATTATCACCTTCTGCCCCGCAACCCCTGCAGTCGAAAAAAGTTGACATCCGCCCTTAAAGAGTTAAAAAGGATTAGTGTGAATTGGCACAGAAATGTTTACTCCTTCAAATCGAGGAGGAAAAGAAGAGACAAAGTTAAGTGAAAGCAAATCATTTACTAAGAAGATGCATAACCAGATTTCAGTAATGCTTATTTTTAATCGGTAATTATAACAATTTTTGAGTAACTTCTTTTGCCCAAACAAATGGTGTGCTTCTCTGAAGATAATGTGGCACTTTTATATGTAGATCCTTGTAGAAATATTTTGTATACTTTATCTTGGAGGCTTGTTCATCATTCCATCCATCCATCCATTTTCCAACCCGCTGAATCCAAACACAGGGTCACGGGGGTCTGCTGGAGCCAATCCCAGCCAACACAGGGCACAAGGCAGGAACCAATCCCGGGCAGAGTGCCAACCCACCGCAGGACACACACAAACACACCCACACACCAAGCACACACTAGGGCCAATTTAGAATCGCCAATCCACCTAACCAGCATGTCTTTGGACTGTGGGAGGAAACCGGAGCGCCCAGAGGAAACCCACGCAGACACAGGGAGAACATGAAAACTCCACGCAGGGAGGACCCGGGAAGTGAACCCGCGTCTCCTAACTGCAAGGCAGCAGCGCTACCACTGTGCCACCGTGCCGCTCATCATTCCCTACCCCTCAAATATTTCTGGTATGAGCAGTGCTGAAAGTATGAGCTGGATATTCATCTGCTAAAAAATCTGTTCTCTGGGATTGTGGGTTGTTAGTTTGTTAGGATTTTGTTTAGTATTGTTTTGTATTTAGTATAGCATTGATTTAGCATTTCGGTATTGCTCACTTGGAAAGCACTAATTCCCCATAAGCCCATTTAGTCAGCATGGAGGTTCACTGAAGGAGTATTTAAAATTTGTTTGGCTTATCATAATGTGTTTTCTACACTTCTTGCTGTATATCTGGTTATATTTAAATTCAACAAATGTATGTGGGCTTCAAATGAAACTTGTGTATCTTCACTCTTGAAGGGAGTATTGACTAATAAATGTGTGTTTTGTCATTGTAGAAATTTACTTTGACCTAGGCAGACAAAAAGACCACCCAGTGGTCAAATTTCATCACTGATTTACTGTGTCACTCTGAGAAGGTCACCTCAACAGCCTTGGTTCTAGTTGCAGAAATATTTAGAATGGTTGTCCACTGCATGTATAGTGCTTTTGAATAGAGTTTGCTATGAAAGACATTATATCAGATCAAGCTAACTTGTTTCCTATTTGAACTTGCAATGTTCAAGAACATTTTGCTTATTACTGAGAGAAGAGTGTGAGATTTGAGAGTAGCGCATTTGTGTGATGTGGGAGGTGGGCTTTTATACCTAGCAGTTCTGATGGGCATCTGTGATGCCCAGGTTGCTCTCAGCTGGCATTACTTCCTTGAACTAGGAGCATTGATAGTCATGAAACCAAGGTGGACTGGGGAATGAGGACACAGAGACAGCAAAGGATGGTGCAAATATGCAAAGTGCTTTTATTGTGTCCATGACAAATACAGTGCAGTCTCAATCAATAAATAAATAATCCTCAATAGAATCAGTGCATTCATGGAGATGAAACCAGCAATAAATAAGTTTTTTCACTATATTGAAATCCTAGACTAAAACCATACAGACATTGGGTTTAATTGTGTTTGCCTTTATTGCCAGCCTAGTGCTTCTTTTTCACTAGGTCTCCCCACTTCACTCTGCAGGTTGTGCAGCTGGACTGAGAGGCCGACAACTAAAGTCAATCTCTCTGGCTCTTGTCCCAACCACCATCCTTTGGCATTCATCGGGATGTTCAGAGTCAGACCTCTGTCTTCTAATACACCATTCATGGCGTCCACTGGATCCTTAGGAGTTCTCGTATTCGCCCTTTCTCCTCCAGATTGTTCAGTGGAGGACATACTATCCCTGGAGCACCATTCCTCTTGCTCCCTCGTGGGGCTATTAACCTCCTGCCTCCTCACCACCTTGCTGGCGCTCACTCCCGATACTGCCTTTTTCTGACCTTTGCTTTCTCTTTCCTCCTAACTGTCCTATTCAGGATCTTTGTAGTCTTCAGCAAACCTCTCCCAAAATATGCCTTCTGAGCTGAAACATATTGAAATTTATGTGATGAAAGAAAGGTGGAAAAATGAGTGCATGGAGTGTCCTTTGAACCAGTGCTTGCTCTTACACTATACAAAAACATCCCAAACATTACCCAGCCAGGATGTCGCATCATGGGTTTTTGGCCGGGGATGTACTCTAATGCAACAGTAGCGAGTAGGAAGAAGAGTAGGAGTCCAGTGTGTTGTGGAAGAGCTAAGCCTGGGGTGATAGAAAAGAATGCCTCAGATATATACTCAAGTTGACAGCCTTGAAGAGTGTAGGTAGGCCCAGAGGGGACCTTATTTGTTCACCTTTTTGTGTTATATTGTCCTTCCCTTCCTTTCCAGTCCCTCGTCTGTCTCCTTACTGTGTATTTTGTATTTTTCCATAAATTGCCCTTCCTGTCATTTAACTGAAATGCTTTGGTGTCTTTCTGCGGACATGAATCACTTCAGAGTGTCCCTACTCTTGGGATAACATGTCAGTCATGCTCTGATTACTGCAGTGGTCTTTCTTTAACTGTGCTAATGATATCTGAAATACCTGGCAGCATCATGATCTCCACAGTCACGTGACAATGTGGTTAGTGCTGCTCCCACACAGCTCCACAAGAATGGGATTAGGGTGATCTCTTATACTGTAAAATCTATTGATATCTCCTTCCTCTCTGCCTTGGATGATGAGTTGTCTATAATAGCTCCATTAGCGTACTTTAGGTCTGTTATATATTTTACAAGCTAATACATTTCATAACACAGATCATTAGATCCCACAGTTTTCCCTCCCACATTCCAAATAGATGATCACTCTAAGCTAATCCAGTTGCGTGACAGAGTAGGCCTTGTGATGGACTGATTTCTAGGCTAGGGACTGTTTCTGCTTTGGGGTCAATGCTGGATAAATTCCCTGCGATCACGATGTGGATGGGTTTAGTAATTGAATGAGCAACCTCCAAAGTAGAACACCAAAAACCACTAGAAATTTCATTGAGCCTCATTTGATCAATACAATCCATTCTATAGTGGTCCAATACCAGCAGGATGCTTGAAGACTCTTTTTTTCTGGTGATACACTTATTGGTCACTTCTCATTACTCAGCTCAAGAGTAATGAACCCTCTACACATATCTGCACTGTTTTTGAGTATTCATCATGCATTGGTACTGGACTTACAATACAACTCGGAGTCCTGCCATGTGCAAAGTTCGCTGATGACACTGCTATCGTGGGCTGCATCAGGAATGGGCTGGAGGATGAGTATAGGGACCTAATCAATGACTTTTTTAAATGGTGCGACTCAAACCACCTACAACTGAACACCAGCAAAACCAAGGAGCTGGTGGTGGATTTTAGGAGGCCTAGACCCCTCATAGACCCAGTGATCATCAAAGGTGACTGTGTGCAGATGGTGCAGACCTATAAATATCTTGGAGTGCAGCTGGATGATAAATTAGACTAGACTGCCTATACTGATGCACTGTGCAAGAAAGGACAGAGCCGACTATACTTCCTTAGAAGGCTGGTGTCCTTCAACATCTGCAATAAGATGCTGCAGATGTTCTATCAGACAGTTGTGGCAAGCGCCCTCTTCTACGCAGTGGTGTGCTGGGAGGCAGCATTAAGAGGAAAGACGCCTCACGCCTGGACAAACTGGTGGGGAAGGCAGGCTCTATTGTAGGCATGGAGCTGGACAGTTTAACATCTGTGGCATAGCGAAGGGCGCTCAGCAGGCTCCTATCAATTATGGAGAATCCACTGCATCCACTAAATAGTATCATCTCCAGACAGAAGAGCAGCTTCAGCTATCTATCTATCTATCTATCTATCTATCTATCTATCTATCTATCTATCTATCTATCTATCTATCTATCTATCTATCTATCTATCTATCTATCTATCTATCTATCTATCTATCTATCTATAGCAGGCCAACTTTAAAGCATGGTCATTGGGACATTCCTCTGACTGCAGAGCTTAACAAGAAAGATCTTTGGTTCCCTTGTCATGCCATTTGATGGGAAATTGGCACTTTTTCCAGTGTGTAGCACCACACTCTTTATGAATGGTGCAGAAGTTTCAATAGGATTCTTGGAGTGTGACTATTTCCGTCACACTCCTTTTCATTAAGCCATTTTTGGTCTCTCAATTCTTGACACTCTTTCTGTGATACCCTGATATACACTGATGTTTTCATCCCCTGAACCTAGTCAGATTTATTTCTTGTTCTGCCCTACATGTCTGAGCTCTCTCTATATATTTCTGTCATCTTATCCTCTTCATTCTTGGGACTATTTTGCCTTTTTTCACTCTCCAATTTCAAACATACTGTACTTGGCCTTTCTGAACAGACAAAGCCTTTTCCGCTGAGTTCCAGAATGCTGATTTGGAATGCAATGAAGATGGAGAGTAGCCTGACTCTCTGAGCCGACTGGGAAGCTATAAATAGCCGCCCCGCTCCCATTTCCATTAAGTGCTGGCCAGAATCAGTTATTGATGAGGTTATTCATTTCTAATGACCAGAGGCTGCAGCCCCATGTTGACATGCCCATTAAAAACAGTGCTGCGAAATTAGCTGCGCCGCACAGAATCAAATCTAATTTATTCAAGAGGGATCCATTACACTTGTTAACAATTTAATTGTAGCTGCCCAGCCAGTGGAGATGTAGTGTATAGATCAGGCTGCCGCCGCAAAGCCCTTGGGTTACATCACACGGCTTCCTCTCTCTCTCTCCAGGGGAGGACACTTTAATCCTGAGCGAGGATCATTATTCCCTACAATTTGATATATAATCTGACAATAATTTGCAACGGAATGATTTTTAAAAAGCTGATTAAGAATGGAGGGACAGGAGATCCTGTCTTGCTTCACTTCTATGGGAACTGCCCCAGCCCTAGAAGTAGGACCCCATGGATTCTTTGAGTACCCTCTCTTTCAATTCTTTGTCCGTATTGCTGCTGGAATCTTCTTATGTTAAGTTTTTTTTTTTTAATTGAAGCAGAATACATTTTTAACAATGAGGTGGACAAAGATAAATGGACGGCTGAAAACAGAAGGATGGCTTGGTGCTTAGTCGTAGTCTTCTCAAATATTCAGTAACTTAATCTTTAGTTTATATAGTCATTTCATGACAACAGTACAAGGTATTTCAAAGCTCTAGACCCCTGGGTTCAATACTCTACCTACCCATGGTCTCTGTGCAGGATGTACTTGCTTTTCATGTCTTAAATTGTCCACTAGAAGAGAAAAAGAAGAGTTAGGAATCCAAGAGATATGTCCCTTTGATTTATCCAAAAGCATAAAGTATATGTCACTATGTCACCTTATATTCTCCTTGAAATGATTTGTTCATTGAGAAGAACCTGTCTTTTTCCTCTATCTAGTCATCAGAATGATCTTACATTGTGTAGCCCTTTTAAAACAGAGCCAATGGGGTTAGGTTTTACAGTTCATCATCTGGGTTGACAATCTTTGACTTCAGGAGGGAACAGATAGACTTCTGGTTGTAAGCACATGCCCTTCTTATGTCACTTTAATTTTGCTTCCTTTAAGGGCAGCAGAATGAACACAACAATGACACCCCAAAAAGTTATCTGTTGTTTGTTTTTGAACATAACATCATCAGACCTGCTTAATCCATTTCTGAGTCAAGGGGCACTGGAGCCTATTCTGGCAGCATTAAGCATACGGCAGGAAACATCTGTGGACAGTGTGCCAGTCCATCACAAGACCTAGTCACACTCGCAGTGAATCAATTGAGAATTACAATCAGAATTTCCAGTTGCATAGACAAGCACATCTTTAAGGATTTGGGAGAAAAAACTGAGGACCTAAACACATGGAGAGAACTTAAGCAAATGGAGAACAACTTAAGCAAATAAGGACACAGATGAACACTTGTTAAGGGTAAATTTTACACAAATGTTAGAAAGATTTTCTTCACCACCCATGGAGTAAATGACTAAGTAGTGTGGTGGAGAGTAGTACTTTAGTGATCTTGATTTTTTAAGGATTGGTGAGAGTTGTTGGGCTGAATGGCCTGTTCACCTCAAACTTTTTCTAATGTTCTCACTTGCAAACTTCATAAGGATATAGGTGGGTCATAGGATTTGTTAAGCACCAAAACTGATTACTGTGCCACCACAACAATGATATCCCATCACAGCCATGGATGTGGTGGTGAACTTTAGAGAATCAGCAGGACCTGCATGCTTCCACTCTGTGCTTGCAGCTTATTTACCTGTGGCAATGGTGGCTGTCTTCTGGTGTTCCTCTATGGCTCAAATAGCATGTTGCTCTAGTTAGTACTGAACGCTGGCCTTATTAGTACGCACCTCATTTTCCAGATCAATTATTCTGACCAGAAAAGACAATGCCTTAATTAGATTGTCTTCTATGTCTCTTAGGTGATTATATGTGTGAAAATGCAATATTGTAGACATACTACTTTTCAGGGCATCACAATAATCACGGAAGTGGCCATCCACCATTGCTTAAGAATCTTTCAAAGCTGCAGGTCTTTTTGAAATGCTCTGCTTTTCATTTTTGGGTGGTTCATGTAATTATGAACTTGGGGTTCAAAGCAGTAAAAAATCATGAGTTCTCCAAAATGCCCACTTTATAATATCAAACCCTGGCTAGATATAAGTGCAAACACTTAGAGCTGGGGTGCCCAATGCGTCGATCATGATTGACCGGTAGATTGCAAAGGTAGTGCAGGTAGATCGCGTTGCATTCAAAAAAAATTTTTTTTAAACGTTAGTCTATCATATATCCTCCCTAAGGCATTTGCCACTTGATTGACATACAGGGCGGCCAGTCTGAGATCTCTTTTCTTCTAACACACTGGTCATCCCGCACACACGATCAAACATGCGAGCTACTGCAAAACTACTGCTATCTTAGTGATGTAGTTAGCCCTCCAATTTATATCGACTAAAGAAGGGATTTAAAAAAAAAATTTATTTGGGGAGGGTATGTGCTGAATGTGGAATTGGAAGAGGATTTTTTTTTCTCACAATGTTACAATCGAAGTGCGTTTGTCTGATCTGTCAATCTATCATTGCTATTCCAAAGAAGGAAAATGTGGAAAGGCACTTTCGAACTGTTCATAAAAACTACGAAACTGACTTCCTTCCAAAAAGCGATCTGAGAAAGAAAAAGGAGAGGGAACTAAAATCGCAGTTAGTTGGACAGAGGTCATTTTTCACTCGGTTGAATTCAAAAGCAAAGGCAGACACACTGAAGCATCGTTCCGGGTGAGTCACTCGCTCATTAAGCATAAGAAGTCCTTCCAAGATGGAGAGATGATAAAAAGAGGCCTTCATTGAGACGGATGGCTAGGGAAAAATTTCTGCTGAGATTGCAAGACCCCTGGCCGGAGTAAAAGGAGTTTCTCCTTGTCATTAAACATGTAGAATACAAGCAACTTAATAACGATCAATGACCGCTAGACTTGGCATTATTTTTCTGATCTGACCAACATGTTGAATGAGCTTAATATACAGCTGCAAGGAAAAGACAACTCCATGGTCAATATGATTAGCTCAGTTAATGCTTTCAAGCGAAAAATGCAACCTCTATCCTCAAACCTGCAGCGCCTTGATTTGGGGAACATCCAAAACCTCACGTCAGAGCTGGAGACGCAATGGAAGGCGTGTGAGCAACTTGACAGCATACGCTACACAGAGCAGATTGAAAATTGCCTGTCAGACTTTGACAGACGGTTTCAAGACTCAGCTTTACTTGAGCCAATCGCTACATTTAAGTGCTATCCATTTAGGGAAGATGTTGAGGGTGATTCACCCAAATCAAAAATTGCAACACTGTTTCACCTAAAACTCCTCTACAGTGGAGGAAAAGATGTTGACACTACAGGATGACGTTCAGCTGAAGTCTGGGGCTCTTGGATAGTTTTGGAACTTACTCACAGAGGAAAAGTACCCAAACATGAGGAAATGTGCTACCTCCTTGTATTATTATTATTATCATTATTATTATTATTATTATTATTATCATTATTCGGCTCTACTTATTTATGTGAGTCAGCCTTTTCCCACATGAAGATTATTAAATCCAAATACTGTAGTGACCATAAATGTATTGAATTGTTATTGTGCCATAAAGGTTATTCAGTTACGCAAGGTACGACAACATATATTTTATGTGTAAAGTATACTCAGTATATACACTAGGGGGCTCCGCCCCCTGCTCACTTCGCTCGCCAACCCCTGTGTTTGGTTAATCCATCCATCCATCATCCAACCTGCTATATCCTAACTACAGGGTCACTGGGGTCCGTTGGAGCCAATCCCAGGGTGCAAGGCAGGAAACATGCAGGGAGGATCAGGGAAGCGAACCCAGGTCTCCTAACTGCAAGGCAGAAGCGCTACCCACATTGCCACTGTGCTGCTGTTTGGTCAATTGTATATATAATTTTAAAAGCTTTTTTTTTCTTTGGAATTGTTTCAGTTTCATTAGTTGCACTTTTTACTTTAAAGGTTAATTAAAAACAATATTTGGAATTACCTTTTCTTCAAGATTGCATAGAATTTTGAATCCGTTTTTTGGAGATACATTGTGACAATGCAACGTAAAGTCGCCTGTGAGTGAATATTGTTTCTGTTTCTCTAATAAATAATCCGACATTTTCTAATGGTTGTCCGTGTGATTTGTTAATTGTCATAGCAAAAGCTATTCTCACGGTAAATTGTAAACATTTTAATACGAATGGTATATCACAATCTCCTTTGGTGTCTAATGTTATTCGCGGAATATATATACATTACCTTTCTTGTCGCCTGTTAAAATTTGCATCGCTTCTCCATCATCATAAATATACATCGGACCGAATTGTGTATTCTTTGAAATTAAACTTGTCGTTGTGGGATGACCTTGCTTTGTCCTGCTATTTTTTCAATTGATTAATTACATTTTGTTTGCACTAATGAGATCTTTACTATCTTTTTTTTTTGATACTGTAGCGACTGACGTAATAAAGTGTCACAAAAGTTTTACTTGAACAATCGCCGACTTCGTAACCCCAAACACAACTGTCTAGCACCCTCTCCGACCCCTTCTCCCCGGGGTCTCGCCTCCCCTTTACCACATCAGTCAGTACCCCACTATCAGTCTTCTGTGCTGTACTCTGCCCCCCCTTAATCGGACCTATCAGTCACTTAAAACAAAAATGGCTTCAATCTGCTGGCGAGCTGCCTGTTCTGCTTGTCACATGTTGTTGTTTTAAGAGCTGGGATCACATGATGCGTGTCTGCCAAAAGCAATCCAACAACTGCTTAGTTAGATGTCTGTGGACTTGTTTTAAATGATGGCTCACTGACTTATCTTGTGTGACGTTGTAAAAACAATAATTGTCCTTTATTTCCGGCCCGGGCATGGTTAAATCTCTTTCTTGCAGGACGTATAATGCTGCTCCCGTTTATGAAGTTCTAATCTTTTAATTCTGAGCCCTATTGGACGTGCTTTGTTTTCAATTCCACTTGTTCCGGGCTGATTATCACTTTCCTTATTTTCTAAATTTGCACCTAGATTATTGTTTTTCTTTTTAGCATTTTTTTCTCTCCACCACTTTTGGGTGTCTTTTCTCCGTGCTTTCCTTTCTTCTTCGTTTAGTCGTCGATGTTTCATTTCTACCCTGTTCATTTCATTTCTACTGTACTGACCTTATAAACTTTATATGCACTGAGAGCCATGAAGCTGTGTGTGCCTTTACACTACTGATTTTTTTTTCTGCCCTGGTCTTATCTTGTAAGTAGGGCATGTCTTGCACCGTGGCAAGTCTCTTTGGTCTCGCGGGTCTTTAAAATGTCTTCCGAGAGGATCACGTATCGTAGCCTTGCTTTTGCTTTGCTTTCCAGGATTTCCTTTTATAATAGAGAGATATATATATACAGTATATATCCATCCATTTTCCAACCCGCTGAATCCGAACACAGGGTCATGGGGGTCTACTGGAGCCAATCCCAGCCAACACAGGGCACAAGGCAGGAACCAATCCCGGGCAGGGTGCCAACCCACCGCAGGACACACACAAACCAAGGCAATTTAGAATCGCCAATCCACCTAACCGCATGTCTTTGGACTGTGGGAGGAAACCGGAGCGCCCGGGGAGACACGCAGACACGGGGAGAACATGCAAACTCCACGCAGGGAAGACCCGGGAAGCGAACCCAGGTCCCTAGATCTCCCAACTGCGAGGCAGCAGCACTACCCACTGCGCCACCGTGCTGCCCTACAGTATATATATATATTTCAACCATTCTATGATCTGATCCTCACAAACTGAGGGCACCGTGGCGGATGTTAGCAGATTGCTGGCCAACCACAAGCGTTACCTGGTAGGTAACCACCCATACAATCAGATTGTGACACAGACTACGAATGCTGTGAATATATATATATATATATATATATATATATATATATATATATACAGTACATATATATATATATATATATATATATATACAGTACATATATATATATAAATATACAGTACATATATATATATATATATATATATATACAAGGGGGACCCAAAAATAACCGGAATTTTGTTGTTGTTAGGTTGGTACTTGTAGTACGTGGTTGAGCCGCTAGGGCGATCTAGTTACACTCCTCACAAGTCAGCCTGCCAAGTGCCATCAGTCTGAAAGGTTGTGCTTGTGTTCAGTGAATATTTTTGTAAAAGTAGGTTGCGCAACAGTGTGAGAAGGAAACGCCCTGATTTGTGGGAGTCGGGCGATTGGTTCTTTCATCATGACAACGCTCCATCTCACACTGCTCTCAGCATTCGCCAAATTTTGGCAAGAAACGATATGACAACCCTAAGCCACCCACCCTACTCACCGGATTTAGCTCCGTGTGATTTCTTTTTGTTCCCTCGGATGAAAAAAGACTTGAAAGGAAAGCGTTTTGCTGACGTCGAAGAGGTAAAACAAGAAACGACCAGAGCATTAATGGGCATTACTTCAGACGAATTTAAAAAATGTTTCGAACAATGGAACAAACGGTTAGATAAGTGTATTTCCGCCAATGGAGAGTACTTTGAAGGAGACTAATTGTAGTTTGTACAGAAAATTAAATTAAACATGTTTTAAAAATATTTCCGGTTATTTTTGGGTCTCCCCTCATATATATATATATATATATATATATATATATATATATATAATTTTTAATGTAGGTAGATCATTTCGACCTGGTCATTTTAAAAGTAGCTCACAAGCCGAAAAAGGTTAGAGGGTATGGGTGTCCGGGACACTGCCTTACAATAATCTAGTTCTCATCCATGTGACCAATGCTGCAAGCATTGGAGGAGTCGGTTCAGGAAATGCATGGACTTCACTAGATGGAACACTTCCACAACTCTATAGAGCAATCAGCATTACAGTACAAGATGAAGTAAGGAAAGTGTGAAATTCATGTTAGAGTAGATCAGTCTTCAAAATGAACATAAAAGTATAATCTAACCCTTATATGTACAGACAACCACAGCTCATGACACCATCATTGAACAAACTAAAACAAACCTAATATGGATGGGCCACATTGTAGGGCACACTAAAACACAACCCATACCATCTGCCAATAGCTTAATACACATTTCTTTTGGATATGGGGGTGCAGACCAGTGTACTGGGTGAAAATCCTTCTCAAACAAAGGAATAACTTGTGAACTCCACACAGATAGTCACCTGGTGGTGCAGCAGTGCACTGGACTGCTGTATATTGCAGACCCCATTATCAACCTGATCTTTACATAGCAAGCATATAGCCCATTGTTAATTAAGATGGCTTAGTGGCATAAAAAGGGATAAGAGGTGGGAACTTAAAAAAAACCCAGATATTTTAATATAGCACAGTCCAAAATGGAATGTTGAGAGAACTGTACACTGGTAGAAATGTATGGTTAATCCTCACAGGGCCCTGCACAATAGGTAAGAGGTGAATAAGCAGATCTCATTCCTGTCCTCTTTATATTCATGAGACGCTTTTGGTTTTGAAGGTTTGCCACCAGCTCACGTACATCCACATCTAAAACAAGCAGCGCTCAAAACGCAATTCAGGGTCAAGTCGTCACAGCGACTGCAACCTGCTGAGAGTGGGAGGCTTAATATCGTACCTCACGCGCACAAGAATGTCAGCGGTGTGTTACAGTGACTCACAACTGACATCAGAGGCATCCCACGATGTAAGATTTGCTATTGTTTCCCAAGAACCGGGGCTTCTCATTTAGACATTGTGAAGAGATCATGATTGGTGTAATATTAATGTACTGTTTACCTGAATTTGTTACAGAAGCAGACTGCTATCTATCTATCTATCTATCTATCTATCTATCTATCTATCTATCTATCTATCTATCTATCTATCTATCTATCTATCTATCTATCTATCTATCTATCTATCTATCTATCTATCTATCTATCTATCTATCTATCTATCTATCTATCTATCTATCTATCTATCTATGTTTTATAGTGCCTTTTATTATCTATTTGACTATCTTCATAGATGGGCTCAGTTGTAAATAATATTTTCAGAGCCCTATATCAGATTAAAACTTAGATTCAAAAACACCTTTTCTGCAATTATAAACAGCTTAGTAAAACTGCAGAAGGCATTATTGCACTGCTTAAACTTTGGTTTCATTTTCAGCTGAAGTTCCTTCTCTTTGCTAGTCAAGCTGGCGCCTTAGTACACAATTTTTAGTCGAAGAGGATTATATACTTGATGACTGCATTTGCTGATCTTGTCACTGAAGGTTGTCAGATCACACAACTAGATATTACAGGGGATGACTAACTACATAACTCTATTATGGCTTTCCAGCACAGGTTTACATTTCCAAAGTACCAATGTGCTCTTAAATGTAAAGGTGCCAAAGTGGTTCTTCAGAGCTATACCATAGGTGAACCATTTTTGGTTCTGAAGAGAACCATCCACATGAAGGTTCCAGAAGGAATTTTTATATATTTGTATTCCATAAATAATCATGTACAGGAAACAGATTTATAAAATTTCAAGAGGTTCATGATTTTAAGATTGACTCTTAATACATACAGTAACACAAACTAAGTTCAAGTTTTCTTGATCTGTTACTATTATATCCCCCTTAAAATAAAGGTGCCAGAGTGGATCTTCAGAGCGATGCCATAAGGGAACCATTTTTCAGTCTCAAAAGCCCATCCACATGGAGGCTCCAGAAAAAAAACTTAATTTATTTAGGTCCATAACAGGCTCCATACAGTAAATAGCCATAAAGAGATGGTAACATATTTGTGAAATTGAAATATCATTATTTGAAAGGGTGTCTTGCTTATGATAACACAGATTTTCTTAATCTTTTAGTGTCCTGCTAGGTAGCCAGCCACACTATACATTAAAGATTTCAGTTTTTTCTACATATTAGGATGTTTTTCAACGCACAAAAACCAACATCATGTGCAAAGAACCCTTCACAGAATTAATAGTGCTTGGTCAAGCAGTAGTTCGATGCGGAACCATACAGCCCAGTAAAGAACCATAAAATGCCATTAATGAACCATTATGTATAAGAGTGTGGTAAGTAGCTTTCTGCACATTAAAGATTTCTGTTTAGTGCATACATTATGGAATCTTCAAAGTCCAAAGAACCAATTCCTTATGCCAAGAACCCTTCCCATGATGAAATTGCTCTTTTTTGAGCAATGGTTCAGTGAGGAACCACACAACTCAGTAAAGTGCCATTATAGAGCCAATATTGTTAAGACTGTGCAGGATATTCCCAAAATATACAACCAAGTAAGCTGGGTGCCTTAAGACATCTTGCACAAGGAGGATCTCGGCTCAGTTACATTATTGATAACCTAAGTAGAGATAATTGTGTGTGGTAAATGGTTTTTCGTTTAATTACACTGTGCTATGCACAGATTGATGAGGCCTGCATTTATCAATGGCTAATTATTGATTTTCAACTGAAATGTTGATTGAAAATTCATTTTCCTAAAAATTCCTCACATTACCAAAGTGGGAATGTTTTTGAAATAATATGGTATGATGAAAAATATTTCATACATCTTCAGTATTGCAAAACATTATAGTTTCTACCACCAAATTTGTAAAGGAAGTTTAGAGATGACTGACAGGTGCCATGTCTTTTAACAACATTTCCGACTAGAGTAAATAAGTTGCTGGGAGATTCAATTTGAGAAATACAGTAGATATTTGAAGAATGCAAACATGATCAGTAAAGAATTCTTTAAGGGTGACAGGGAGGTTGAAAAAGATCATTATTGTGCATGGAAGCAAATAATTGCAGTTTCGTTTTCAGTCTTTTATCTCATTTATTAGTATTAGGCATAGATTCTAGGGAGGGTTACTGTCTTTCTAAAATATAGTCCTCTGGAACAGCTTTTCAGATGGAATTCCTTTCTGTGTGGAGTGTAAACGCAAACTGTTATGATCGTCAGAGGGAATGATGGGCCAAAAGACAAGATAATGTTGTGGCGCCAACCTGGCCATCGCTGTTTACTTCTAAAGTTCAACATGAAATAATATGTGGTGGTACAATAACATACAAGAGTCATCCACTGGAATTCTACACAACAGAAATACACCCTCTAAAGGTTATGAAGGAGGTTTGTCTCTTTCAAGCTTCCAGTCGATAAGTGATGCCTCTTTCTGGGTCTGGGTAGGGGGGGGGTTATGGCCCTGGGTCCAGAGGGGATAGATTCAATTTCCAACACTTGGAGGTTTCTTAGCACTGTGGAGGAAAAGGAAGAAGACATAGTGAGCATCAGTACCCTCTCTCGGCCTGTGGTGGAATTACATACTTGGGAGGAACCCGGAGGGTATTCTTGTGACACTGTCCTGATAAGAAAAGGCATGTCGGTCTCCTTACTGTGAATATCTTACTCCTTACTGGGTTTTGTGATCTTCCTGGAAGTTCATTGTTGAGTATGTCTCCTCTTTTGGTATAACACGCCATAAGCACTTTGGCTCCTTAAGTGTTTCCCCATATCAACAACTTTAAGAACATGCATTGTGAAGGAGAAGTAGGGGTTTTGCATTCTGGGAATGGTTTGGTTGCAAAGAAAACACACTTTCTCACAGAGAAAGTCATAACAAGGTAGGATCACTTTAATCATCACATAAGTCTCCTATTTCACGGTAATAATAGTATTTATGAGTGCCTTTTACTATACTAAAAGTCTTTCCCCGGCAGAGGTGCTTCTTTCTTTATTTCTGATCCAAGTAGAAGGCAGCATAACCACCCACATGCACGAGGGAAGCTCTGAAGAAGATGTCTTTGAATATAATTGACTTTGTTGAGGTAGAAATGGAGACAACTTGTTACTAATCTTTTGTGCTTGTTATTTTGAAAGTTTTCATGATTTTTCCCATGTCTCTGGTATAAAGTGGAATTTTGAAGAGGACCGTTTTTTTATTTTTATTTGTGTGATGCTGAATCCGGATTGCGTCAGTTTGTATGCACATATCTGGCCAAATTAGAGTCTTGAACCTCTTGCCCTATAAAGTTTCCATTATCAAGCCCAAGGTCAGTCTCTGCTTAGGTTCCAGTGGGCAGGCCGACACTTCAAACAGTATAAAGCCTGATTTAAAGTTGATGCATCTATGCTGGTTGCGAGGGTCACACAGCAAAAATGATGTCAGACATGGAGACATGCCTGGCTTCTGCACGCTGGGTTTTCCTGACCATGCAGAGATATATTAAAAATAGTAAACTCTGAGGAAAGTCTGCTGGCAAATGTGATTCTGCAAGACTTAAGTGGTTGCCAGAATGATGAACAAAGGGCTGAATGTGATGCAACAGCTCATCAAAGTGCAAAGAAGACATGCAAATATAATTGAAGTGTGTCCCTTTATTATGTACCACTCATGAAAATATCATAATTGCCCTTCATTCAGTATTTTGGTTAATGGGTCTGACATTCCACCTTCTCCATTTTGTTTTTCATATATCCAATGATAACAGGCACCATCACTACCTGATCTGCGCTACCTGCCCACTACCATTGTTTTCTTTTGCTGAACAATCATGTAAACAATTCACTTCCTCTGCTGTGAAATTGTAAGGTATGCAACAGTAACCACATACTGTCACCAACTGACTAGAAGAATACTGACATGGCGATCAAATGGACCACCACAAGATTAAATACGTTTTGGTCAATGACAGTGCATGTAGTTTGTGTCACGGTATGTGCACAAGATTCATGCAGTAATTGTAAGTAAGGCTTAAGTATGCACATGTTTCTTTACACTAAAGTTTTTTTTAATATAGATAAAGTGGTACTATCATGAAATGAGCTCAGCTAAGGACCGCAAAGCTTTCCTCCTTGAGTATTATCTGTCCTTTTGACTCTGTTTGGAAAATCTTTGTCTGAAAGAATCAGTCTGATTTATTTAGTCATGAACCAGAAATATTTTAAAGCTTTCTTTGTACTGTAGAGCATCAGTCATCTAATGTTGAGGTCTGATCTTTATTTTCTAAAATTCAAACTGGTGTTCAGACTCCATTGGATCAATGCCAACTTCTAGCTCATTTACGTTTATGTTTATTTGCTTAGCGGATGCTTTTATTCAAAGTGACTTGCAACAGAGGTCAATATAATCAAGTAACATCCGTCAGGTGACTGTTTGGGAATGGGTGTTCCAGGACAGGTTTACAAAATTGATCATCACAAGTGAAGAGCTCAAAACAAAATACAAGCTAGATACAATGTCCTGATTTATTAAACTTAACAGCTATCACTTAGACAGAATTCACCAAACAAGAAATTCAACACTTCTCTGCTGCCAATGGCTACTGATGCCAAGTTTTTTAATTACCATTTTTTGTATAGAATCGAATAAGTCCAGATCACCGTAATGTTTTAATCTCTGCTCTTTTAGTCACTATTATGTATGAGTAACATCTATTGTATATCAATCTCTACTGGATTAAATATAGTTCTACATAGTAATTTGTAACTTACTTCACCTTGGGCAACATGTTTCCAAGAGGTGGACCAAACACCCTTCAGATTGTGTTGTTATTTTCTATTTCTTGTACTCATCATTTTGTCTTTTGGCCATTTGGGTAAATTTCTTGACTGAGGTGAAAGCTGTGCCTTCATGGCTTCTGTGGTAAGGAGTAGGCTGGGTCCCTGACCTTTTGATGCAACGTTAGACCCTTTCTGTTATCTACTGAGCAATGTCAGTTGAACTATAGTCATATGACTACAGTCCAAAAGAATTACAGGAGAAGTGAACACTTCTTTCTTTGCTCTATCATTGTGCTTTATATGTCATTTTCTTGTACTGCTGTTTACTGTTTTTGACCCTTGTTTGTTGCTTTTTTAAATATTATTGCACAATCAACATATAGTCAAGTTTGAAATGTGAGGCAAAACTACAGTTAAGATTCAGGAAAGGCATGTACATTTTTAAAGGCAGTTAGGGAGAGCAAATCTGAACCCAGGTCCCTCCATGAACCTGTGGGTGGTAATTTGGGATATACTTTTTCTGGTGGTGCTCTTCAAGATGGTGGAACACCAGATTAACTAAGTTGTTAAAGATCTCTGTTGTTCTACAGAATTAATTTCTGTAACTAAAGATCAACAATTCCCCTCATATTGTACTTTATCATGTTATAATCTTTGTTAATTTACTTTAATTGCAACAGCTCAAGACTACATTTGATGTACAAGATTTGCTTCCATATGGCTGTCCAATAGTCCAATCTCATTTTTGTATGTCTAATAAATGAGATCCTTTATATTTATTAGTTATCAACTGTCATCTTCCTTAGTTTCTTACTATTCTGAAAATTATATTGTCAAGATAGAGCCTTTACCCTCATCTGTCCAGTTGAGTAGTGTGACAGCCTTATTAATCCCATCAGCATTTGGTGAAAATGCCAAATCCAACCCAAGATGATGCTCTAGGTCAAACATGGGGCCCATTCACAGTCATATCCACATTCATGGGCTCACCTCTCATCTTTTATATTTTAATATTGAACTAATGAAACACATAGACATACAGTTCTAAAATAAAATACAAATAAAAAACAAGTTAATGATAAGAAGCTGTTGATATGTCTTATGCTTTCTTTTAACTTCTTTCAGTTCCTCTAGAAGATATAATGTATTTTATGACTTCTGGATGGTGATGTAAAGCAACATGAGATTTTCTATTTGGCAAAACATTCTCTTGTTTACAACATTAAAAAATACAGCTTGACATTGATCATATTGCTAATGTAACTCTGCTAAGTAGTGGTCTTCAAAGAAACATCAATATAAGGATATAAAAGTAATGTTTTCATATGGTCAGAAGCTTCAACTATTTTTTGAAGATCTTCTCACTTATCATAATGCATTTCTGTCTCTGGGGCGTTCTTGCATTCTGTATCTAGATTTTGTCTTGCATGCCTAGAAGCCATTCTGTTTGCCTGCTGCTCAATTACTCTATATTTAGGATTACTTCTTGCTTGTCTGTGTGCTTCAGTATCTTGTCTTCTTATCTTATTGTTCTTCGTCACTTTGCTTGACACTCAGCCAATGTTACTGTTGTTCTTTTTCCTTTTGCCATTATAGTGGTAATCACTTGGATTTTTGGTCCCTTTGCCAAAAACACATGACCACAAGTTAATTTGTGGTCCTTAATTTACATTTAATAAAATGTGACATTTGATGATCGATAAACGCAATACTTACACTTGATTATGAATCCTTAACACACATGTTTCATGTCCTGGAGGATTATCAATACATGGGCTTGTGGTGACCATGCTTTTTTTCTATCTATCTATCTATCTATCTATCTATCTATCTATCTATCTATCTATCTATCTATCTATCTATCTATCTATCTATCTATCTATCTATCTATCTATCTATCTATCTATCTATCTATCTATCTATCTATCTATCTATCTATCTATCTATCTATCTATCTATCTTTGATTAGAATAAACTTTTCTGGTCACGAATAAAGCTTCTACCAAGTTGCCAATTACCTGAAGTTTTTCAGTTTCCAGAACATATCATGCTATATTCAGAATTACTACTTGCTTTTGTATGTACTTCAGCATCTTCTTTGTCAATTAATCCCCTTCTGCAATTTGCTTGATGCTCAGCAAATGTCACTGCTCTCATGTGGTTTTTTGATCACTTTGCTGTAAACACACAACCACAAACCACTTTACTATACTTTATGGCCACCAGATAGCTGCTACCTAAAATTATTTGAATTTCCAGAACACATCAGGTCACAGCTATTGATTAAGATCAAGATCAAGGTTCTAGCCCCCCAAGAGTAATTGTGTGACTTGCGGACAGATCTTAACATTATATATATATAAAATATATCCATCTATTATCTAATATATATATATATATATATATATATATATATATCTGCGGTGGGTTGGCACCCTGCCCAGGATTGTTTCCTGCCTTGTGCCCTGTGTTGGCTGGGATTGGCTCCAGCAGACCCCCGTGACCCTGTGTTCGGATTCAGCGGGTTGGAAAATGGATGGATGGATATATATATATATATATATATATATATATATATATATATATATATATATATATAAATATATAATTCAAAGTCTCTGTCTATCTGTATGTCTGTCCGCTTTTCACAAGAGAACTACTTAATGGATTTAGATTGTTTTTTTTTTCTGTAATTTGCTTGAGCATCCCGGTTGATTTTGCGACCTCACTCATTGCACAAAGTATCATAGTTCACTTGTGCTACCGATTTATTTGCACAAATCCAAGAGAGAAGCAGCAGGCCAAGGTGGGGGGCGTTCTCGTTAAGAGTCATAGCTTGCTTGCAGGAGCAATACATTTGCGCTAATTCAAGACAGAGGCTGTGGACTGAGGGTAGGGGGAAGTGTGATGTGAAGAGTAGGGAGCCAGACAGGGCCCTCCTCGCTGTCCTGTTTCACTTCTACATGGCCGAAGCCATATATTGTGGAACATGACCCGGACACAGACAGGCAGACACGTTTAAATCACCCCACACTCGTTTATTTACAGTGCCCATATTTACAGTTAAGTGCTCCACAGTCCCCAAGTCCCCAAAGTCCTGGTCAACATCAACACAATGCCTTACTTCTTCAGGCCGCCTCCTTGCCTCCTCCTCCCAGACCTCATCCGTCTTCCACCCAACTCAAGTCCTGAATGAAGGGAGGCGTCCCCTTTTATAATCACCCGGATGTGCTCCAGGTGTTTCCCGGCAATCTTCCACCGGCACTCCCCAGTGTGGCGGAAGTGCCGGCTGCATACCCAGAAGCACTCTGGGTATCCCTGATCCTCTTCCCCCCAGCACGTCCGGGTGTGGCGGAAGTGCTGAGGTCCAGGGCTCCCAAGGCATTGGGGTGCCCCCTGCCATTGTCCCCGGGCCCCTACAGGGTTGAGCTTCCAAGCTCTGTACCCGTGGTTCCCATAGCCACCAGGGCGGTCGCCCCCACATGGTCTGGGGAAGGCATAAGCCTTCTTCCGGTCCTCCGGGGCGTCCCGGCCAGGTTGCGCCCCCAGCCACCTGCGACACTATATACATGTGTATACATATGTATATGTATTGTGATGAATGGCCGGCTAAATATTCCGGCCCACACCTCCAGGCCGCCAGGTGGAGCCCTCCCAACAGCATGGAGGTTCCCCAAATTCCAGAAGGGCCTTATGGACCTTGTAGTTTGTATACACAGCCCTGCTGGATACCTTGGGGACCACCAGGAGTCGCTGTAGGGAGGTTGTCGGACTCTTACGTGCCCTATAACCTGGAAGTGTGTCATGATCACATGACAAGAAGAAACGACGTGCCTCTGGGTTGAAGAAATGGACTTTTACCCTGACCCGGAAGTAATAAGGACTTGTGGCTTGTGGATTGTGGGACAGGAACACCTTTTGGTCAAGGGGTATAAAAGGACTCTGGGAAAGCCCAGACAATGAGCTGAGCTGGAAGGGTGGCGAAGTGTCTGGGAGAGGAGGAGTGATTATTGTATTTGATTATTGATTATTCGTATTTGTATGTGTAGTGTGGAGTGGAGGGTGATTAGTGCACATTATTATCATAATAATAAAAAGTCTTGGACTTTTACCTGGTGTTTGGTGTGCTACCTGAGGGTTCGAGAGGTCGATAACAGCCTCACCTGTTACACTGGTGTAGTTGGCAGGATTCTCTGGCTGTCCGTTGGCAGAGGACCTGATATTAAATCATTTGTGCAAACAGTGAAACCCAAGCAGGTAGCGTCGAATCACCTGAACCTCGAAATGCCACACTATTACAAGAGCGCAGCGACAGTGAGCCTTATTTTGCTACGGACCGTGATGGGGAGAAAATCCGGCAAAAAGAATGGGAGTCGCCCAAAGGTACAGGCCTTAACTGACACCGAGTGACTCTGGACATACCTGACGGACAGTGAAGAAGACAGGGCGCTGATTGAAGCCGAGGAAGCCCGAGCGGCGCGACAGCAGGAGCGCTCTCGGAAATCGGACATGCCGGACTGCCTAAAGGACCTTAAAAACCGCCATTCAAAGCTGGAGGTATGTGCCGAGAAAACACCCGTTACGCCGGGACCTTTCTTTACTTCTTTTTCAGAGGTCTGTCGGCACCAGTGGTGTAGCGTAGTGGGGGCGGCAGGGGTGGCCCGCCCCAGGCAGCACTTTTAGAGGGCGGCAAAATTTCACAATAAATAATAATAATATCTTGTAAAAATTTGAACCATACCTAAATAAGGGGGCGGCTGACACCCACGCTACGCTACTGGTTGGCATGAATCGGACTGTAAGTCGGACACCTACCTTATACCTGGGCAAGATGGCCACGATTCGGAGAAGGCGAACCAGTCTAGGAGTCTCCAGGGGTCCCTATTCGACGATATCGGTCACGTGGACTATCCTGGGGCAGGCTGGGTATGCTGAAACCAAAACATGGGGTCACCTGACCAGGAAGCGACCAAACGATTCACCGAAACGAAGCACGTGATCCTGCCCGATGGATTTTGGGATGGAGAAGGTCAGTGTTGTTCCGTAGGTGAGGTCAACATTTCCCCGACGGAACCGAGCTCCCAAGGGAAGGGGAAGGTGAGCGAAGCAGCACCGCAAATATCTAAAGAGAAATAGGAGCGGGATGTGACTGAACGGTCCACTGATAACTTAGAAAAGGTGGATCGCAGTCGGCCGGCTGCGGCCACCCGATCCTCTAAGGACTCAAATTCCCAAGAACCTTTGCGCAATCCAACCGAGCACGTGCCAGGAGCGAACGTGCCCATTGGCTCTCGGCTGGAAGGTAAGGCAACTGAAAATTCTAGCCTGCCTCCGGCCGATTTAGATAACTTTTCCTGGGCTGCAGGGGAGGTGGAAACCGTCATACTGGCCCTGCAGTTCTTATTTAAAGTGTTCCAGGTCCTGCAAGAATCAAAGGTGGGGCTCGAGAAGAAGCTCGGCGGGCCGTGCGGAGCCCTGGTCAAATGGCTGCGTACACGCAGAGCGTCATCCTCCTACCGGCAGGACAAAGCGGTACAGGTAAGTGAAATCTGTGCCGTACAACATACAGGGACACAGTGTGATCCGGCGCCACAGTTAATAAGTAGCGGATGCCAAAGCACTGCGTGCCCAACAAAAGAGAGTGGAACGATAACCAAATGGTCGGGGGAAGGACCGAACGAGCCGGGGCAGCTGTATGAGATGGCTCCTCGGAGCGATGCGGACCTGAAGACCCCGTCCCGCGCGATAAGGGAGTTGTCGGTAGTAACAGAAGGGGCGGGGGAAGCGCCCATCAAACCGGAACAGTTGGAAGGTACTGTCTCTCGGGGAGATGTGGTGCTGAAGACGCCGCCTCCGAATAAAAGAAGGTCAACGGGCGTGCAAACAGTAAAGGGGCTCTGTGCTTCCAATAGAGAGACCCAAGCTGTGCACAAGCCCCAGAATAAGCAGGAGATCTTCAAAATAAAACGCGGGTCTCCTGACAAGATAGAGAAACGAGCAGAGAGCACCCAGGCGGCCATAAAACCTCTCTTGGTGGAGAAAAGGGCGGAGTCGGAACTAACGGAGTTCCCGAGGTGTTTCTGGTCTTGCGGAGGAAGACAACCAGGAGAACGACGGTTTTGTTACAACTGTCGTCAGCCGGGCCACGTTTGGTGAAGCTCTCCTCGGATGACAGGGGATCGGAGGGACAGCCTATACACCGTTCCCCCTAGGTTCTCTGGGGGGTCTAGACAGCACGGCCAAGGCCCGACTAACGAGTTCTCATGGAGGAAGACGTCCCTCGCAGAGCTGGACGCTCCGCCCCAGTGGACTTCGCTAAGGAGAGGGAACTGTGATGGATGGCCGGCTAAATATTCCGGCCCACACCTCCAGGCCGCCAGGTGGAGCCCTCCCAACAGCATGGAGGTTCCCCGAATTCCAGCAGGGCCTTATGGACCTTGTACTTTGTATACACAGCCCTGCTGGATACCTTGGGGACCACTGGGAGTCGCTGTAGGGAGGCTGTCGGACTCTTACGTGCCCTATAACCCGGAAGTGCGTCATGATCACATGACAAGTAGAAACGATGTGCTTCCGGGTTGAAGAAATGGACTTTTACCCTGACCCGGAAGTAATAAGGACTTGTGGATTGTGGGACAGGAACACCTCCGGGTCAGGGAGTATAAAAGGACTCTGGGAAAGCCCAGACATTGAGCTGAGCTGGGAGGAAGGGTGGCGAAGTGTCTGGGAGAGGAGGAGTGATTATTGTATTTGATTATTGATTATTCATATTTGTATGTGTAGTGTGGAGTGGAGGGTGATTAGTGCACATTATTATCATAATAATAAAAAGTCTTGGACTTTTACCTGGTGTTTGGCGTGCTACCTGAGGGTTAGAGAGGTCGATAACAGCCTCAACTGTTACGGTATATATATATATGTATATGTATATATATATGTATATATACTGTATAAATATACACTATATATATGTATATGTGTACATATGTATATACAGTATATGTATGTATATATATTGTGATGGACGGCCTGCAGCTCAACCCAGCCGGGACGCCCCTGGAATGGAAGGATGGGGAAAGACAGCTAGTTGCTGACACTGCTTCCCCCAAAATGATAGATGGCAGCTCCCCTGGAGAGTAGCAGTACCCTGGATTCCCGCAGGGTATCCTGGAACTTGGAGTTCGATTTCTCAGCCCTGCTGGGTGCCGTGGGTGCCACCAGGAGGAGCTGTCGAAGGACTTGGGGACATATTCTTTTCTTATATCCTGGAAGTACGAGGTAGTCACGAGGACGGAAGCCCTAAAGTACTTCCGGGCTGAAGAAAATCTCAGTTCTTTGTTAGACCCGGGTCAAAGACAATTTAAAGGACTGATGAGAACCAAGCAAGTGAGCCAGAGTTGGGTGGTAGTGGACAGAGCTTGCTGGGAGGTGTGGAAGAGAGATTTGAATATTATTTTCTGCATTTGTAGAGGTGCTTTGGGCACTGTACAAGAAGAAATTAAACAGCTTCTTGGTGTTTTAAAGACGTGTTGTCAGTATCTCTGTGTCGGGTATATATATATTCATGACATTCGTAGTCTGAATCACAATCTGATTGTATGGGTGGTTACCTACCAGGTAACGCTTGTGGTTGGTCTGCAAGTCAGCAATCATCCGCCACGGTGCCCTCCTCAGTTGCGAGAAGCAGATCATAGAATGCTGCATAGTTTACTGTCAAATAATGCAAAGAGTACTCTTTGCATTATTTGACAGTAAACTATGCAGCATATACAGTATATATATATATATATATATATATATATATATATATATATATATATATATATATATTATATATAATTTATATTATATGCAGCATATATACAGTATATATATATATATATATATATATATATATATATATATATATATATATATATATATATATATATATATATAATATTCACTGTATAAGGCTATCTTTTTATTCCAGCTCCAGGCTTTCCCTGTCCTGCAAGTTAGAAGTTATGTCAGTTCTTTCCAGAAATATTAACTCCTGATGACTTTTCGGGTAAACATTCAGCAATGACCTGAGCCGCATCTGTCAAATTCATAGATGAGGCAGCACTGCTTTGTGAACCCTATTGCTCCTGAGTGAAACACATGTATCTTGCAAAAGAATAAGTTGAGAATTAATGTTGTGCTGGTAATGCTTGATAAGAAAAGGTGCTATACAGAATGATAGTTGAGGAGTTTATGAGATTTCAGTCAGGCTATGTTGATCAAATTCAGAGGAGCAGAGGTGAATTGGTGAAGGTCTACCTGATGTTTTTTGAACAGCAGAGCTTTTGTTCTCTCACCTTCTGTTGTTACCTTCTGCTAAATGCAATGGAATTCACTTCAGACTGAAACTGAGTTTTGCTTGTCTCATCTGCTCTTTCAGGCGGCGTTTGGCTCTTCCGCTCTCCTCTGCTGCCTTCCCACTCAGTCTTCTCCTTCTCAATAGTTCTTATTGAAATCCACTGTAAAGAGCAAACAGGGGGTGGGGGGGGGGTGTGTGTGTGGAAGACTAAAGCAAGAAAGAGACAGGAGGTGGGGGGCATGGGGGAGACAAGTGAGAGAACGTGAGAGTTGGCAAGATCACTGCTCACCAGATCAAATGTCTGAGGTGGGGGTGATAAGCTGAAGGAAGGAAGAAGAAAAATATTATATTTATATAGCACCTTTCCCATGTTTTAGGTGCTTTAAACAAAACAAAAAAGGGAGAAAGTGTAGTCACCTGGACGGAAGAGAGAGGATGAGTGATGTAAAGGAAGGAGCAATTTGAGCAAAAACAGAGAGAAAGAGAAAGATGGGGCTCTTCATTACAGGTCATCATGGACTTTTTAAAATGCTGTCACCATAGGATGAAAGAGTGGCCATTGACAGAATTAAAGGAAGCTGTTTAAGACAGATAACCACCTATTTGCCTACACAAGAGAGGTGCGGTCCATTCATATTCCATATATAACTGATGACGTTTCATTACATGTGCCAAAAGGAGCAGCAAATGGAATAATGACTGACATCTGTTCAACTGGGTGGCACTATGGAAGGGCTACTATATCAGAAAAAAGAGGTGTCATTGAGCTGCATCTTAATATATATATTTAGGGTCCGGAGAGACACCCATGTGTCACCTGCATTATGTTCAGGGTGAGGTGCCAAATCAAGTTTATGAAGGATACAAACAATTACTGCCTGAAACTATTGCCTCATCTCACCTTCCTGGGCACTGATTGCAGTGCTCCCCTCATGCTCTCAAGACCACATATACTAGCTGAGTGAACTTCAGCCTGTTGCATGACTTTTCTCCCTTGGGCACCATTTGAATGTCACATCTAGCAAAGTAAATAAGGCAAAGGGTTTGCTTCTGTTGTCAGCTTCTCTGTTTTATTAATTCAGACCCTCACTTTCCTTTCATTACATAAATACAACACTCTGCCAAAATCTTAGGTTAAGAAGATGCCTGATAAAACTGTGATGAGAGTTCAGTGTAAATCTAACCCCTCTGCAGTGAGTAATGGCTCAGTCTGGCTTATAGTCCTCTGATTAAATGAGTTAGTGGGCATCAGAATTCATCGCCTCTCCAGTGGCAGAATCATCCTGCTGACGCCACTCTGGCACAGACACCCAGCCGTGGGAAGAGACCCTGAGTGTTTGTGTGTGCCTGAAGAGCTCCCACCTGAAGTGAATCACAGTGGCCATGCTGAATCACCTCGTTCCCGTAGCTGGGGCACAGTCTTGCCAGTCTCTAGGGTATGGTGAGGGGGAGTAAGAAGTAAAGTGAGAGAGAAAAGGTTCCTTGGCAATGGCCCAGAAAGCCCTTTCTCATGTAAATAATCATGGCTGTGATCTAAACAGACTCTGTTTTTCAAAAAAGAATTCAACCTTTCACCAGTTAATGACAGCTGTTATCAGCGAGGAGTAGCATAAGCAACAGAACTTTGAAGAATAATGTGGTGTTACACTCCAGTGTATCAGGGAAAAAGTTCTTCTTGTGAGGGGGTATCTGGCTATCTAGATGTTGACAAAAGTAAGGCCAATGTCCCATATAAAACTCCCAGGGCGGAGGGAGCAAAAACAGGGATCCTGTCAGTGTGGAAAGTCATGGACCACTAACAGCCAGTCGATCCAGACAGAATATTAATGCATAATGTCGCCTGGCATCAGTGCTGGAGAAGGAGTAAGAGAGAAACAGAGGGAATGGCAATCTGGTGAGAGGTGTAGTGGGGATTTAAAAATGCTCAGAAATTCAAATAGATAAAGTAGAAATGAAATGAGATAAGGACTGAACAAAGTGCAATTGTTTTCTGAAACATAGTTCTGCTAATGTTCTTTTTCTGTTATGTATTTGTGATATCTATTTTTAATATTTATCTTTTAAGGATAAGTTTGAAATGAATATTTAAAAGGAACAGTTCTCTGACAAGTGAACATGATAAAAAGAGGCTTTGTTTTCAGGATGTTTACTTAGCCCCCTGTAGTCTTTAGAAGATTCTGTTCAATGCTAATTCAGAATGTGAAATTTGTTTAGGTGGATGGTATGAAGCTGCTACTACTGGTATGGTTTTGAAGTGCCATCTCTAAATGTAGTCCGTCACTTCTGACATGGTTTAGAAGCTCCATTCTTGAACATGATGTATGCTTAGATATTCTGTCTGTGATGGCAGAAGCAAGGGTCTAGTTGTATAAGTGTCTGAATATCAGAGACAGGGAAACTTTAGATCTTATGAGCACTTTTCCTGGAATAATAATAATATTTTATTTATATAGTGCCTTTCCCATGCTCAAGGCGCTTCACAGAGTCTCATAAAGAAGGAGCAGGTATATGTAACATTGAATACAGATGTTTCCTGAACAAAACACTATAACAGATATATACTACACATACAAAGACATTAAATAAAATAAAAGACAATAAATCAAAGTAACATACGTTCAATACTAAAAGAAAGCCTAGCAGATAACATCATTTGTGATATGCCACACATACAGACTATACTGACCAGCTGAACAAAGAGGAAGTCTGAAAGATGAGGCATAATATCAGGTTAAGTTAAAAGCCTTCCTAAACATGAGTTTTTTAAGTTGTCATTTTTTAAAAGAATGAATGGAGTCAGTTGGTCTCATTAATTTCATTTCCAAAGTGTGGGTGCTATACAGCTGAAGGCCACTTCACCCATAGAGTGCAGGTTAGTGTGGGGTACAACAAGACTGCCAGAATCAGAGGACCTTAGTGGGCAAACAGGAGCACAGAGATGGAAAATGTCACTGATGCAGAAATATACTTCCCCCATCAACAAGACTGTCAAGTGTAGATGGAACAGGTGAAAGCAGAAAAAGATCCGAAAAAACACTAGCAAGGAGAGAAGGACGGATATTTTTAAGGTTTCTGAAAGAAATTTGACATTTACAGGTAAGAGTGGTAATGAGACCATGAAAAGTACTGCTTTATGATTGGAAAGGCCCAAATAACTGCTATAAGTATTACCGACAGATAAGCTAGATGTACAGATCAATATGACCACCAGAGTGAGTAGGAAAATCAACATGTTGCACCAAGTCAAAACAACAACAACATTTATTTATATAGCACATTTTCATACAAAAAGTAGCTCAAAGTGCTTTACATAATGAAGAGAAGAAAAATAAAAGACAAAATAAGAAATTAAAATAAGACAACATTAGTTAACATAGAAAGGAGTAAGGTCCGATGGCCAGGGTGGACAGAAAAAACAAAAAAAAACACCAGAAGGCTGGAGAAAAAAATAAAATCTGTAGGGGTTCCAGGCCACGAGACCGCCCAGTCCCCTCTGGGCATTCTACCTAACATAAATGAAATAGTCCTCTTTGTAGTTCGGGTTTTTCACGGAGTCACTTGATGCCGATGGTCATACAGACTTCTGGCTTTTAATCCATCCATCATTGTTGGAACATCATGGTGCTTTGGGTAGATGGTGGTGGCGCAGTAAGGATAGAAATTCATTTCTCAGCTTACATGTAGTAATGTCAATATGGATGTTTAAATCATCAAGAAGAATGACTCTGGGAAAGGTAAATTAAGTGGGTTAATAATTCAGTCAGATCAGATAAAAAAGACACATTATATTTTGGAAGACAATAGAGAACAATGAGTAAGACAGGACCAGATTTTGTTGTTAGCTTAAGAGCCATACGCTCGAAAGAAAATGGGCAGTCAATTGGGATTTTTGTTGAAGTTTAGTTCAGTTCTAACAATTACTGTAACTCCTCCTCCTCCTTGTCTTGAGCTGTGAGGCTCTGCAAAGTAAATGTATCTGGATGGTGTCGCCTCCATGGAAGACATAAAAACACAATTCTAGTGTCTTTTAGGACATTCCAGTCTGGTCATTTGCTCTGAACAAACTGTTGTAATAATTATGAGTCCAAGACATTATAAAGGTTTGGGGCAGCCACCCGTATATTGTTTTTCCCAGCTGCAAAAGGGTTTTTTTTTATCACAAGCATGATGTGCATCTCACAGAGTCCAAGACAGAACTGCCAATAGTAGCCCAAGATGGAGACTTTAAAGGTCTGAAAAGGAAATGATGTCATCAAAATGGCCGGAACCAGAAGTAACGTCAGCAAAGGGGCCGGCTTTGGAAGTGACGTCAGCAAAGGGGCCGGCTTTGGAAGTGACATCAGCAAAGGGGCCGACTTCGGAAGTGACGTCAGCAAAGGGGCTGGCTTCGGAAGTGACGTCTTCTGAGGTGCCGGAACCTTGCAGGATTTCCCAGGAAAGGTCTGTAGGGAACTGAGAAAGACAGTCAGCGCACTCCGCCTCCCCCCGGTCAGATGTTTTATTACACTTACTCAGACCCTTTAGCTGTCTCCTACTCGCACGTGTGTGACACTGTTTACTATGAAGGAGTTTGTCACAAGAGTATTTTAGCATAGTACAAAGAAATTCTTATCCGATCAGAGAAACAGCACAGCGGGGTGAGGTGGCGCAGATGAGTGGTGATAGCAAGCAGCAGAAAAAGCATAGTAGGAAATATAACAAGATGCCCATTAAGTTACCAGAATTTGGAGGTTCCAATGTACAGCCACAGACATATAACGCTGGGTATTACAGACGTGATCGCCCCAGACCCGCAACCTAGGCGGGTATAAAATCAGATCATTTCCTAGTCATTAAGCACATATAGAAGTAACCGAGAGCAATCCAGTATATCCATTACAATTCAGAAGACAAACCATCCCTGGCTCCTAGATTGCCACAGTGCAATTAAATGTTCATAAGACTCGTTCTGTGAACCACAAAAAGATTGAGTTGTCCCCTAGGCTGAGAGCCCAATCAAGGCAAAGATACAGGATTTGTTTAAAACCCCTGAAAAGGGATATGTTTTAGAAGGATGAGTACTCCTTCCCCTAAGGAAGAAAGCTTGGGGGGATGAGAGAGAGGTTTTAAGTTTGAGTGTCAATGATAACAGGGTAATAAAAAGTCAGATGATAAGCTGGCTACAGAGAGACAGAGAGAGCTGACTACACTGCAAAAAATGAAATCTAAGCAAGTCGAAAAGTATTTATTTCATGAGATTAAATCTTTTCTTCCTTATTTTAAGAATTATTGACTTATCGAAAAATTTGTATTTACGATCATTTAGCTTGCTTTAAGAAGTCTTGTCAAGTAAATTTTGCTTACCCCATTGGCAGATTTGATTGCTAAATAAAAGCAAAACAGCTCCCGTTCAAAGTTTTTTTGTCTAATTTTTGCATATGCATTTTTTGCAGTGTAGGAGTCATACTAGATAATGATCTGGACACAGTAAGAACTAATCAGAAATGGCTGACCCGACATGATGACCTGACCAGAGACTTTGTGCAACTAGGAAGTTCATGGGCCGTCTGGAGTCGATGCATGCATATTGAATTTATTGCTAATTTTTATCTACTTTCAAAACTACAGGACAATCCAGGTTGTAATGGTATGAAAAGCCACATCTCAATTTGCTTTTGCTTATGGCACTAGTTATATTATTTATAGATTAAAACTTATTAAGCCTCCTTTCCTGATCATATGTTTTGTTCTATTTGTTTAGTTAAGAGTTAGGGAAATGAGTCCTTTTCTCAGCTAGGTCAACCAAGGCTGTAAGAAATAAGCTACAGACACAGTCCTATGTGGGTGAAATCTGAAGCTAGTAGACTATAGTCTTGGGTGTAAGTGCAGTGCAACTGTAAACCATATACAGGGGTGTAGCATATAACTGTAGTCTGCAGGAAAAGAATCTGTGCATTTGATTAAATAGGATTTATACTTTAAGGGAAGGTGTCCCCAAAACCTTTTCCCGTAATAACATTTGGACACAGGTAATGTTCCCCTATATTGTTTGTGGTAGCAACTGTCAGAGATACTAGACCATCTATTTAGAGAAAAAGAGAGTGAAAGTAATATAATGAGGAGATCAAACCACTAGGTGACAGTGAAGGAGTCCCCCTAGAAAACCTACGGACCAAGGTGTAACTACCTTGACTTGTGTACAGTTGTTACAATCGCCTCCTTATTTTGTATTATTTTCAGTTTTTGTGAATTCTGTTATTTTGACCTGTTCAATTGTTTGTTCTTTCCTCATAATTTTTTGTATCAATAATTTTGCCAAGGACCCATTTCCCGATAGTTATATTTACCTAACAAAGCCTAAACACCTTGTGATTGTCTCAGCTCTTTGCTTAAGCATTAGCTCCTGTTCATGTTATGATTTTGCCACAGTCATATAAGGATGTTGTACATGGGCTGTATGTTATTTTTATTTGTAGCTTTACTGTTATAGAAATTATTTCTCTTACATATTTAAATTTGAATGGTGCATCAACACTTTTGTTTATGCTTTGTTCCCCACTATGTTGAGCACTTGTGGTTTAGGATGCACTCTCCGGTTGCTAGGTAAACGTTCCCAAGAGTCACATCAATGACGTAACCCGGCTCAAAGCCAGCAGCAAGGAGTTCTTGTCTAAGATTGTGGATACCTTCTCTAAAAGGTCTTTTTGGTTTGCATTTTAAGAAAAATGATTGAAAGACTGTGTTTCTAACATTGAATTTTGGGATGTATTTAGGATTAATTTTCTTTTTTTTGACTTTGCTGTTTATTATGACTTCTGGTTGAGTGAACGCTGGCGTGACTGGTCCCCACTGCTCTCCAGTAACTTTTTAACTTTTTATCTTTTTTAACTTTTTTACGATTAACTTACAATCTAATGGACTAAGCAGCTGTTTTCATTTTCATTTTGGGCAGATTTATTCATTGTTTTATTTTTTAATCATTTACATCTAGACTGATTTCTAGCTTGACTGCTGATTTGGCTGTCTAAGGACTATTGTTAGGCCTATCCCCGCTTTGAAACTTACCTGGCTTTGTTCTCCGGACATCTGAGTTGTCTGCATCTTTGCTTAACATGTGGACCGGTAGGATATTTATTTGGTTCATGTTTGTTTGGCTCCTCCTGTCGCTCGCTATCCTACCTGCGACAGGCCTGCTTCAGTACTCAGCTGCCGAGCTACTGCGACTCCAGTTTCACCTGTCCGAGCCTCCGCTGACTGGGCTGTATCTCCACCCAGACATCTTATTCCTCCTCCGTCAGAGATACATCCACTGTGGATCCCGCCAGAGTATCCAAGTTGACTTTACATCCTGCCTTGAGAGTTTTGGATTCCAGCAGCATATTGATGTTCCCACTCATTCCAAAGGACGTATCTTGGACTTGATTTGCTGTTCTGGAGTTACCCCGCTTGATAGTACTGTGGATGAGCTCCCTATAACTGATCATTTTCTTATTTCATTCAATGTTAAACTTGTGCTAAGCTTTCCTGTCTCATGTCTTTCCATAATATTAAGAATATTAACTTGGACTCTCTTTCCTCTAGTATTGATTCCTTTATGGACATTCATAATTTATCCACTCCTGAAGAACTGGTCTCACACTATAACACTGGACTTAACGGTATTCGTAACTCTGTCGCTCCATTAAAAACTAGATCTGTTTCTTTCTCTTTTTCTGCTCCCTGGTTCACGCATGAACTTTGGCTTTTGAAAGCCAAAGGTCGGTAACTTGAACAGTTGTATAAAAAAACTGGACTCTTTGTTCACGAAGAGATGTACGGAAAACATATACTTTATTACAAGGACTGTATTGCCCAAACAAATCTAACTATTATACTCATATTATTTCTTCCAATGAAGGCAACACCAAGTCATTGTTTTCACTACTTAACAATATCACACAACCCCCGGATTCTTTACCTTCACACCTTTACTCAACTGAATTTTGCAATTCCCTTATGTCCCTTTTTAATGAAAAAATCTGGAAGATTCATCAGTCTCTCTGTACAGATTCCTCCAGTACTTCATTTGAATTTCACCCACCAACTCACTCATTTTCCTCTTTTCAGCTTCCTACTTTCTCAGAAATCTCAGATCTTGTCTGTAAGTCTAAGCCATCCACCTGTCAACTGGACCCCCTCCCTACAGTTCTGGTCAAAGTTTGCCTCCCCTCTCTGGTCCCTTTTATTTCTGCTATAATCCACTCTTCTCTCACTACTGGTACTGTTCCTTCATATATTAAAACTGCTGCAATAACCCCAATACTGAAAAAACCTGGTGCCGATCCGACCAACAGCAGCTCCATCACAGCCACCTGTTCACAACAGCAGCATACTCACGGTGGAAGAGTGTGAGGTGAGGCGGGTGATGAGGAAGGTGAATCCGAGGAAGGCTGCAGGACCCAACGGTGTGGCTGGACGGGTGCTGAAAGACTGTGTAGATCAACTGGCCGGAATCTTCACTAGGTTTTTTAACTAGTCCCTGTCCAAGGCCACTGTCCCATCTTGCCTCAAGTCCTCTATCATTGTTCTGCTTTCTGAAAAAATCCATCACAAACAGCCTGAATGATTTCTCCCAGTGGCACTCACATCTGTCATCATGAAGTGCTTTGAGAAACTTTGTGCGGAGTCATATCATCATCTGCCTGCCAGCAGACCTGGACCCATTTCAATGTGCTTACAAAGCAAAGAGATCCATGGAGAACGCTGTGGCCACAGCCCTTCATGCTGCCCTGACCCACCTGGAGCAGCAGGGGAGTTACGCCAGACTGCTCTTTGTGGACTTCAGCTCGGTGTTTAACACCATTCTTCCACAACGACTGGTTTCCAAACTGGCAGATCTGGGACTTCCATCACTCATCTGCAGTTGGATACTGGACTTCCTGTCTGGTCGCTCCCAGAGGGTCAGGATGGACCCCCACACCTCCACTGCTCTCAGCCTCAACACCGGGACCCCGCAGGGTTGTGTGCTCCTCTACACCCTCTACACATATGACTCTCTCCCGCTCACCATAGCAACAAGATCATAAAGTTCGCGGATGACACGACGGTGGTGGGCCTCATCTCGGGCAAGGAGCGTGAGCTGGCATACAGGGATGAGGTGGAGCGGCTGTCAGAGTGGTAAAGAGTCAATAACCTGCTCCTCAATACCATAAAAACGAAGAAGCTTGTTATTGACTTTAGAAAAAACAAAACTGACATCCAGCCACTCATCATTGGCGGGGCCTGTGTGGAGAGGGTCCGGGTGTTCAGGTTTCTGGGCATTGAGCTGGAGGATGACCTGACCTGAAGCACCAACACCAAGGAGCTGCACAGCAAAGACTGTATTTTCTGAGAATCCTCAGAAAGAACCATCTCCCCAAAAATCTGCTCCTTGCCCTTTATCACTGTTCCATCGAGAGTGTGCTTACGTACGGACTGTGTGTGGGGTACGGCAGCTGCACTTCCTCAGAAAGGAAAGCGCTCCACAGGGTCGTCAGGACAGCGGAGAGAACAATTGGTTGTATCCTCCCCAGTCTGGAACAAATCTACACCTCCCGATGCCGCCACATCCCGGTCATTGCCTCTTCCAGCTTTTGTCATCGGGCAAGAGATACAGAGCAATGAAAACCAGGACAAACCACCTTAAAAACAGCTTTTATCCAAAAGCAATCATGGCCCTGAACTCAGACTAAAACTGCTCCATATCATTTTCCCAATGTGCAATATAGACCTTATGTCAACCAGTGCAATTTGTAAATTTTGCAAAGTACTTTTATTACTATTCGGTTTGTTATTATTTTCTCTCTTCTTGTCTTTTTAACTGTTATGAGTGACTGCACCTTCAATTTTGTTGTTCCTTTGTAAAAGTGACAATGACAATAAAGATCTATCTATCTATCTATCTATCTATCTATCTATCTATCTATCTATCTATCTATCTATCTATCTATCTATCTATCTATCTATCTATCTATCTATCTATCTATCTATCTATCTATCTATCTATCTATCTATCTATCTAATTTCAGTAATTTTCGTCCTATTTCTAATCTACCCATCATTTCCAAAATTCTTGAAAAAATAGTGGCTATTCAGCTTCATTCTCATTTATCTCAAAATAATCTGTATGAACAGTTCCAGTCTGGTTTTCGTCCCCTCCATAGTACATAAACGACACTTATAAAAATTACTAACGACCTCCTTATGGCAGCTGATTCTGGTTTAATTACTATTCTCATCCTCCTTGATCTGAGTGCAGCCTTTGACACTATTTGTCACACTACTCTTCTCAATAGATTATCTTCGATTGGCAGTACCCACACTCGACTAGATTGGTTCAGATCCTACCTCTCAGGCTGCACTCAGTTTGTTCAGCTTAAAACTTTCACATCCCAACCCACCGCTGTTACTTCACGTGTGCCCCAGGGCTTTGTCCTGGGGCCCCTCCTTTTCATTATTTACCTCCTTCCCCTTGGTAATATCTTTCATAAATATAACATTAGCGTCCACTGTTATGCTGATGACACCCAGCTCTATCTCACTAGCAAACCTACTGCTTCCTTTTCACCCTCCTCCTCCTCCTCCTCATAGCAGAAATCAAATCCTGGTTTACTTCAAATTTTCTTAAATTAAATAGTGACAAAACTGAGGTTCTCCTCACTGGTACAAAATCAACATTATCCAAAACTGATCATTTTTCATTTGTTATTGATAATTCCTCTGTCTCCCCTTCCCCACAGGTTAAGAGTCTGGGTGTCATCTTTGACAGTACTTTATCCTTTCAGTCCCACATCAATAACATCTCCCAGTCTGCATATTTCCACTTGCGTAACATTAATTGTATTCGCCCCTCCCTCACTCCCCACACCACTGCTATCATTGTTCATAGCCTTGTCACTTCTGGTCTGGATTATTGCAATTCCCTTTTCTTTGGTCTTTCTCGCAAATCTCTTTATAAGCTTCAACTGGTCCAGAATTCAGCTGCCCGCATCATTACTAGAACCCCCTCTATTCACCATATCACTCCCGTTTTTCAGCAGCTTCATTGGCTTCCAGTTCAGTTCTGAATGCAATTAAAAATTCTCCTACTAACTTTTAAGTCTATCCACAACCTTGCCCCTCCATATCTGTCTGACCTCCTCCATGTTGCCATTCCCTCCCGTACCCTTAGATCCTCTTCTTCCATCCACTTGACTGTCCCCTTCATCTGTCTTACCACCATGGGGAGCAGAGCATTCAGTTTCACTGCTCCCCAGCTTTGGAACTCACTATTATTTGAGCTTAGAAATGTTGAATCATTTTCACTTTTCAAATCTAAACTTAAAACTCATTTGTTTAAGACTGCTTTTTCTCTTTGATTACAATTGCTCTGTCTAATTTTAACTTTTGTATTTTACTTTTGTTTATAATCTGTGTTTTGTCTATTGTCCTGTGTCCTTGAGTGTTTAGAAAGGTGCCTACAAATAAATAAAATGTATTATTATTATTCTATTTTATTATTATTAACTTATGCTTCATCTTCTGACCCATCTTTTTCTGCCTTTGTTACCCTTTATGTTTTTGGATGTTGTAATTTCTTGTTTTCTGGATTTATATTCTCTGCTCTCATTAAAAGGTTTTGTTATGATAGTTGATTTTTCAAAATGGTTAACACAATTCCCGTTACTGAAGCAAATTTTAATTTTTTCCCAGTGTGAGGTTTTCCAAAGTTTAAAATCTATTTGTGTTACGGATGGGAATCGATTAAAAAAATGTACTAATTAATCGCATAATTGTATGGAATTAATTGCAATTACTCACATCTAACATTAAAACATGCAATCATAAAGCAAATTCACAAATCATGAAGTAAATATACACTGAATCACAAAATTACTGTAGAATCATCCATCCATCCATCCATTATCCAACCCGCTATATCCTAACTACAGGGTCACGGGGGTCTGCTGGAGCCAATCCCAGCCAACACAGGGTGCAAGGCAGGAAACAAACCCTGGGTAGGGCGCCAGCCATACTGTACATACAGGCATACCTTAGAATCAGCAAAAAGGAATTTTTAAGAATTTAATGGCATAGTTTAAACTTCACCATCGACGACTTTATAATTATATTCTAAACAAGTGTTCTTCAACTGGTGCGTAATGAGAGCTACCCAGGTGTAACATATTGGACCACCTGTATGAGCTGATAAAGGGACAAAGCAGCTGGGAAAATGGATCCAAAGTGCTCACCAAGTACCGTGTCTGAAAACGCCAATCTGCTTTTTTTTTTTTTCTGGCGTCTCAGATATTCTCACCCCTTCAGACAATTTAAGCACATCTAAGAGATTTAATTCTTTTGTAGTTGGTAGAATCGTGGTGAGCCTTGGGAGTTTTTGGGTAAGACAGAAAAAAGCTGGAAAATGCTACACTATCTACACCTTTCCTCATGGCACACTTAAAAAGATCTACATAGTTTCTATCTCACTTAAAAACTGACACCATGCATTATTTGGATGGTTATGTTGCATTGTTTGCATAAATTAGCAAAGATACTGCAGACTTGAATAATGGGTAGGGATAATCATTATACCTCTGTTTTGTAGAATGTTGTCATTATATTAGGGCAGTCAGCACTGTGAGCCACCTGGCAGACTGGTGAGCTAAATACAGAGGTATAGAGACTTATTTTGGTTTTAGAGCCACTCAGAGAAAACGTATTTTGCACATATGTGATATGACATTGTTTCAGTCGTCATACAGAAACATGACATGAAGAAGAAAACAGAGATTGTAATTTTACCTTTGCTACATTTCTTTAGTATTACTCCAGTGCTACCATAAACCCCCTTCTGCTACACCCCTGTACCTATGTTGGTATGTATAAATCAAGGAAATTAATACCAGTAGCATGTACTGACATGTGGCAAGGCGTTGTGAAACATGTAATTTGAAACTTTTAAATAATTTTATTTCTCAAAATTTTTAAAGTATGGTACTGGATGTGTATGTAATTCTTTAGGTTCACATTTAACTTAATTATTGTTTTGTAATGTTAAAAAAAAATTGCATGAAAATGCTGCCCTGACCAAAGCACTGCCTGATGCGATTGCTTTGTTGTCGGCCCCGGATGTAACAATATTAACTTTCCCAGGCCTAATTTCTACTATTACATTTTAGTTTCATTTTCATTTTGAAGTAGTTTAAATTAATTAGCTCGTGATGCCATTGTTTTTTGCCCACAGTTTTGTGGTCATTTGCTTATCGTTTCTATGGCATTGCTAGGTAAGGTCATTCAGAAGTGTGTGGAGCATAACATTGAGATTCAAGATTGTTTACTTGTAGAAATCCAATAGGAAGTCTGATTTGATCTGTCCAGTTAGGTTCATGAAACATAATACAGATCACCCATATACAATAAAATACAATACACGAGTGCAAGACTGTACAGTACAGAACACTTACATGACTAGGTAGTATGTTGATGGATGTTTAATGTATAGTTTAATTATTCTAACTGTGGCACACATTATTGACATGACAGACTGCAGAGGGGTAAAAACTGTTCTTGAACCAAGGGGTGCTAGCTCACCTATAAACTGACCTCAGTGGGGTCACACAGAATTGCATCAGTCTTGTTTTTGCAGCATTTTCATATATATGAAGGTTATTGTGGGAGGAATTGAAGCACTGGTATGCTGTGTCTGCTTCACCACCCTTTGTAGTGATCTCAGCTCCTGGGCTTCCCAGGATCTCAGTTCCCATGCCAGACTGTGATCATACCTGTCAGTTCACTATTAATAATGCTGCAGTAGAAGCTCACCGGAATTTGCTTCTGCATTCCACTCTTCCTGAAACATCTGTGTTTTTTTGACAATGACAGTGATGTTTTGTGTCCAGTTTAGATTCTCTGAAGTGTACAGACCAAGACATTTGAAACTGCCCACTCTCTACTACTGCCACATCAATGCAGACTGCTGAGTGGTTTACCTTTCCCTTTCCAGAATCATTTCTTTAGTTTTGTTGGCTTTCAAGGTGAGCTTGTTAATCTCCTGATGGTATGCAGACTCATTGTTCTAATGAGAATGATAACGGTGGTCTTGTCAATAAATTTATCACTGGGTCTAAAGTGTAAAGGTCAACTTTGTGCAGTTCCTGGTTGTCCAAGATTTTGGATCAGTCAAAACAATTCACACTTTCTTTGACTTCCTAGCTTTAGACTGTTATTCATAATCTACTTGACTACAAATTAGGACTTTGTTCTGTCTTTGATTCATTTATTGTTTGATTTTATAGTTGCAGATCATTTTATTTCTAAAAATCTTTCATTCCCCTTTCTCTGACAGTGTAGGTTTTTAGCCTTGGATTATGTATTTTTGAATTGGACCCTTTTAAGTTACCTCTTTCAAGGCAATTTTTTGTGTTTTGCCCTTTTTCTTTGTTATTAAATGCTATTTAATAGGTCATTGTTTTTTGTGTTTGGGCCAGGAGTTTCACAATTCCTGTCTCTCTTTTAGGATTTATACACTTTAACATTTTGAGGCTTCCAAAGCAGGCTAAAGATTCAAGGCCTATTTTGTGCTTTAGAACAGGGGTCACCAACTCCGGTCCTGGAGGACCACCATGGCTACAGGTTTTGCCCTGTTTGTGCTGCTAATTAACTTCTTTTGAATTCATTTTAATTGAATTTATTTTTTAAGATTCTTCTGCCAGTTAAGGACCATTGTTACTGCAGATTGGCATGATGGCCGACATGTTAGTGGCCCAGGAAATGGTGTTTGATTCCTATCCTGATCACTATCTATTAGGGAATCCATTCCCGGATGGGTTTATCCATTCCCGGGAATTCGGGAATCCCGGGCTTCCAGGAATGACACAGTGCACGGGCATCTCACATGTGAACAGTTTTAGAGCAAGCAACACTTATTTTTAATAAAACTACTGCAATATGTTGACACCAAAAAAAGACTAACCTTAACTACAAGCAGTTCATGCTGTCATATACAGTAAGTACATGCATCTAGTTAGTTGCAGTAATAAGAGCATAGAAAGCACAACGTGTCCAGCGTTCGGTCGTCCGTGCAAGAGCGCACCTTCGTGCAGAGTACGCCAGCTGCTGAGAAAGCACTCTCTGCCTCCACTGAAGTAGTGGGCACAGTCATCAGATACTGATATACTTGTTCTAAACAACTCCCGCGCTTGCCATTACTCTGAAACACCGCCATTTCAGCTTTTACTGATGCATCCTGTTTCTTGTCATCATTCTGTAATGGCAAGTTTCTTGGCACAGATAATGCGGATGCAACAGACTGACACATTGCAATTTCAAGTTGCTGTTCAAAGCTGTTGTCTGATGTAATGCAAGCTGCAGCAATGGCGCCACCTTAATTATTTTCAACTATAACTCTGTTATTTCTTGATCGATTTTTACACTTTTACACGCTATATATGCGAGCTTGGCCGTTCCCATTCAGCCAGGATTTCCAGCAGTTTCATTCCCGGGAATGCGGGAATGGGAAATGTCCGGGAATGGATTCCCTACTATCTATGTTAAATTTTCTCAATCCCCTGTGCCTATGTTGATTTTCTTCTTTCTACTGTAGTTTTGCTCCCTCATTCCAAAGAGGTGTGGAGTTAGAAAGTTTGGTGACACAAAAATGGCCTTTGTTGAATCAGAGCGAGTTGTTTGCTCTTTAAATGGCCTATCATCAATCCTGTGATGCTGCCTGGATAAGCTCAGATCCTTCACAGCCCTAAATTTAGATTAAATGAGCAATGGATGAATGGTAGAGTGATTGTAGATTTGATTTTTGGCTTCTGCATTGCATCTGACACTGCTGGGTAGGCATAAGCCTAAGTACTTGCAATATAATAAAATGAATTAATTTTCTGATTAAAACTATATGCATCCATCCATTTGGACTCTGACTCATCCCTTCCAGGATGTTAACATTGTTGTTTTTAAGTCGTTCCTCTCTAGCTTTGGCTTTATGCATGGGGTGGTTGTCTTCTTGGAAAAGACAAATATTCCCGCAGACTGTATTAGGTTTTTCTTCTGTATTTTTTTTCTTCATTCATTTTGCCTTCTATCATCACAAGATTTTCCATCTCTGATATAGAGAAGCATCCCCAGAGCATGATGATGCCATAACTATGTGCAGTTTTTGGCTTACACCCAGCATTTGTGTGTCTGCTTATACCTCTTCAACAATATCTTTTACAGGTAGCAGAACTTTACACTGGCTTGTTACAGACTCAAATCAAAGGCTTCTTCTTTTTGGACACATACACCGTCAGCATGGCACTGCCAGATCTAAACACTAGTGTTGCAAATTGCTCATGTACTAAAGTGACTTTAGCTGCAGATGGAAGTCCCGTTTTACTTTATGGTGCCAAGCAGAGTTGTGTCACGGTGTAGCAGTCTATTAGCCAGCTAAAGCAACGTGAAGATCCTGTTTGTTGTTACGGTTTTGCCTTTGTCCAGAAACAGCCCCATAAGCTTTATGACCACAGACTTGGAAAGTCTTTGCCCTTAGTTGTAACTCAAAACACAGTTCTCAACAAAACGTTGCCAGATGTCTGAAATTGAAGCAAATCTTTCATTTTTCACACGTTGTGCATGGGTGTCTTTGATGTCAAAGTGCAAATGCTGTATGACTGTTCGGTAGCGGTCACGGGACATCGTATCTTTGATTGCTGGTACAACAAATAGTTCTGAGCAAGCATCAGTCACAGCACCAACTGTGGTCATTGCTGCTCTTGTGAAAAGAATGGAGATAAACGCCATAAACTCAGAGAGGGAGAGGCAAGTTTGTTGTACCACATGAATATCACTGACAGAATAAAACTGAATAATAAAAAAAGCGCTAACTTTTACAAGTAGCCAAAATTTACACCGGGTGTTACAAACTCAAATCAAATGTATGTTTTTATTATATTATAGTGATAATAATAGCAGTTCACTACTCAAAACCCTGAGTGCCCAGATGTAGCATGAACAATTCAGTTTTTCTAAAGTACGTTCTGGAGGAGCCCCAGGCAGGAAGATTGGGGCAAGCATGAAGGACCATACATTGTATAATAAGTGTCTCTAATTACAAATGAGGCAGTTCAAAAGGCATCACACGAGCGAGGAACCCATATTACAGTCAACAATATCTCAGTAATGCTTCTGGGCTTATCATCTCACCTTTTCACTAATTCTTCTATCCAAATATCAAGGCATATTCATATTTTCATGGTGTGCAAAGGCTACATTGACTGTGTGGCTGTGGTAAAATTCATTTGAGGTCCATGGCAATGCTGAAATCTTATATGCAGAACAATCCCTCTTAACTGGCCTCGCATTAACCAGCCGATGGATTAACCGGCCTGTTAAAATAAAATAAAAACAAAAATTTTAATCCTGAGTTCTTTTTTATATTATGTGTATGCACTTCCTTCTTCCTGGAAGGTGAGAGGGCTCTTACTTTCAGAGTGATTTCCGTTTACATATTCCTTTATGAATTTTCCACGGTGCCTTCTTCTTTTTATCTTTTTATCTATTTATCATGAGGACAATTACGGATGCAGATGACTCCTCACCTGTTCACTTAAGCTAGGATCGCCCACATCACGAATTCCCCGGGAACCGATCGGCCACACATACTCACTAAGCCGCGATTATTTATTTAAAAAGCGGCCTTTTTGACTTGAGCTGTGGACCCGCTACACCACACTGTCCAGTCGTTGTAGGAGAAAAAAACCCATGTGCAAAATCGTGGATGAAGCCTTGTGGATATGGTTTCTTCAGGAACGTCGAGTTACAGTAAATACATTAGAAATATTTTTCTACATGAAAATAGGTATACATCGGATTAACCGGCTAAAACGGCAACCGGCCATGGGTCCAGTCCCGAGGTGGCCGGATAAGAGGGACTGTACTGTATATATATATATATATATATATATATATACAGTATATACAGTATATACAGTATATATATATATATATATACATTTAAGCCGTGTACTCAGGTGGTAGTATTGACGAATGCCCCAGGGTGTTGATGAGGGAGTTAATGTAGCCCACAGATTGTGGTTCAGCCGATTTTCTCATTAGTGCTCTGGAATGTGTAATTAGGCACTTCCACCCGCTAAGATATAAAGGAGCCTGAGTAAAAGAAAGAAGGCAAAAGATTGGAGGTTAAATGGATAAAGGAAAGATAAAAAAAGAGAGGCATGGTCATGGCTGTGCTGGTGCAATAGTGGGGAGGCCAATGATTGGGAAGTGGCCCCAAGAGAAATGTGGGCAGAGTCCCTCCTGCTGAGCACCCAAGGAGGAGGAGAGGATGAGGCATGGCGGTGAGACAAAGGAGCGGCACTAAAGGCCATAGGATGGTAACGGGAACCTGAGGTGAATTTTGAAGAATGACTACACTTCCTGGTGGATGTTCACTCTTGCCGAGGAGACCTTAGTTTGAGAAAGAAGCACTAAAGCTTCTGCTGGTGTTAATGGACAGGTCCTGGTAGTGATTTTAACCCCATCTTATCGTTGAATTATTTATTGTTGATTTTAACCTCTATAAGAACATTGTTTTTATTCTGGATTATTTATAGGTGTTTTTATTTACTGTATGAAGAGTCTGCACTGAACTTTGTTTAATTTTGCATACTGTTTGAATTGTTAAAAGCACTAAGCACTTCACACCTTCTCTTGCTATGTATGTGTGTCCTCATTGCCCAGTCCATCCTCAGTTTATGTGTATCAGTGCCTCAAGTTCAAGAAGAAGTATGCCAGCTGTGGGCAACCCATGCATCACAGTCACACCCGAGGTCCAGCAAAGTAAAATACAGTTGATGTTGTTCAGTTCTTCTAAGGTACGTCACATCTTCAATGTAAATATACTCCCAAGCCAACTTGAATAAAACCACAGGTTGTGATTTGAGCTCAGAACCTCCCCTGGCGATGTCCACATTAGTTGGTCCAATGACGGCCTACTTCCAGAATTTCTAGTCTAGTTTTTCTATTGTGCCCCTGGTGCTACTCTCTAGCTCACATTAGTTATCTACAAATCCCACGCTGCCTGAGATTTGGGCACACTTCTGAGGCTGAATCACTCACTGTGTTACCTGGGCATAAATAAATCAAGCGTGATGAACAGCCGCTTCCGTTTAACGACATCTCGCTAAACATTTATTTATTTGCCTTTTCACAGATTGTTGATATTCAAGAAGGATAATCTGTCAGATGGTGTTACATGGCACATCAGGCCTGCAGAGCACTCTTAGACAAATTCTCAAGATCTTTCAGAATGTCAGCTTGATGGATCATTTGGGACTAAAAGTTTTTAGATTTGAAATATAGGGTCAAAAAAGAATAATACAGCAAAATTGGTAATAATATGATCAATCAAAGGAGATGTTAGCCTCAAGGTCAGAATGCATACAAGGGCCATGAATGTGTTTAGGTGGTATAGAATGTCAGCTTTCATCAATTGTGCAAATGTGGGCTAATGAGTGAACTCTGGCAGGCCTGCAGTTGGAGAATCCTATTATGCTATGCCACATGGGCCCTGGAACAGACCTGGAGGGATAGCATTGCTTAAAGCTTACAGTCTGCCAAAGGCCTGCAGGTTTGACACAGGCATAAGGGTTTGATGGTCCAGTGTGTAATAGCACATAGACCCTGGTATTAGCCTGTTGGTGTGACAATCCATTCTATTGTGCCACCTAGTCCCTGATGAATGACTGACTGGAGGAATAGCACTGCTGGTATTAAGGGTATAAAGGTTTTACATATGGCCAGGTGTCAAACACAGGTTTATAAGCTTGTGTCAGAGTCTCGTTGTCACATTATACAGTGACGTGCCACATTTGCAGCCCTGTGCCAGGAACCACATAATGTTTTTAAATGTAGGTTCAAATTTTAAAATATATTAGTTGTTACCTGGCTTTGCCCAAGAGATTTTGTAAAACAATAGGCATCAGTTATAGCACTGTCAGTTAAACAGATGTATTAGAAGTATACAATGTAACTAGCTAAGTTCCCTTTCTGTATACAATATTTGTATTTTTTTACCAGGTACTAATATTATTAGCTGACTGGAGCTTCTTACTGTTGAACATGCTACATACAGGTCTTCATGAATAAAACGTTTCTGCCTTTGAATATGGCTTTTGTTGATTGTTTTAGCAAAAACACAGTTTTACAGGAAACTGCCTGGCATGCAGTCGAGAATTATAGAGCAGTTGCTAAACACATTTTAGGTAAGCTTTGCTTAACTTTCCTTCATCCACTTCACATCTCATTTTCCATGCAGTATATCTTTTTCATGTACAGGGACACTTAATCTTTTTCATTATCTTCAGCCCCAATTATCTCCTCTATTAGTTTTCAGCACTGAGCCAAAAAATGACTCCGTATATTAGCATAGCCTAGTTATTACAGCATTATTATCGACAAATAAAAGAAAAAAATAGGTCAGCTAAATTTCTTTTTTCCATAACATCACCAAATTTAAATAAAATCAGTCAAACTGTTTTTGAAATTTACGGGCCATTTACACATTGTTCACAGCTGTAGCTCTCCTGCATTATTTTGTTGTGCTGACAGTCCTGGCTGATGATGACAATGCTCAACCCATGTATATAAACAAAAACACACAAATTCTGATCTGACTGCTGTCACTCATGTCACATAGCCACGAACTAGGTCCGAACTAGGACCACATATGAAAAATCTGATTTGAAAAGATCCATACAGCCTTGAAAACATCATATTTGAGTCACAGTAAGCCAAGTCACTCCAGCCTGGTAATGTGAATATATATATATATATATATATATACATATACACACACACACACTAGGGGGTTCGCCCCCTGCTCGCTTCACTTGCCAACCCCCCCAAGCGTACGTTACGCGCAAGTCACTTCACGTCTCTGCCAGTAGTGTTGTGAAGAGGGGGGCTGAACGCACCCCAAGGAGTCGTGGTCGCTCCTCCAAAACCCCCTCTTAAATGGTGATACAATAGGAAACAAATACAGGTTTTTTTTTTACCTCCTCTTTGCTCAATCAGCTACTGGATTGCTGCTGCTGCCGTGCCGCGTGATCTGCATCTCGTGCAGCACTTCGAACATTTAAAAGCCTGTACAGCAGCTCTCCTACTCTTTGTCCTTTATTTCTGGCCCCGGGCGTAGTTACTGTAAATCCTTGGAACAAAGTCTTGTCTCGTGGAAAATGAGTTCTTGATATTTATTAGTTTATAATTTAAAAATGGAATAAGATTCTGAAAATCTAACAACATCACATTAAAGTTCGATAATTTCTGAAAAGAATGATACCAAACATATATATGTAGGTTTTCAAATAAGCCCGGATTAAAGCGTGACAAAAAAGTCACATAAAATCGTTTCACTTTTAGGCTTAGGATTTTATATCTTCTTTTCTTTCCTTTTCTCCTTCCCATATTTTCTTTTCTCTATGACCTTTGACCTGCCCTGTTATTTGCTATTATTATTTAGGGTTAGATTATGGTTGGCGCAGTGGGTAGCGCTGCTGCCTCGCAGTTGGGAGACCTGGGGACCTGGGTTCGCTTCCCAGGTCCTCCCTGCGTGGAGTTTGCATGTTCTCCCCGTGTCTGCGTGGGTTTCCTCCGGGCGCTCCGGTTTCCTCCCACAGTCCAAAGACATGCTGGTTAGGTGGATTGGCGATTCTAAATTGGCCCTAGTGTATGCTTGGTGTTTGTGTGTGTCCTGCGGTGGGTTGGCACCCTGCCCGGGATTGGTTCCTGCCTTGTGCCCTGTGTTGGCTGGGATTGGCTCCGGCAGACCCCCGTGACCCTGTGGTTTGGATTCAGCGGGTTGGAAAATGGATGGATGGATGGATAGATTATGGTTACCCGGATCCCAGTGGTTTAAACACATCTATCCCTTGAGTTGTATTCTGATTATTTCACAATTCTAGATCCAGACAGGTTTGGTGCTTTAACATACTGTTAAAAAAACAGTCATCAATTACATCCATAAGCTCCTGGTCTTGTGCTCCACTCTTTGTAAGGTTATCCCAGTTAATATGAATGTAGTTAAAGTCCCCCATGACTATAATGCACCCCTGTAAACTTTCCTTTTCAATATTATTATTACGGAGTCTATAAAACACTCTTAATATGAGGGTACAATCTCTAATGCTGTCTAGCTAAAATAAAAACCTCCTCCTTAAGCTGTGACTCACCATCAAATTACATTCAAATCCTTCTTTACATAAGTGGTGACCCCTCAATACCTTTTCAGTTTTGCTTGTCTTTCCTAAGTAATGAATGTCCGTCTGTTATTCTCATCCCCATCTCTGTTATTTAGACAAGTTTCTGTTATTCCTATTATATCAAAATTAGGTGCAGCTGCATATACTTGGAAATCCAACTCACTTATTTCATTCTGAATACTCATAGCATTAAGGCAAGCAATTTTTAACATCTTACTTTTTTACATTTGATTTTTAGCAATGTACTAGAACTTTCCAAGTTATCGCGTATATTTCTATTGATGCTACTGAAATGAAGTTCAAATCTTGGCGTGACCTAAACTGCCCTACTCAATCACCTCCCCAATGAGTGTTTCTTTCATTTAAATGTAACCTGTCACAGCAGAAGAAGCCCAAATGACCCATAAACCAATGCCCCACTATTCTACACCAAGATTTCAGATATGCATTAAGCTGTCTAATCTCTTCTTTCTCACCTACAGTAGACTGGTGCATAGTAAAGGTAGAACTTCAGTAAAGACTGCCTTATCAGTTCTAACATTGGTAAATAATTCTTTAAATTTGGATTGCAGAATTGACAGCTATCCTTATGTATGTTATTTGTTCTAAAATTGAAAATGACAGCTAAATCCATCCTCCGCTCCAGCCAAGAGTTTATCCACCCATCAAGGAAGGTCTTCTACCTGTGCACCTGGAAGGTAACACACCATATAAGATTCTCTCTCTCTGGAGAAAACCTCCTTCAATCCCTATAAATGATTTTGGTCCCCCAATATCACTACTTCTCATTTTCTGGGGGCAGTTTTTGAGGTGACCTGTTGGGGTCCTTTATTCCTAACCATCATCTCAGAGTTATTAGAGTCACCAGCCAACTCCATAAGACCCTGAAGATGCCTGGAAACTTCAACTCTGGGTTTGATACTCCAGGAGAGTGTGAGAGTGTGCATTGCATGTATGTCAGGCTGTGACCCACCTGTCTTTGCTTCTCTGCTGTGAAGTCTCTTCCTTGCCACTTTGAGAGGATGCATTATCTTACTAAACAACACCAGGGCAAAATCCAGCAATTCATTACTACAATGCAAGAAGACACCTCCTCCTAAACTTCAGTGATCCTGGCCTCAAGGTGATGGATTAGCTGGCATCTTTCTCAAGGATACAACACTTCATACACACTAACTTCATCAAAGCTAGCTTCAAAAAAGTCCAACATCATTCATATTGTATTAGCCTCATGATTAAAACTTTTTTGGGAGGTAGTAAAGCCCTTCTAAAAATAGCTTAATAACCTTGAGTTTAATAAACTACAGCACCAGTCTAACACTTACTGGCCCTCTCTAAGCCCCTGCATTAACTTTTTATAGTGCTCTCACTACTACATACCTTCTTGCCGGCTAAAGGTGTTTTTATCTCTTATTAGACATGCCCATAATCCAGTCTGTTTTCTAAAGAAAAAAAAACTATCTCTTAGCTGCTACTTTTTTATCTAATCCAACACATCTATCAATACTTCAGTATAACTGCATAAATTCCCATCACTATAAATATCTTCTTTATCCTCACCTTCTTGCACACAATTCATTTGAGTTGACTAGTATTCCTTTGCTTCCTTTCTTGCTAGGAAACCAACACCCATATTTAGTATTAATAGATAGATAGATAGATAGATAGATAGATAGATAGATAGATAGATAGATAGATAGATAGATAGATAGATAGATAGATAGATAGATAGATAGATAGATAGATAGATAGATAGATAGATAGATAGATAGATAGATAGATAGATAGATAGATAGATAGATACTTTATTAATCCCAATGGGAAATTCACAATAGATATGAAGTCAGCTAATTATTAACTTACTGTCCTATTGCTCAGCTGTTCTACATTTTCTACCGCTGCTCCACACACGCAGGCTTCCAAGATGCACACACTCTTCACTAACAACATACCCTTGCTCCTGGGCAGTTGAAACAAAACAACCGAAAACCCATCTTAAGGGAAAATATCAAAATGATATTAGAAAAACACTATACTTTAAAACATTTTAATACACAGTAACGTGCAGAACCAAGCTTCTCAGTATAGTACACCAGCAAGGATGAAGTGAACATGCAGTATACACTCTGTATGGTTAGCAAAGTAAAGCTTTGCTCCAGGCTGTCAGCTATCATAGGAACCTGTGATCCTTGAGACAGACTGACAGCAATATCTGTCGTAAATGTTCTAAAACCTGAAGGAACAGGGTTCCAGACAACTCATGATCTCTGGCATAAGACTGCAGGTGTGCAACTGCATAATTCTGGGTTAAGATATTTCCAGAGCCAAAAAAGAGGGCACAGAAAAAAAACAAACCAAAAAGACGTCCTCCTTCTCCTTTTATATCGGGGTGGGGTTTGGAGTTACTCTCCATGTAAGTCCAGCCTTGGGAGGTTTAGTTTGGGAGGGCACGGTATCTGGGTGGATGATGCTTGGGTGAGGGTATTTATTTATTAACTTCCCTAATGTATGCGGCACACCATTTGAGAAACATGGATCTATGCCGTTGCCTTTGAAGGTTCATCTGTTTATGAAGAACTATATGGTAGCTAAAATTTAAAAAAGGACTTGAATTGAAAAACATAAACTAGGTTGAGAACAATGGGTTGCCATGTGAAAAACGTGTAAAACCTGCCGTAATGCCCAGATTATTGCCTGAAAAGAGGACGTTTCTGGGGAAACCAGGACGTATGGTATCCATATCGTAGACTCTGGCATAAGTCTATGAATAGTGAGGCTGAAGAAATGGTGGTGGGGTACATCTGTGTCATATAAACTGACTTTTACAGACAGAAGAGGATGAGCATGATTAAAACTCAAACATCAAACTGCTTTAATTAAAATTGCAAAAAGCACAAAATATTTTCAATCTCGACTTTCATAAACAGTCAATCATGTTCAGATCACTGGATCTTATTCACATGAAGTCAAAAGTCTTTCTCCACATGTCACCCGCTAGATAACTGTCAAGCTTCGGGGAATTGTTACTACCTGCTTTCTCTATACTTTAGGTGGCAGTGGCCGTTGAGATAAACTAATACATAAAAATTCTAACTGCATGTTGTCCACGTAGTCAGAGTGCAGATCTTGCTGCAGGTGGGTGGGATTATTAATTTTCAAAAAACACTTCCATTTATGCTCCTTACAATAGTGTTGCTGGTTTAAAAAAAAAAAAAAAGATTAATTAATTTTCTGTTTCAGCTTCCTTGTAGCTTGTAAAAATTAGTTTGGGTTCACTTGGTGCTCCTGGGTGTTAAAGGAAGTTCTGACAGCCCACCATTAAATAAGACAGAATAAGAAAGTGGAAACGAGTGAGCGATCCGGAGAACAAGCAGGAGGAGAGGCTCGGTGGACGGCTGCAAGAGCACAGATAGTGCAGAGAGCCTTTTAATTCCCAATCCCCTGCAGAGCCTTTGAAATTACTGATCTTCTTATCACAGACATGGGACTTCTTATGCAAATTGTTGTGGAGTGGATTGTCTAAATGGGAAATGACTCAACGGCGGAGTTTGCACTCTCTTTTTTCACAAAATGCTTGTTTTGCTTCTCTGATAAGAAGATGAATTGCTTTCCTTGGTTTGCAGTGAGGCGAGAGTTGTAGCCTGCCGTCTGCCTCAGCCTAATGCAGTGCCTCGTGTTTGTGACAGAGAAGGATTTCAGAACAACATAGATTTTAGCTTCGCATAATAATGCAGCACTGGACGCTGCCTTAAGAGACAAGGTCTGAGGAATGTTGGGTGTGGGGGGGTATGCTGTCATTTAGATTCTTTTGACTCTTTTTCCCATTGAAATTGTGCAGCATTTTTTTAATCTTGTTTAACCAGGAAGTATGCATCTGATGGATCAGCACTGTGGGTAATAACATATGTAAGAAGTGCAGAAACAAATCCAGCAGGGAGATGCACAATAAATAAGCACAACAATGTCGGGAGCCCTCAGACCCACTGGCTGGATGGTGGGGGGGTCTTATGTGCCACCAGATAAGGTCCATGCGTACATACATACATACATATTTGCAAGAAGGTACTACATTGGATAGATAGTTTAAAAGAGAGCTAATGAAAGGCGCGATATATCATACATAGATAGATATTGTAGGCATAAGCAGGATCCCTAAAGTCACTGCATTGATAAGGTTGTCCATTTCAGGATGTGTTCTAGACAACACCCTGGACAAAATCTAAAAAAACCTAGTCCTTTAGATAAATACATGGTAAAAGAAGGTTGATGTTACCAAGTTTCTGACTCCCATGACACTCCCTGAGAGTTGTAGTTCTGGGAGATACTCCTGCTAGAAGGAATTCCTGGGTCTTTCGAAGGGAATTCCCAGGATTCCTTCTCCTTATTTTTCTGGACCTTTGGCTGACACGAAGGTGGTTCTTGGAGGCATCATTTTGACGCTGAAGGTAAGACCCAAGAGAGCTTTCAGTCTTCAGTCTATGGGAGTCTGGAGTCAGAAGTGAATTGAGAAGAAAGGCTCACTTGGTGGAGTGGTTTGAGAAGAGTATTAATAAGAAGTGTAGAAGGCAGGAAAGAGTCGATAAGGGAAACACAACTTATTATGTGTTAGTAAGGGCACGACTGAAGAAAGCAAGGCCCCGAGGCGCATGTTGTTTGTTGCTTTAATTTGTTTTCACCCTGTGTCTATATCTCTCCATTAAACCCTTTCTTATATTCCATTTCTCTCCTGTTGAAGATTTAGATTTTTTTAATTATGTTTTGGGTTTGAGGTCTGTTCCTGAGCATCTCCCAGAAGGTTTACAATAGATAGATATGAAAAGCTTAATATAGATAGATAGATAATTAAGGGCATTGTAAAAGACAGATTAATGGAGATTGACGGAGGAATAGCTGTTTGGCTGCCAGCCTGGATTTGTAGACAGGTGGTTAGAAAAACATTTACATGGAATGATATGTGGATGTTTGTCGAGCAAATGGATGCCCATGGATGAAGAGTGGATGATTAGTTGGGTTTGTGGGTAAAAGGATGGATGAAAGGTTACCTGGTTGCAGGAAGTGATTAATGTATGAATGTTTAGTCGTCAACGTTAATGAATAGATGCAAATACAAAGGGATGGATAGAAGGAAAGATTAATTTTTGAATAGGTGGATGGATGAATAAATGAATGAACAGATGGACGGATGGATGGATGGATAGATAGATGCAACCCCAAGTTCTTTATCCCACAATTCAGATGCTGGCCATCCTGGTGCTGTTTGAAAAGTCTATGAATAACACATTACAGGAATCATTTCTATGACAAATTAATTGTGAATTACGGCACAGTGGCACAGTGGTAGCGCTGCTGCCTCGCAGTTAGGAGACCCGAGTTCGCTTCCTGGGTCCTCCCTGTGTGGAGTTTGCATGTTCTCCCCGTGTCTGCATTGGTTTCCTCCGGGCGCTCCGGTTTCCTCCCACAGTCCAAAGACATGCAGGTTAAATGGATTGGCGATTCTAAATTGGTCCTAGTGTGTGCTTGGTGTGTTTTGTGTGTGTCCTGCGGTGGGTTGGCACCCTGCCCGGATTGGTTCCTGCCTTGTGCCCTGTGTTGGCTGGGATTGGCTCCAGCAGACCCCCGTGACCCTGTGTTTGAATTCAGCGGGTTGGGAAATGGATGGATGGATGGATTACTCTGCATACTAAGAGAATATATTAATTGTGCTGTATTTTAAACTGAAAAATGCTGGTCTCTTATTCTCGCCAGTTTGATAATTTCAAAAAATGTACATTTTTCCTGAATATCCATCTTTACTTCTCATCATTTTCATATAGGTTTCTTATGTGTCCTTAGGTTTTGTCCTATTATCTCAAGACAAGAATTAAGCACTGGTGACTCTGTATTGTGAGTGAGGGTGAACAGTGCCGCAACAGAAATGCTCTGTGCCATTGGCTATCCTTTCTGTTGTTGAGATTAGGTCTGGTTGCCTGTGAGTCTGTGTTGGAAATAACAGTTAATTCAAAAAAGTAGAAATTATGTTAATTCATATATATACAGTATATATATATATATATATATATATATATATATATATATATATATATACTGTATATATATGAATTAACATAATTTATAATATATATAATGTCACGCATGAGCACACAGGGAGCAGCTTAAGGACCCGACGTATAACACGACAAGTTGTGCCAGGGGACAACGGCGGAGTACTAACCCCTCTCTCAGAAAAAATGAAGCCCCGCTGCCTTAAACTCCCCTGGACGACTCCAAGAAACGCAACACCACTTCCGGGTCCCTTTCTTTCCTCTGGTCCCCATTTGATGACGTCAGCTACCCAGCCACCACCACCACGTTTTCCCAGCATCCCACTGTTTTGATTTCCGGTCCGCCTCCATAAATTCTCTGTCTACCCGCGCTTCTGAGTCTAATGATTTGTTTGGATTATTTTGACCTTCTTTACAGTATATGGGGCTTAAAACCCCAAACCTTATGATTGTGTTGTCTATCTTTTATATATATATATACAGTATATACGTTTTGATAAATTCATATTCAGCCTGGTACAAAGATTTTCCTTCCTAAAAAAATCCATAGTACAGTGTTTCAGGTATGAAATCAAAAATTACTAGAGTATCCATTTTGATGGATTTTTTTTATGTAGTCAGCCATTCATGCAGACTTGCATAGATGAACCACAACATTAAAACCAGCTGTCTAATGTTGTGTATTTTAGGTCCACCTCGTGCCACCAAAGTATCTCTTAAGTGTCAGGCTATGAACTTCCTGTGCTATCTGGCACCAAGACATTAGCAGTAGATTTTTTTTAATTACTTTATGTTGCAAGGTGAAGCCTCCATGGGTTGGACTTATTTTTCCAGCACATCCCACAGATGCCACATCAGACTAAGATCTGGGGAATTTGGAGACCAACACCTTGAACTCCCTCTCATGATGAACAAACTATTCCTGAATAATTTTGCAGTGTGGCAGGGGTGTATTACCTTGCTGAAAAAGGCCACTGCTGTCAGGGAATACCATTGCCATGAAGAAGTGTGTGTGATCTGCAGAAATCTTTAGATATGTAGTATGTGTCAAAATAACATTCATATGAATTCCAGGACCCAAGGTTTCCCAGCAGAACATTGCCAAGGATATCACACTGCCCTCTGCAGGCTTCTCTACTTCCCACACTGCATCCTCCAGCCATCTTTTCACTAGGTTAAAGATGCATATGTGCCCAGCCATCCATATGATCTAAAAGAAAATGTGATTAATAAGACCATGGCTCAGATTTCACATGCCCATTGTAGGCACTTTCGTTGGTGGACAGGGTCAGTAAAGGCCACCCTAATCATTCTGCAGATATGCAGAAGGCTGTGATCCACTATGTGTTCTGACACCTTTATCTCATGGCCAGCATTACACTTCTCTGAAATTTGTGCTACAGTAGCTCTTGTGTAGGATCAAACCAGATGAACTAGCCTTCATCGTTCACACACATTGATGAGGCTTGGGCACCTATGACCATGTCACAGTTCTTTAGTTGTCCTTCCTTGGACCACTTTTGGTAGATACTAATCACTGCATACTGGAAACATCTCATAAGACCTGCTGGTCTAGAGTTGCTCTGACTCATCACAATTTGGCCCTTTGTCTAAGTTGCTTGGGTCCATCTGCTTGCCCAGTTTTTCCTGTTTTCTAACACATCAACTTCAAGAACTAACTGTTTTACTTTCTGCCTAATATATCCAACCCCTTGACATGTGCCATTGTAATAAGATAATCAATGTTATTCACTTCACATGTTAGGTGGTTTTAATGTTTTGGCTGATTGGTGAATATAAGGACTTTAGTCTGCATAATTTTCAATTAGTGTAAATTTTCAATTTACCAAATGAATGGCAACTTCCTTGGCAATATTCAATTTATATATACATGCTAATTTAATTGTCATGTTTCATTATGGCATTCAAAAAGCCCTGTGAGAGCTTGCTTACCATTCTAGCTTTTATTATCCAACTGTTTAAATTATTTATACTTGTACATTCGCGTATCCGCAGAATCCAATTCAGGAAACTGGTGCCAAATCGTTAGCACTGGGTGAAATGTGCAAAACATTGCTGGACAGGACAGCAGTCAATTGCAGGGCTCAGTAATGTACTCATTTTGGATTCACATGTTAACCTGAGCTACATGTCTTTGGGAAGTGGGAGTAAAATTGACACAGACATGAGGAGGTCATGCAGGGTCCACACGGACAACGAAAAGTTGCAGAAGGTTACTCCCAGGTTACTCAATCTGTGAGGCAGAGAACGCTCATCACTGCCAACATTTCTGTTCTACAGGATTTTACCATCCTGTAAATAATTTCTGTAGAGTCTTATTGTAAGAATTTTTACCTTCTGCCTGGTAGATGTGCTCATATTAGCATTTTCATTATTTTGCAAATTTGTCCACATATCACCTTTATTCAGACTGTTACATCATAGTTTGGATTCTGGACAACTGTAAGTGTGTACATGGACGTGTAATAATGTAATAAGTATCCATGGACGTGTAATAATGTTTTAGCTATAGGTATTTTATTTATATGTATGTATGTTGTGGCGGACAGCCGGGTCTCATGCCCGGCAGGGACGCTCCTGCTGCTTATGTTCCGGGGGAGCAGCCATGGACAGCTCAGTACCTCCCCCGGGTTGCTTGGTGCAGCCTCCCTGGCCAACGGTGATTCCCCAACCTCCCGCAGGGCTCCATGGGAGATGGAGTCCTCCACAGCCTGGTTGGGGCCTGGGGTGGCCGCTAGGGGGGGCTGTCTGGTTTCAACAGCCTGGCTGGACGACTCTTCGGCCCCACCCGGAAGTGCAATTAGGACCAGGTGGTCAAGCACCTGGAACGCTTCCGGGTGGGCTACAAAAAAGGGCCAGCCACCACCACTCGAGAGCCAGGGTCAGGAGGAGAAGGACTACGCTTGCAGAGGAGTGGTGGTAAAAGAAAGGACTGTTGTGTTGTGTTGGGATAGTGCTTTATGGACTGTGTATTGCCTGTGGGTCACGGGGAAGACGTGCGCCCATGGGTGAAGAAAAATAAAACGTGTCTTTAGTTTACACGTGCCTCTGTGTCCATCTGTGCCTGGTCAGGCGCCTATATAGCGCCTTTGTTACACTGTATATGCATAGGTATGTATTTATTTATTTATTGTGTTTTTTTGTTTTTTTTAGAAACAAGCTCGGAAAAAGAAATGCTGCCTGATAGTGGCTGGAATAGTCGTGTTAACCTTCCTTGTCATCATTATTTCTGTATACAGTACGAAAATAAGGTTGACACACAAGGTAAGATACTCCCCCACAAGCTATCGAGGCCTGACATGGCAGTTTTTGATGGATTTTGATTTTTCCTCTTTATGTTGTTTTCTTTGACTTTACATTTGGCTTTGTTCCTGCCTTTCACCCAGCTCTGCCTCTCTGTAACCCTTCAGTGAATTAAACTGGTTTGAGAATGTTATGCTATGAAACATCGGGCTGTGCTGCTTTTACTTTTGTTTAGTTTTGTATTGTACTTTTATGTATTTTTTGTGTATTTATGTGTTTGGACTTAATAATTCAGAAACAAACAACTCAGTCCCAAATTGGACTTGGCACAGTCATTAGTACTGTAAAATGCCACAGGCCTAACGTTTATGACCAAAATTGCTGCAGTATGTTTTACTCCACAGAGATAACTACATACGTTAATGAAAAATTATGATGTAGTCTGAATTTTGGTCTGTCTTACCACCATGGGGAGCAGAGCATTCAGCTTGCTCTGCTCCGAGCTCTGGAACTCACTACCAATCTGAGCTTAGAAATATTGAATCATTTCACTTTTCAAATCATAAACTTAAAGCTCATTTGTTTAAGACTGCTTTTTTCTCTTTGATTACAATTGCTCTGTCCTGATTTTAATTTTATATTTTAGTTTTGCTTATAATGTGGTTTTATTTATTGTTCGGTGTCCTTGAGTGTTTAGAAAGGTGCCTACAAATAAATAAAATTATTATTAATTTTGGCCTTAAGTTTTCATTGTATTTTTGAGATTTTGGTGTCCCTAACACCTGTAAAAATCTTTAAAATCCTGAACACAATTTAACTGCTTTCAGAGTGATGTCTGTGTGTGTGTGTGTGTGTGTCTGTAAGTACTTTTGTTAGGATGTCAGTTTTTAGACAAGATAACTCAAAAATGATCCACTTAATCTAAATTAAATTTAGCACACATACTATCACTGAAAAATGCTGGAAGCCTTCTGGCTTTAAGCACATTTTGCCAACATGTTTTTCTCCATTAATTACATATTGATATCCTTGAGATACAGTAAGTATGTAGACAATGTATTGTGACAGAGTACAAACTTTAAAATCCCCTTGAACTTTTTCACAATTTATTGTTACACAACATTGAATGACAATGGATTTGATTGGCTTTTTTGACACTGATCAAAAGAAAGAGTCTTTAATGTCTGTGTGAAATAGATCTCTTCAAAGTGACCAGACATAATTACAAATATCACACACAAAGTAATTGATCAAATAAGTATTCACCCTTTTCAACTCAGTATTTAGTTGACGTACCTTTGGTAGCCATTCCAACTACAAGTCTGTGTGGTCAGGTCTCTGTCGGCTTTGTACATCTGGAAACTGCACTTTTTCCATTCTTCTTCGCAAACCTGCTCAAGGTCTGTCAGGTTGCATGGGGATTGTAAGTGAACAGCCTTTTACAAGTCAATTGAACTGAGACGTGGATTGTGATTTGGCCGCTCCAGGACATTAACATTGTTGGGTTTTTTTAACCCATTCCTGTGTAGTTTTCACTTTATGCTTGGGGTTTTTGTCTTGTTGGTGGAACAAATCTTCTAAAGGGATTTTTTTTTTGCAGACTGCAGCTGAGACTGAGAAGATGTCTTGCTAGTTTTTAACCTTAGAAACTAGAAAAGCCTCTGGGGTGTATGAAAAGCCTTTAGTACCTTTTGCATTCTCTACACTGGCCAATCTGCTAATCACTTGTGCCACCGTGCTTCAAACAATAAAGCAATTCAGGCTAATAAAGCTATTGTAATAACCATATCCTGCATGTTAACTTACTTTTGCCCACCCATGTATGTGTGTGTATATATATTGTGAGACCTTTTGAGACCCTCCCTAACAGAACAATACACAGAAGCAAGACTGAAGATTGTTATTTTCATGGGAATTGTTACATATGGATAATAGAACTAACTATTTTACATTACATTACAGTGAGTAATTAACCATAGTAAAATGTAATAAATTGAAACAAAATTATGTTTCATGTTGTGTTAGAGGTATTCGTTGCATTATACGTTTTCATTCTGTTTGGCTTTGAAATTAACATGCAAATACTTTTTAAACTTACACTTTTACTGTAAAACTCCAGTAAAAAACAATATTTTGATTTAAATTTCATCAATTTTCGCATTAAATTTTGGGGCTTACATCTGGACAATGCAACGTATAACTGCCCATGAGTGAATATCGTTTCTTTTTCTCTAATAAATAAACCGACTTTTTCGAATGTATATATACACACGCACACACACACACATATATGTATGTGTATGTGTATATGTATATATATATGTATGTGTATATATATGTGTATATGTGTGTGTATATGTGTATATATGTATATTATATATGTATATGTATGTATATATGTGTATATGTGTATGTATGTTATATATATATATATATATATATATATAATATATATATATATATATATATATATAGATATATGTATGAGTATATGTATGTATGTGTATACATGTATATATATACTGTATATGTGTATATGTATGCATGTTATATATGTATATATATGTAGATGTATGTATATCTATGTGTATATATACTGTTTGTGTAGATGTATATGTGTATATATATATGTGTTTATGTGTATGTATATTATGTGTATATGTGTGTGTATATGTGTATTATATGTATATATATATGTATATGTATGTATATATGTGTATATGTGTAAGTATGTATATATATATATATATATATATATATATATATATATATATATATATATGTATGAGTATATGTATGTATGTGTATACATGTATATATATACTGTATATGTGTATATGTATGCATGTGTATATATGTATATATATGTAGATGTATGTATATCTATGTGTATATATACTGTTTGTGTATATGTATATGTGTATATATATATATATGTGTATATGTGTATGTATGTATATATATATATGTATGAGTATATGTATGTATGTGTATACGATGTATATATATACTGTATATGTGTATATGTATTGTATGTGTATATATGTATATATATGTAGATGTATGTATATCTATGTGTATATATACTGTTTGTGTATATGTATATGTGTATATATATATATGTGTATATGTGTATGTATATATGTGTATATGTGTATGTATATGTGTAATATATATATATATATATATATATATGTATATATGTGTATATATGTATATGTATGTATATGTGTGTATATTTATATCTATGTGTATGTGTATATATGTATATATGCATATGTATGTGTGTGTATTGTGGTTGAGCAGTGAAATGACAGTCTTAATTACATATTTTTGGGACACCAACCAGCTCATCCCTTTTTTTTTGTCTCCAGATGACAAGATGATAGTTTTGAAAAGGGCACAAGGGCATTCAAATTTGGTTAAATGAATGTGCTTTCAGTGACCTAGGTATTTAAGTTGCGTTTTGTAGTGGTGCTTAATTGACTTCGATATGACATTACATTCACGTTCATTTGCCTCTGGTAAACGCCTACCTCCAGACCAGATTGTAGATTTATGTGTTTTCCTGTGGTGGGCAGTTATCAGGCAGTCCAGAGTGTTTTTAACCTGTGCGGTTCAAGGTTCATCCTTTATTTGTTTCATGAAATATGGATCAGTTGGCTTTATTAGACCTGAACATTGACCTCCTTGCATTAAAAATCCTCTTAATACCACGATGTAGGCAAAGAAAACCTCACCGCCAAAACAATGTGTGTATAATTTATGAAGAAATGCAAAGAAGAGAAGCTGGTACAACACCATATTACACACCAGTCAACCAATATGCGAGTCAGTGCTAGCCATGATTGATCAGTTTATACTGGTTACCTGTTGTTACTTCTCAGATCACTGGCCGATGGGTCAGGGATATCACAGTCATGCTTCACTCCATCATGTCTGCTATTCTGGAAGCCATTAACTGATCAGCAAGGCGCTACATCCAGTTTTGGTATGGTGTGGTTGCACTTACATACTGTAAACCATAAACATGTTTTTGCCAAATAAAAAGGTAATTTTGCAACAGTGTCCAGTTTCTCCTAACATAATTGTAGCACTTTACTGCACTCATATTGCAATAAGGGCACCTAGCAAAAAATGAAGCTGCTTTTGTTAACAGTGAGCAGTGATATTCCATTAATGCATTAGTTATCTGTGATACCAAGATGAGATTGACAAACATCGTGACTCGTTGGCCCGGGTAAACCTGTGATTTATTTATTTTGAGACAAAGTAGCTTTTATGGTGGTGTACATAGTGGCTGGCTTATTGGTAAGGTAATGGGCTGAATCCTTAGTTTTCTATATGGCCTGTACTCTCATTGTAACAGCAATCATGTCATTATATGTGCCAGGTAACAGCAGCTGCCCACCTTTCCCCGACCCCCGGCAGAGGTGCTATAATGCCTCACATGATCATGCACTCTCAGTGGTGCATTGTCGCCAGATTCACTTGATTGCAGTTGGTGGGGTCTTAATGCATCAAGTGGGAAGTTGCTCTACCAGCCAATTAAGTTCTGCAGCAATGTGAATGCCTAAGTATGTGGTTGATTAGCATGCTCTGTATTTGGTTGTCTCATTGCTGTGGATGATTGTGATTCATAAAAGTAAATTGAATAGAAATTGTGCATACACCATGATTTATAAATTGGATTTTTATTCTGGCATATGCTTTTTCTTGTTTTTTTGGCATATGCATATTTTCACACTCAAATGGTGTTTGTTTGTTTGGTACAATTCACCCCACTACAGCTATAGACCATAATGTCACTTCATTGCTGGCTGCTCTATGAAGGTGGTTAGACTTCCACAGCTTGGTACCACTTCAAAAGACACAAAACAAGCCTCAATGTGCCTTGACCTTTGCTGTTCATTTGCATCATTTTAAGTCATGGTGATGTAGGGAGTCCTTAAGGTATCACCTGGGCAGGTACACATGGATACTGCAATGGCCAGTGGAATAGTTGGTATATAATGCTATATGCATTTTACCTGTGATATAGTAAGCAGCAGAACTCCCCATCTTCTCCTATTGGATATGGCAGCAGGTGATCACTTGTGATGTTTATCATGTAGCTGTAAGACTAAGCCTATCTGGATAGAGATAAACCACAGTATTTAATACAGAAGGGATCTTATCGGACGTGTTTGTTGGATTATCAGATTTATTTTGATGGCAGACTCATCTACATTTTATGAACCCACTATAATTCTTTGTTCTCTGCCACCAGTACAGCAGAAGGCAGTAGTCCCATGGAGCTGCCCTGTTGGGTTCCATGGGGGGCCGCCACAGGGAGCTGTTGGGATTTGTAGTCCCTACTTTCAGGGACTTTGGGTCAACCCAGAAGTGTTTTCCAACAGGCCATGACCTACAATCGGAAGTCCTCCCAGGTCATAGACAAAATAAGCCCCTCAATCTCAGCCAGGTCAGTCAGAATCGGGAGAAGAGCTGGACAACACTTGACTGGGATGAATCGAAGAGAAAGGAGATGAAAAATGTTTGCTTTGCTATGCTCTAATTGGCTGCATTAAAAGGAAGATACCTGTTAGTTATTTTTTTGTAAGTAAACACCATTTATTTTCACTTGGTGCTGTTTAAGTGTAGTTACTGTATGTGTGGGGTTTGGGGCTTGGTAGTCATTAATGGAACTTGTTATGGATCTAGATAAATAAAGATTCCTTCTGGAACCTAAAAATCGATGGCCTTCCTATGAAGATTCACTTTTTAATCTTTATTTATAAGAGCTGCATGCAATAACAACGACAATAATAATAATAATAATTAATTCTTTCCATTAATTTAGTGCTTCTCTCACTACTCAAAGCACTTTTCATAGAGTTTAATATGTTGTTAAAACCTGCACAGACTTCACAAATTAAACAATAAAAGTTAGGAATTTATTTAACATGGTCAAAATGACATCTACCAAGAATGAGCCCCATTCCATTTCTTATTGCCTAATAGTGCAAAGATGGTCAAGGAGAATAATTAAGAACAGGAAACTCCTTCAGCACCCAGGGCAGCTGTGACCTGCATGAACATTGCTCCAGTGGATTTTATTCACCAATGAGTCAAGATCACAAAAGGATTTGTTCCCCTGTAAAGGGAGGTAAAGCCACATCAATAATGTCAATGTGTCTCTTCTTTCATCTGCTATTTTAGTTCATCCATTGCAAGTAAGAAAGGGCCTTCTTTAATGTTTTTTTCTTCCCATTTTGTGCATAGCTGTGCATACATATAGGCAAATGTGCCTCTCAGCCTTCCATGGACACACATTTGCTACTATACAATGTAAATGTGACAGTACTACTACTACTAATACTACTGTAATTTCAAGGTTTAATAAGTGAAGGGACCTGCACTCAGAGACCAGATGACGATGGCTTCAGAAGACACTTACTCAGATGTCGGAGGTAAACCATCCTAACGGAATCAGACCACAACCTGCCACTAAAGGACATCACAAAATATTTAGTGCCTTGTGGATGTCAGGAACAATTAAATGAGTGCTATCCATTAGTGAGAGAGCTTGAGCAAGCCAGCTTAGTGTAATGTTACACCAGAAGCTAGCCCACTTGTTCATTAATTTACTGGCCCATTAATTGAGTCATTTACAGTGCCTATAAAATATTCCCATTTTATTGCACAACTTTGAATTCCAGTGGATTTATTTATTTATTTTAAATTGATCAGCTAAAGAACAGATCTCCACAAAGTTGTCTGAATTAATTACAAATATAAAATAATCAACCCCGATAGAGTAAGCATTGGCCTCCTCCTAGTCAGTTTTCAGCAGATGTACTTTGGCAGCCATGACAGCCTTGAATGTGCATGGTCAGGTCTCTACCAGCTTTGCCCATCTGGACACTGTCATTTTCCCCATTCTTATCTGCAAAACTGCTCAAGCTGTGTCAGATTTCATGGCGAGTTAATGGTGAGGTGAACAGCCCTTGTCAAGTCCAGTCACAAATTATCATTTGAGGTGTGGACTCTGACTCAACCCACTCCATGACATTAACTTTATATTTGTGGTTGTTTTTCTTGCTGGTAAACAAATCTCCTCCCAGGTTCAGTTTTCTTACAGACTGCACGAGGTTTTCCCTCTTGGATTTCGCTCCTAATTGTTCCGCTTTCATTTTATCCTGCACCCTAACAAACCTTTGATGGTCTGCTGCAAAGAAACATCCCAAGCACAAGTTCTCCACCATTTTCAGTGTGGACCAGGTTTGTCATTTGTTGATATTAAAATTTGTTGTTTTAAAGATTCATTGTGTTGATGGCACCATTGTGTTGTGTTATCATTTTCTGGTTCCTATGATGCCATTGTGCTTGTCTCAGTTGATACCAAGTTTAGACACCACTTTATTTGGGTGAAGAGTCACAGTAATTCCTGAAGAAATAAGGTTAAATAATAATAAAAGGTAAGGGCTTTGTTCAAGATTTACAGGACCCTGAACAGCTTAGCTTTCTTGTCTATAGTTCCTGGCCTTATAAAATTTGGATTGATTGACCCCTGCTTGTCTTAGAGTTGCAGTTTCAGTGTTTGCGCTCACAAACCTCTGGTACATATGAAAATATATTAAATTACCAGCAGTTCATGGGAGGTCATTCTCTTTGGTTACAAGAGCTCTACTTGCCCCTTTGCAATGCCACAGGGGTCAACTTACCTAAGTGTGGCCTGCCTAATACCAGCTGAATGCCCTTTGGCCCAGGGCTGTCCTTAAAACATTTCAATGCAGCACAGACTCTCTGACAAGTAAATTGCTTTATTTTTTTCTGCATGTAGAAAAGTAATAGATAGACAACAGAAACTGAATGGATGTTATCTGCCCTTTTAAACAGCAAATGTAGACACTTTTACACCCCATTTTATGGTTGCAATATTTCATTCTCCCTATCAATAATGTAAAGCACTCTGGGAGATTGTGTGCATTGCTGGACTGAAGGCTGTAAGAGATGCAGTGACAGAAGAATCAGGACACAACAGTTACCTAATAGCACCTTTCTATAATAATTCAAGTCATGTAAGACTCCCATGAGGCCGACTTAATAAAGTATTTACTCCAGCAGCGGTTTGTTCTGTTGTAATCCAAACAGCGGGCAGCGACAATCCGCTTAAATCATCTGTCCCTTGCGTCGCTGCCTTGAAAGCGCAGTTTCAGATGGTGACGTACTTTATGATTTTGTTATCGTGCTCTTTAGGTCCCTGACCTTTATTAAGTCAAACTCAAAGTATTATGAAAAGTGTAAAGGTTTCTGCTGTTTAAACGATTTTTTTCTATTTTTCGGAAACCAGTTCATAAGCTAGACTGTAATATTGTCGTAGGAAGGTCAGTTTTAAGGACATGTGTACATTTGCCAAGAAGGACTGGGCATGAATTAAACTGTAAAGCTGTTGGTGATATTGTTCACTGAGTAAGACTCTATATAACTAAGACAAGACTTAATTGGTGGTTTATTAAGGATGAGGCATGTGACCTCTACTGCAGTATTGTGTGATCAATGGAGAAAGGGATTTATTGGCCAGCCTCAACTCCTCAGTGCCACCATGGCAAAGCAAAGCTGTACAGCTAAAGATTTGTTAGTGAAGGCATTGTTGTTGAAATGTCTTTGTACTGATTTACTTCTCTTAGTTTGTATGTGTCTGCTTGACTATTCCAGTTTCCATAAGCACTGTAAAGATGGACAGGCTACATCATTTGGGATTCTGAACTGACCTGTGTGAGTGGGTTTGGATATTAATGTGCTATATGGTTGCGTGCTATCTTGTTTAGGGTTCATTTTTTATCTTGTATCCAGTGCTAGCAAAATAGAATGCGACTCCCAGTGACCCTGTGCTGAATAAAGTTGAATGAGTTAATTGCATCATGGAAATTGTTAACATTCATTGGAAACGTTTTTAAGCAGTGCTAACCTGCTTTCACTCTTTCTTCATTGTCTTTTCCACTAATATCCTTTAACCAGACAGATGGCCAGAGACATTGCTGAAGACATTTGTTCACCTGAGAATAATACACCTACACCAACTCTAATGGCTGCGGTGGCCAGGTTATTAAGTAAGGCATTTTGGTTGGATTTCTAACACATGCTGCCATATGGGAAGTGGTTGCTGGTGGTGATGAGAGAAACAGGGAAGTTTAGAATCTCATACAGTTTCATAAAACTTGTACATTTCTGTACATAGTTGTCATGCATGCACGTCAGTGGCTCATATCCTCTGGGCTCTTCTAAGGTATGTACTTCCACCCCAGGTTGAGAAGGGCCACTGGCGCTAGCATCCTCTTTTGTTCCCTCCATAGTGCCCAGAAAATGCAAAGTGAGGGCAATTGACTTTGCCCCTTGCAGTTCCGTCGCTACATATCCCGTGGATCTCTGAAGGAGGTATCACTTGTGAAAGGAGCATTGCGCAGGACAGTGCTACTCCCTACCTTGATTTTGAGAGGCTCCTCAAGCAAGGACCCTGATTTTTTTTGTTTGTTTGGCATCATCAAGTTTTGTGTGATCTGTTGTTTCAATTAAATGGAGACTGACATCCCAACATTTCATCTTGCAATTCCTTCTAATGACTATATAGTAAACAAGAAATATTGCTCACTAAAGGCTTTTTCACACATCTGTGGTTACTTATGTTTTACTCGGCAGTGATGTGATGCAAGTAGCTGCCTGCACATTAGTTAAATCAATTTTATTTATGTTTCCCGTTCATATTACAGCAGTGGTGCAGTGCGTTTTAAAAAAATGTGACATGCCGTGTTTTTTCCACACAAAAACACTCTAAAACACACACCGTTCTGCACATTACTGTGTTTTCTCCACAAGAAGAGTCATTACACAGAAAGCCACACCCTATACCAGCCATTACCTAGCAACCACCCTTTCCTGTTTCTTGATTCCTGCAGAGGAGGTTAAGGATATGTATGCTCCAAGAGTTGTGGATCTCCTAGTTTCATTTCTGTCTCAGACTCAGGAATTGAGTTTTTCAAGATTATCATCTGTAAGAGCAAGAGGACACAATAAGATGGTTTGGGGCACCTGGGGCAGAGCTTCTGGTTTGATGGCTTCCAGCAGGATGGGGTGGGCCCAGGTGGATGGACACTAGATGTGACACCAGGATTGGAAAAAACTGCTGATCTTCTAGTCTGCAGAGAGAGGAAGAGAAGGCATTATCACATAGCGCCAACCCCTGAAGTGGCAGAAGAATATCATTACCAGAGCTCTTAAACTGTCTCCTAAGAGCACATGAATGACATGTCATAATTGGCAAAGTGGGCATCATACTATCAGAACAATAAAGGTCAAACAGTCTCACGCACAAGTAATGCAATTAAATGCTAATAGATAGGAAATAAACACGATTCTTCTTGGGTCAGTGGTGTGAAGTTTCATTGCAAATTTAGATTTGCATGAATTGCTTCACTCATCACCTTAGGTGTTCTAATCCTGTTTTCTAGGAAGTGTGTGACTGGATGGTTGGTCAAATTTTAAGTCTATCATGAGAGCTAACAGTTTGTCCCCAATGAACTTATGAACGCCAGTAGGACAAAGGGCAGATGCAGATCTCACTGGTGCTGGTGATGAGTTAACAGCAAGGCAACTAGGGAGAGATCTAGAAGCTGTTTGACTTGTATATCCACTTCTTGTAAAAGAGCCCAAAAAAGATGAAATATCCTCTGCCAGAATATGACTGACTGCTTAGTCACAGATATTATTAGCCTAATGTAGCAAAGAAATTTGAAACTCCAGGAGGAGTTCTTGCAGACGATTTTAGTCTCTTGTTCCAGGTCACTTACTACTGCGTTACTGGAGCCAGTTCATTGCTTCTGTATGGACCTTATATATGAGGCACTACTTCAAAGAATGTTGTTCATCAGCTTACTTGCTGGTGAAAAAGTGATGGTTGCGTATTGTTATCCACTTTTATTTAGATAGTAGTGTGTAGACTGACCAATAGGCATGGTGATTACTGGCAAATTCCCTTGATGTTTCTGGTCAAATGGTGCAGTTAGTGATTGCTGCCGGTAGGCTATTTGATAACAATGTCATGCAGTAAAGAGGAGTAGGAAGGAAAACCGGTGAATCATTGCGGCTGATTGGCAGCTAGCCAGTTTTACTGGTTAGGTGACAATGGTAAATAGGTGAAGTTGGCAAGCACTATAGCAAGCTTACTGTTAGAGATGTTAGCTGCTATTGTTGTTATTTACTCGTAAACGAAGGCAGCTGGCATGCAGTAAGTAGACTAGCAGGAAGGATGGCTCACTGACAGCATTGTTAGTCATTAGCAGACAAACACTGGGCGAACTGCTTTTCTTGCCTATTAAAGGGAATTGGAATCATGCTGTGTTGATCGCTGGCTCTATCTTTGAAAATATTTCAAAGCAAAGGATGCTGTTTTCACAATGTCAATTACAACTGACTTTTAAATTGTACAGACTTCACACGCCCAGAACATAGCATGTACTACACACACAGAACATATCAAGTGCTTGCATTTGTCCAGTCGTCTTTTCAAAACCCAGATCAAGAGGTTTTCAAGTATAATCTTATCACATAAGATTAAGTTAGGTGTACATTTTCTTCTTACTCTCACAGAGAAAAGTGCTGTAGTGTGAGATTTACATTTTTCATAGATTGTGTTTATCACATATTTTTAAATGCTTAACTCCTTTTTTCATTTTCTTTTTAATTCACATTTTTGTGGTGTTTGCTCTTTTAATTGTACCTGAATACTGACAATTAATGATCATCGGAGAGGAGTTAAAGAGCAAAAGCTACTTTCATGCTTTTTACTTGTGTCACTTGCAAATAATGGCTTAAATAACCTGAAATTAAAAAAAAAAGTATTAAACAGCAAGATAAAAGAATGAATTAATCCCTGCCTAATACACATAAATTCTTCTCTCATCTAGTAATCCTATGGCATGACCAATTCATAAATTGAAGAGTAACACAAGAAAACATAGAAACTAGGTAATGACAGATCGTTTAATTAATGGAGGAGTACAATTAAAAGTAGAATTTGTTTGGGATGAAAATCTGCAGTCACAATGAGAATCCCGGCAGTGAGCTTGAAAACTCCTGCTCTGATCCATTCACTCCAGTGTGCACTTCTCATCTGCCATTCCAGTTATCAACATTGCAATCAGCTAAGTATCTCTGTGTATTCATTAGAATTTGAAGTTGTCATAATTTAATTTGAGAGACATGAAATATTTGGGCGACCACATGGAACATTAAAAGTGGAAGATGGTTGGAAGAAATGGAAAAAATGCTAGTTATATATTCCAGCTCTCCAAGAACTAAAAAAGTTTATATATTTGACTGCTCTCTAGGGAGGCCCAGCGGTCAGTCCAATGTTTAATTTACCAGAGTGAATGCGTGTGCTGATAGGTAATAAAAATACTACATTTTACTTAAGGCACCTTTTATGACACTCAGGATCACCTTATAGCATAAAATACACAATTAGGAAAATCCATACTAATAAAACAACAGCAAGCATTAAAACAAGTATTCATTAATTAATATAAGAATCAGAATGAACTAAGTGAGAATGGGCAACAGTAAGTAGTAAATATCATTTGCAACAGTTGGTTCACAGTGAAAAGGCCTGTCGGAATAAGTGAGTTTTTAAAGCAATTTTAAGATTTGTCCAGATTTCATATGTGGGAAGGTAAAGTATTCCAAAGTTTGGGAGCAGCAACAGAAAAGGCCCAATCACCGACAGTACTGAAGTTAGTGGTTTGGCCAGTTAGTAAACCTGCAGATGAGTCTAAGGTTGAAGGTGTCAGTTATCTATCTGTAGGTGGCGCAGCAGAGCCTCAAACCCCAGACACAAGTCCTGGGTTATAAAGCAAGGATTTATTCCAATAAAATATCTTCACTAGTTGTACAAGCACAATACCATACAACACAGTTCTCTTCTTATCTCTTCTTTTCTCTTTATCCCCCTTCACTCTTCCCAGACGAGTTGTATCCATCCTTATCACCTGACTCCAACTCTCCTGGGTGAGACCCAAACTCATGCATGCCATAAATTACTCGGTCGGTCTGCCTGTCTGTCTTCTAGTGCAGAGATCAGCATCATTTTGCATATTGAGTCATCATGAGAGAATACTTTCATTTTCACCAGAAATGCCTTCCAATGCGGCAAATAAACCTAACAATGTATGGACTGCACCTTGTAACTGCAGATTGAATGTGTTGAGATGGGCTGGCGCGTCCAGCAAAAATCCTTTCACTTCTAAAAATACGCAGACCACTTCAAAGGACGCAACAAAACTTTCTGATCAAAATTGTTGGTGCATTAATGATTAGCGTGTGATAAAGTTAACAATACTAACGACTGTGTTCATAACAGTAGTCAAATCAGATTTCTATATTTGGCACATAGTTTTTTTGGTGAGTAATTCAATGAAACTTCATGTGCGGGTGACCAATGTGATTTTCAATTAGTTTACAAACCCCCTCTACTTTCGTATTTGGCGGTACATTTTGAGAATTTATAGCTGCTATATGTAGCCTGAGTTTTAGCATTGCATAGCATTTTGAACACACTACTTTGCTAATGCTGTCCTGATAAATTCTGCTCTCCTCTTTTAAAATTTTCTTATGCTTTCTTTCGAAGTGACACTGTTCACTTGATGTTCAACACACAATTTTTCCCAGTGCAGAACATATGGCTCAATCTCCTCTCACCAAAAAGATGAACTCCTTTGCCCACCCACATTGAAAAAAATGACTGTTACGCTTGCCTCTCATTTTGCACCATATTAAACCAAGGTCATGTCAAATTGATGATTCTGGTAATGGTCATGTGAGCAGTGAGGAGCACATGTAAACCAGGAATATTATTCTTTTTTTTTTTTACTTATCTAATATATATTTTTTAAATATAAGTACTATATAAGTACTAGGACAACACCACAGACTATATAATATTTAATAAACTCTTCTAAAGTTATGTTTTCATGAGAAATATCAAATCATTTTATAGATATGTGACTATTAATCTTCCAGGTGCCACTGAAAATGGTGGCATGTGTGCCCTGTTCTGGTTCTTTTAAGACAAAATTTATGTTTAATTTCAATTTTAGTGTCCAACAGCAAACATTAATAATAAGCTACAAATGACAATTACCACCATATCTGGTACAAGAGACATAGATCCAGTTCCCATGAGCTGTGTTTTGGTAGGGTTCCCTTTTTATAAAACCAATCTGACTACCCCGTCAAGTAAGCCAAAGAGACAACAGCAACAGGGTTCCTTTGAAGACGAAAAAGGCTATACACAATTAAGAAGTGAACTAATAAAGAGCATATCTGAAATATTAAATGACATCATGAACAGACCATGCCAAAATGGTCTTTTTGTCCTTTCCTAACAGCCTTGAAAGGAACTATATCTTAGAAGGTCTCTCATTTTCTAATAAGAAACCATTGATCACAGGCAACATCCTGCAGGTATGAGTTCAGGCTAGTAAATAAAGTTGCTAACTTTCAATGTAAAGAAAACTGGAAACTCAGTACTGTAGCACCTGTGATGCACTTACGGTTTTTTGGGCATGTGGATATTTATAGTTTATAAGTTAAAGTCTGATGCAGCCCCATCCACATTTTCTCTCTCAGATATCCTTAATGCTTTCTATTCCTGCTTTCATAACAACAACTAATTTCTCCAGTCTGAGATCCTGCATTATGATTCATCCTTTTCTGTGAATGAGTTGTGCAGTGCTGTGGATTTTTAAACAATCTAATCTCTATAATGCGTCCAATCTGGATGGAATTTCATGATGTGTTTTAAAAACTGTAGTTACCATAGAGCTGGCATTTTGAGAATATCTTTGATGCCTCGTTTAAAGAATCTGAGGTTCCTTTCTGCTTTAAAAAAACAACCATTACTCATGAACCAAAGAAAACAAACATGAACTTTCTCAATGAAAAGTGAAATTCACACCCCTTATGATGAAATTCTTTGAGAACATGGAGGAATATTTTGGACCAAAGTAATTAATTATATAAATAAATATGAATACACACACAATAATTGCTCACTGCACAATAACGTTTAGTGAATACACTTGACTTGAGCATTCGTAGTTTTCATTCTCTTTCTCTGTATGTTTAGCATTCGTTTGCTCAGAGGTTGATGCGATTGCTGTTTCCTGAGCAGATCTTCTTTTCTCCACCCTAGCGGCCCGCTTCTTCTCTTCTTTCATCAGCATCTTTTCACGTTAAAAGTGATTAAAACAGTGTTTGAGTTGAAATTACTTTGTACGTTTTCCTTAATTTTTCACTTAACCTGGCACTTAAGTCTTCAATCTGCCTCAAGAATGATTTAAGATATGAAGAGGTAGGGGAAGTGACGGTGAAGGTGGTAGGGATGAGAACGGCGCCCGTACACATGCATTGCATGGCTGCCCTGCTGGCCGCTGCTGAGAGTTGATTCAACAATAAAATAAAATAAAAATAAAAAAAGGAATAACTTTGGAGGTCCATCATCACCCTGTACGCATATAGTAGACGTCACGTAGTATATGTGTACCAAATTTCAGGTCAATATTTCAAATGGTTTGTGAGCTACAGGTAATTTAAAATCCTGGACAGACAAACGGACAGCCACGATAGCATATTATATATAAAGATAAATAAATAAAAGCACTGTGAAATGTGACAATAAATAAAAAGAATGAAATACTGAGTGTAAATAATAAATGTGTCACGGAATATGCTTTTGGTTGCTTAATTATTTATATTTTTAACGTTTGTAATATTCTTCCAAATGCAACATGAAATACAGTTTGAATTTAAAGCTCAATTTTCCTTCATCACAGCTGCGAGGACTGGCTGTAGCAAGTGCTGTGTTTTGACTGGAGACCTAAACCTTCAGCCATCAAATGCCACATTTGCAGCAGGCACTTCAGATGCAGACTCCTGCTGATGAATTCTGAGCTTAAAGAATTAACATAGCGTCTTTGCACAGGAATTCTGGGCAGCTTTTTCTTGCACTTGTAGCCAATGTCCACAGTCACACTTCTGAGCATGTGCTGAGCCATAGGATTCTCAAGTCATCTACTCTGTGGGTGATTCACCAATTAAAAAACAGCACTTGCTAGAGCCTGCCCTCTCAGCTTTGATGAGTGAAAGTGACAATTTTAAATTTAAGCCATATTTCATGTTTCGTTTGCAGGAGTATTACAGACAAAATAAAATAAAATATCTGGGCAACAAAAAAGCATATTCCTTGACACACTTATTTACACTGACATTTCATGCTCTCCTTCTTTATTTATTGTCATATTTCACAGTACTTTATTTATTTGCATATTTATTTATATCATTTTGTCCAAAATATTCCCCCATATAAGAGACGCACATTAAATTGAATCTTCCTGATCGTTTGCATTTCATCACAACAGTTTACCAGATTGTTTGCCAAATCCTTTGCACTTGATAATATCTGGCATATTTGGATAAGAAAATCTGATGTGCTAGAGCCCTGCATATGGACTGCAGCTCAGCATGTAACACTGTTATACCTCCACTTTCTACATTCTTGGACAACTAGATGTTAGTCTTCCAAATTTCCAGGCTCCACTATGTGAGGGTGGGCCACATAACTTCCTTCACACTCATCCTCGACTCAAGAAGTCTACAGGGTAGTGTGCTAAGAGGCCAACATCACAGGCCTGATCACCATTAATAATGAGTTGGCCTACAGAAGTAGAAGTTTGCATTCTGAGACATGTGGTTCAAAAGCAGCATCTCTCTTAATGTCAGCAAAACCAAGGAGCTGATTATAGACCACAGGAAGCAGAGGCAGACCAAACTCTCATCTAAATCAGCGGGAATGCCATGGAAAGGGCCAGCGTCTTTAAATCAGATTAAATTACTTTAAATTATTGGGGCAAAATATATCCTGTCAAGAAGTCTCTCCAATGCCTTTACTTCATTTGATGTCTTAGGACAGACTGAATGCCTCCATCTTCTATAGGTTGTAGTGCTGCCATATTAAATGTTTTAATTACAGTAGAATGATGTCTGTCCTCTAAGTTCCATTTGCTCGCTGTCTTGCAGTCTGTGTAGTTAGTTATGTGTGTAGGAGCTTTCTCTACCCTGCAACTGAGAGCTGGAATGCAATGATCAACTGTGTTGCCTTTGAAGACAAGATTTCTGGGTTCATTCAACGACTGTTTCCATGTATCTTCCAAAAAGGCAACTATAAGGATTTAAACATTTTGTTTAATAAATATTCAATTTACTTCCTTATTTAGATTTATTTTATTACTATAGTAGCTATTAGGGAGAGTATGGCACCATGCCATCATGGCTATAAAATATGGCAGCTGTGCAGGCATTTTATCCTGATATTGGGATAAATTCAACCCTTTTTGCTTGCAAATATTTTGCTGTTTGATATTCTTCTTGGCTTTAGACTCTTATTATTCTTGATCTTGACGTTGCCTAGCATTTTTGACATATTGCATTGGTACTTTTTGATCTTTTGATAATGACTTTACTTTGGCCTTTTGACTTTCCCTTTTGCTGTGGTCGTTCATTTTCTGATCCTTTTTTTTCCCAATATCCTTTAAAAATGTTTAGGACATTATTTGCCCGCTGTCATTTTAGGAACTGTTTGGAAAGGCCTATTCCTGCATTAGCAGACATAACAGCAACAGACTACAAAAGTTAACTATTCAAAAAAAATCTTTTGATTTGGTATTTAACTTTTTCATTGCATGCAAAGGACAAATCTGACAGCTGTCAGTACCAAAGAGTGAAATCCAGCACTATGTCTTCATTTATGTATAGAACAGAAGTTGATGAGTTGGCTACTTGCACAGCGTCTAAGTTCAGCTTTGTTCCACAACTAACAAATGTCAGTAGTTTCCTCAAAGGGTGCAATCAAATGGTTTTCTCTTTCTTCCCATTAGCACCATCTTCACAATTTCTTTTGTCAACATATGTATTGTTTATTCTGCTGAATGTCACACATTTCCCCTCTTTATTTGTATAATATCTGATTCAAACTTGGATTTTGGTGTTTCATTTCAAACAGCTTGTTTGATTTGGAATTTGCCCAGGCTTTTTATAAATGTGGGGTTAAGTGATTGGTGGGGGTGGTGGTGGGGGGGGGGGGGGGGGGGGGGGATTAATATTGTACCAGTCACTGGATTGCTCTTTCAGGAAAGGTAGGACTAGTCTGGTCTGATAAAGGCATGTCAGAAGTGGTCTTTTGAGAATCTTCACAAAGACCAGGGAAGGTGAATGGAGACACATGGGATAGGTTGGGAGCAAGTGCTGATTACTGCGCGTTGGCGCACCCCCCACACGACGAACCACTCGGATTGGAATCTGAACTGTGAGTTTTTCTACAGTGGCTGGAGTGCCAGTTCTGCCACTAACCCCCGATAGCCTCATGTTATTCTTTTTGTTTTAACAGGTGTTTCCTTGCGTCTTAATTTTATTTGCTTTACTTTGTGTATATGTGTGTGTATATTTGTGTGTTAGTTTACACCCTATTTTTATCATCTCAGTGCTTACTATAAAGTAGTTTCATATAATTAGCACATTGTTTTGCAAACTTCCTGTTAAGATTACCCATTTTATATATGCATGTGGCACTTGTTCACATCAGAACTGTAAAGCATTACAGTAGGATGATTACGATTCCTGGATTTGTCAGTGATATTTTTGTGAAATTATTATTGTCCAGATATACAAGGCCTAAATCAAATTCAATTAAATGTATTTATTAATTTATAATTTTATTATCTATAAATAAATTTAATTATAAAACTACAAATTCCTGAAAAATCCTTTTATAATGTTTATTTTTATTTTAACCTGTTAGAGCATGTACGCATGGCAAAACATTCCGGTGCATTTGAGGACTTCTTTTACTGATTTGAAATTTGGAGCATTTTACATTATTTTAGCTACTTTAAAGAGTCAATTAGCACATTTTTGTTCATTTAATATTTTTGTAGCAATGAGTCATATTCAAAAATAACAGCAATAATAGAATGCCCTTACATGTGTTAGTAGACTAAATTAAATACACACTTACAATGGGCTTGTGGTGGCACAATTACTTTCATAGACAGCAAATCCCAATTCAAGTGATGTAAAAATGGCCTTGATTAATATTCTGTTCATAGTTGTTAGTTTTAAGGGTCTATGACTCACTGTAGTTCAAATTTCTTAGAACATAGCAATTTTGAAAAACCTAGTTGAAGAAGAGTTAAAATCTGCTTAAGTCTCAGGATAACATAATTCTGACCCTAATTGAGAGCAGTTCTGGGGCTATTCTGATAAATTATAGTATCAGAGAAATACTGAATGAATATAATGTTTAGATAATACAGGTGTGAGGCTGTTAGTGTAACATACTATAAATGCAGAGTATGTATTTGTTCACTCTGTTTACAGGATGACACTTACATAATTCCTTTCATCTTACATTCATTCCTAGATAAATGACCTTTTTTACTTTCATGATTAACTTCCTTCAAGCAACAGAAAAAGTGAGCTGTTGTAGAAGCAGCTTGTGTGTGTGTGTGTGTGTGCTTATCCTGGAGTTTGACTAGCATGTATTACAAATCCATTTTGCCATCAGTAGTGGCTTTTGGACAAATAAAATACAAAAGTGCACAAGTTAAAGTGACCCCTCTCAAGCTAAATTTCAAACTGTAAACTAATCTGTAAATGAAATTGCATAGAATGTTTCTGTGTTTTAAGATGGACGAGGTTGAAAATTTACCAATTCTTTCAATGAGAGTTTTTGGAATTTGAAAAATTGGTGTGGTATACAGTATTTGAGATATCTCAAAAGAAACTGAACTTTCGTGACAAATTTTCTTGACCAGTAAGTGTACCAAATTTTAACAACGTTGGTCAAAAGACAGCTGAAATGGTTCATGTAGACAAACTCACAGACATACAGCCACACACACAGTCATCGTAGGTGCTTGTCATATTATATGTGAATGCAATAGAACTCAGAACTTAAAATAACATAATTAATAAATAAACAACACAATACCAAAAATATGAGCAAAGTCTGCTTGTTAAGGTGCTTTGTCCATTCCTTGGCTGCCAAGGCATACGGGTCCATGATCTTTATATAGCTGAACCCTTTTCAATAATGTTGCTTTGTGTCCAGTTCAATATTGCCTGGTATAAGCCATTCTCCTTCTCCCTTACTTTGTCCATTTTCTTTTGCTTTTGCTTTTATAAATGGTGGTTTCTGGTGGTTTTTTGCAGTATGTCAATACTGTTCATCCTCATTGTTAACAAACTGGACCAGTCCTCTAAAGATGGCAACTAAACCCTATATTGCAATGAAGTGTGTAAAGTATCACTCATTCCCTGTTGAAAAGGAGGCAGAATTTGAAATTATCATCCATAACCACTTCAGAAGAGCAATGGAAACTTCTTCTTCTTTCAGCTGCTTCCGTTAGGGGTTGCCACAGTGCATCATCTTCTTCCGAATCTTTCTGTCCTCTGTATCTTGTTCTGTTACATCCATCACCTGCATGTCCTCTCTCACCACATCCATAAACCTTCTCTTAGGCCTTCCACTTTTTTTCTTGCCTGGCAGCTCTATCCTTAGCATCCTTCTCCCAATTTACTCAGCATCTCTCCTCTTCACATGTCCAAACCAACACAATCTCGCCTCTCTGACTTTGTCTCCCGACCGTCAAACTTGAGCTGGCCCTCTAATGTACTCATTTCTAATCCTATCCATCCTCGTCACACCCAATGCAAATCTTAGCATCTTTAACTCTGCCACTTCCAGCTCTGTCTCCTGCTTTCTGGTCAGTGCCACCATCTCCAACCCATAAAACACTCACTACAGTCCTGTAGACCTTCTCTTTCACTCTTGCTGATATCCATCTGTCACAAATCACTCCTGACACTCTTCTCCACCCATTCCACCCTGCCTGCACTCTCTTTTTCACACCTCTCTCCAAAAACCCCATTACTCTGTACTGTTGATCCCAAGTATTTAAACTCATCCACCTTCGCCAACTCTACGCCCTGCATCCTCACCATTCCACTGACCTCCCTCTCATTTACACACATGTATTCTGTCTTGTTCCTACTGACCTTCATTTCTCTCCTCTCTAGAGCATATCTCCACCTCTCCAGGGTCTCCTGAACCTGCTCCTTACTATCGCTACAGATCACAATGTCATCAGCAAACATCATAGTCCACAGGGACTCCTGTCTAATCTCGTCTGTCAATCTGTCCATCACCATTGCAAATAAGAAAGGGCTCAGAGCCAATCCCTGATATAATCCCACCTCCACCTTGAATGCATCCGTCACTCCCACTGCAGACCTCACCACGGTCACACTTTTCGTACATATCCTGTACAACTTTTACATACTTCTCTGTCACTCCCGACTTCCTCATACAATACCACAACTCCTCTCGAGGCACTCTGTCATATGCTTTCTCCAGGTCCACAAAGACGCAATGCAACTCCTTCTGGCCTTCTCCATCAACACCCTCAGAGCAAACATTGCATCTGTGGTGCTCTTTCTTGGCAAGAAACCATATTGCTGCTCACTAATCATCACCTCACTTCTTAACCTAGCTTCCACTACTGTTTCCCATAACTTCATGTTGTGGCTCAGCAATTTTATCCCCCTGTAATTATTACAGTCCTGCACATCCCCCTTATTCTTAAATATCGGCACCAGTACACTTCTTCTCCACTCCTCAGGCATCCTTTCACTTTCCAAGATCCCATTAAACAATCTGGTTAAAAACTCCACTGCCATCTCTCCTAAACACCTCCATGCCTCCACAGGTATGTCATCTGGACCAATGGCTTTTCCATTCTTCACCCTCTTCATAGCTGTCCTTACTTCCTCCTTGCTAATCCATTGCACTTCCTGATTCACTGTCTCCACATCATCCAACCTCTTCTCTCTCTCGTTCTCTTCATTCATCAGCCTCTCAAAGTACTCCTTTCACCTGCTCAACACACTCTCCTCGCTTGTGAGTACATTTCCATCTTTATCCTTTATCACCATAACCTGCTGCACATCCTTCCCAGCTCGGTCCCTCTGTCTAGCCAATCGGTACAGGTCCTTTCTTCCTCCTTAGTGTCCAACCTTTCATATAACTCTTGGCTCTGCCTTCACTCTCTTCCTCTTCTTCATCTCCAACGTCATCCTACAGACCACCATCCTATGCTGCTTAACTACACTTTCCCCTGCCACCACTTTGCAGTCTTCAGTCTCCTTCAGATTGATTCTTCTTCATAGGATGTAATCTACCTGAGTACATCTTCCACAACTCTTTTACGTAACCCTATGTTCCTCCCTCTTCATAAAATACGTATTCACCACAGCCATGTCCATCCTTTTGGAAAAATCCACTATCCTCTGACCTTCTTCATTCCTCTCCTTGACACCATACCTACCCATCATCTATCTATCTATCACCTCCTCGTCTCCTCTGTTCCCTTCACCAACATGTCCATTGAAATCTGTTCCAATCACCACTTTCTGTTCTTTGGGTACACTGTTCATCACTTCATCCAACTCACTCCAAAAATCTTCTTTCTCATCCATTGCACACCCAACTTGCGGGGCATATGCACTAACAACATTCATCATCACACCTCCAATTTCCAGCTTCATAATCATTACTCCATCTGACTCTTTTCACCACCAAAACACTCTTGACATACTGTTCCTTCAGAATAACCCCTACTCCATTTCTCCTGCTATCCACACCATGATAGAACAATTTGAATCCCCTTCCATTTAGTCTCTTGCATGCACAATATATCAGCTTTTCTTCTCTCCATCATATCTGCTGACTCTCTCCCCTTACCAGTCATACTGCCAACATTCAAAGTTCCTACCCTTAGTTCTACTCTCTTTACCTTCCTCCTCTCCTCCTGCCTCTGGACAGTGGTGTAGCTTGACTTTGTGCCACTCTGGGCGGGGCAGAGCTTCAATTTGCCGCCCTCCAATGTATCTGAATATGTTAAAAATCAGAAAATCAGAGCAGCACACATAGAAGAAACACATTTACATGGGAGTGAACATTTGAACTGAAGACAGGACCATTGACCAATAAATAAGGAGCAGAGGCAGGTCTTCAGTTCAAAAGTAAAGTTCAATCCCATTGTCCATGAAAACGTGAGATAAAAACATTTTTGGGCCATCACTACAAACCACATGGGGTAAGTAACATATAAATAAAATGTCATTTTTGAGGGAGCATTTCTGCAATGTTGCATTCATTGTCTTTTTTTTTTGCATTTTACTGCTGTTACTAGTTTGTGGCAGAAATGCAAGTAAGAATCTAATTGTACAGTATACATGATGATAATGTTGAGGTTTCTTAATTTCAAAGCGAAATACCCAAAAGTCCAGGTTCTAAATGTGTGTCACATACACCCTATGCCATCATTCAGTGGAAGACCACCTTGGTATCCTGCATTTCTAATGATCTTATAGTTGCTTTGTTACTGCCCTCTGTGTCTTTCCATTCTTAGGTGTTATCAGTAAATAACCAAAAATGAAACAGCAGGAAGCAGCAATGAGACAAGTGAGAACATGGTAATTATTTTTCTAATGTTTTATGCTTTTTTTATAGACTGACAAACGATTTGACTTGGAATCAGCAGACCTGTTGCCATCTCTACCTCCAGAAGGATGACACCTGCTTCTTCCTTACCTTTCATCGCTGTCTTGCTGAACTGTGGTTTAGCCATGTCTGCACCAAAACTACTGTAAATTAAATTGCTATGTAAATTTTTAAAGCCCACCCTGAGACCGCCATGTTTTCTGAATGTGAAAATTCTTTGCTAGCATCTATAGGTGCAGAGGATGAAATCTTCAAGAAAAGTAGTCATCATTTAAAAGGAAAACTGAGCAACTGAAAGGAGGGTCCAGAACAATAGGGTGAACTTTAGTTATGTACTTAAGCTGAGCACAGATTGTACTTTCCAGAAAAGGCTGTAATTGGCCTACTTATGCTAAAGGCCAAAGACTTCTGCAGGTAGGACTGTTTAATTTGTGGGAAGGATTTCATTAGATCTGGTTATTTATGTTATCTTCTCTTGCTTGATCAGTTTCTTGGGTCCTCCTATCTAATACTCATGAGCACCTCTGTTAGCCCTCTGAATGTATCACAGCCATGGTTTGTATGAGCTTATTCCAGCGTGTTGGCCAGTAAGGTTACATTTTACCATTTCTGGTAATGGGGTAGTGGTAGATCTCTGAAGAAAACATTTTTTGCCACAGCTTGCCAATTTTAAGTATTGTAAGATTTTCTCACTTAGTAATTTACTTGTCATATATCTGGGTAACCGTTCCTTTTGAAATATTTTTACAGGATATGTTTCTTGACTATAATCCTACTGTCTGTTATCCTATCTTGCTTAAGGCCTGCTACCTATTATCCTACTGGAGGTGCTTTTTACTGGGCATCAAAAAATTAGGCTGATCAGCAGCTTTTTTCCAGTACATATAGCATTCACATGTTACTCCACCTATACTGAATAACCAACAGTGCAAAAACACTCCTCACCCAACCACACCACTGGATTAAGCCTGCAGTCGGCCCACATGGTAGGATCAGCGCATTATTACCAATTAAAACTGATTTTTTCCAGCTTATCCAGAGGCAGTAGTCCTTTGCCAATTGACATCTTACCTGACAATTGTTTAACCCAGGCAATGCTCCATCTTTACTAGGTCGCGAGTGAGTTGTTTGTTCTAGCATGACCCTCTCTGTGTTCTACTGTTTTTCTATGCCCATCTGTCAATCTTTTCCACTCGACACCTGTGCTTTAGAGCATGGATAGCCTCTCACATCAGCGAAAAGTTTCCAGCCACAAAACACTCTATTAGGAAAATATTGCTTAATTATTTCATATTCATATGTTGTAGGCATTGTCGGTTATGAAAACCCTACCCATGCGATCATGTGCTACGTGCTTCCACTGTTATGCCTTTTAAAGTGAATTATTTATATTGTGTCATGTCATCAAGGGAGGTGAAACCCACTGTATGGAATGAAATGTTATATTTAATAAACTAGCCATTCAGTGTGTAAAGTCCAGAATGCTTTGGGGGTTGTTATTAGGGATGGTGGTGTAGGTTGTGTGGGTGTTGTTATTAAGGTTATGTGGGTTACATGATTGTAGTTGCCTTGAAAAATTGCATACAGTTTCAGCTGTAACTATTTTAAATTTAACAGAAAGGAAGTTGATTGTTATATAAATTTAGATCACCAAAAAAATGGAAGGAGAGGCACAAGGAAATTCTACAGAAAAAGATCAAGTGCAGACACAAGAAAACGGCACCCTAAAGATGACATTGTTTTGTGAATGGCCAAAGAGGTGGCAGTAGCATGTGGTTTTGGTTTGTTGTATTTAAGGGTCTGAAATGCCCTCAGATTGAAATGGGCTGCTTTGAGCACTCTAAGCTTCTTCCTTATTTAAACCACACAGTAGATAAATGCCATTTGCTGTGTTTTTTGTTTTGCATTTCTCATCTTTGCTCCATTCCCAATTGACTACTTATGTTTATTCTCAGGTTAGACATTATAAAAGTGATCCACACAGGATCCTAAACAAATGAGTACAGCAGCTAAATATTTTGCCCTTCTCAAGTGTATAAACTTATAAACCTCCACCTAAATGTAGAACAGCAGTAACAGAGGGAGTCACCATGAAAAAACAAAAAATAGCCTCTCTGTCTGTCCTCCTTTGTGAGTCTTTCTGACTACACCCAATGTGCTATCATTCTTCCCAAAATTTTTGCCATTCTTCTTCCCATGTGCATTTGCTTTCTTCCAGCCCCTGTGCTCAGCTTTTCCTAGACAGAACGGAGCAGACATTTTTATATCAGTTTTTGGTCTTTTTGTGTTTTTAGATTTACCCTAGAAAATTTCTCACAACTCCCAAGAAGCACATCACATTAAACATTAATCACAGCATTTCCAGCTCCCTTACAAATGGCCCTAATTCTGCTTAAATCGATCTGACTCACTCATTTACATCTGTGGCCAGGCTAGCATTTTTTAGTGTCTCACACCACAACATACAAGGGCCCCATTCCATTCAGGAGACTTCCAGGGCCCCCTTCGGGATTTTCCAGTATTTACAGTTCAGAACCTATTAATTGATCTTAGGTCTCCACATAATGTCAAGCTTCAGCATAGTTATGAGGTGTGTTTGATGGGAAGTGAGCCTATCTATGAAGGAGTGATTTCAGGTATGTGAATTTTTTTTCTTAAAGTAGACCAGGACTTGTTTGCTTTCAATCTGGCAACTGTTTCTCTTGCTTGTCATTACTGAATAACTGCTCAACAAGTTGTCCCTTGGAGTCCTCTTTCATTATGATAATGCTCCGCTACATTGAGTGCACATGACAGTTGAAACATTGCAAGAATGCAACTTTGACCTGTTGCTTCACCTTCCTTATTCACCAGGGGCCTCATGTATAAAAGGTGCGTACACACAGAAATGTTGCGTACGAACGTTTCCACACTCAAATTGCGATGTATAAAACCTAAACTTGGCGTAAAGCCACGCACATTTCCACGGTACCTCATATCCTGGCGTACGCAATTTCTCCGCTTGGTTTTGCAGACTGACGGCACCCAGCGTCAAAGCAGTGCTACTGTTCCTGTGTGGTCACCCTTTCTTTCTTAGACCCACATTCCTGACGTGGCTTTATAAATACACTGAAATTAACTGCATATTGTTTATTAGTGTAATGCATCTGATTGTAATTAACCTGTAGCAATATAATGGTCCAGGGAATAGCCATAGTATTCCAAATACTATAACTGCTTTAGCGTTGTTACGCTAACTGCATCTTCTTCTTCTTTCAGCTGCTCCCGTTAAGGGTTGCCACACTGGATCATCTTTTTCCATATTACTCTCACTGCACCACTCAGAGTATTTATATCACTGTATCTGAGTGGGAAATCACAGCAGCAGCTGATCCGAAAGAGAATTATCGGTATACAGTTTCAAGCAAACACTACCTCAACCAAGGAAAAAAGCGTCAAAGCCTTTCCTGTACGGACCTCGCGTTTCAGAAACAGTTTCATCCCAAGAAATATAAACGCACTCAATCAGTCCATCAAGTGCTCCTTGTAGAACTGTTTGGACTTATAAGTATAATTACCCCACTGTAAACTTGCACTACAGTTATAATATTGCACAACCTGTGCCACTTTATAAAGCGCGTATGATGACAATATCATTTTTAAGATGAAATGCAGCAAAATATGTTGCTTATAGTATACAGATAAAACTTTAACTTCATTTAAATAATCTGTATTGTTAATAATTAAACATGTGAGGACACGGTGCCGCAGCGCTAGCTAGTTCACGGATAGCTCCTGCCTTGCGCTGTATTATTGCTGGTGCTGACGCAACACTGGAAGGATAGACGGATAGAATAATTAAACATGTACTACGAAGATATTTCAATGTTCCTTAAAAGTTTTGAAGAATCGGCATTCTAAGCTTACAGATGGCTTAACATCTATTACAGAGCTGATTGTGTGGCGATTGGGTATTTGAAGAAAGAAAAGTAAGGACAGGAATTGGAGGTTAGTACGTTTGAAAGAGACAGTACTTCTTTAATAAATTATTTCATCGAAGGTCGCACATGGCGCAGCAAGCCTCTTGCGTGAGATATGAACAATCACTGCGCCACCGTGTTCCCATGTTTAATAACATGCTTTCATTCCTATCATCATGAAAATGATATCACGTATACATCTCAGTATTTTAATTATTCAGAGAGCTGTAATATCACGAATGTAATGGATTCTGTGTCCTGTCGGAGAAAGAGAAAGAACGGAAGCACGTAGTGATTCACACACATAGAGCACATAGAAGATCAAACACAGAACAAAGCATTTAACGTGCTACTTGAGAAACTAGTAAAATAAACGATTTTAAGATGAAGTTTATGATGTTCTACTTTAATGACAAAATAAACTATGTGATTAAAGTGGAAATTTCAAGATTAAAGTTGACATTTCGTGCTTTTTTCCCACTGTGTGCCTATTTTTTTTCTCTGTACCCTAATAAGCTTTCACATGAGACTCAGACGGTCCGCTGCGAGTCGCCTTTTCACACCGACTTTGATATGTGACAACTTCTTTTTTATTTCGGGCACTGTGCGACTTTGTGAACTTGAGCTTTTGAGTTTCTCCGACACTATGTCACTCGATCAACTTTCTTTTGTTGATTATATCACTGTTTAAACCAACAAATAGTACATTTTTCCTTTGCCTCCACTTGGTATTCGCTGAAATTCTTATATTTTCCCCCGTGCTTTTCCCATTGTCTTTTCACAGAAGGCCATTTATATCGATTTGCATATGCAAAGAGGCGTAATTCTGGGAGGAGTTGTGGTGGGACAGAAGGCGCATGCACGTGCGTTACTTTTCACGCTGATCGGGATTTATGTAGTGGAAGAATGTGAAAGTTTGCGTACGCAGAGATTCTTGCATCTGGATTTTTCTGTGCGTACGCACATTCCCGCTTTTGTGCTTACGCCATGTTATAGTGTGAGTTCTACGCACGGCGTTATACATGAGGCCCCAGATGTGGCACCTTATGACGGCTGTATCATTCTGATGTGAAGAAACACCTACATGGTCAACATTTTGACACAGATGATGCTGTTATTGACAATGTAGTGCAGTGGTGTGACTTGAAAGAAGTTTCATATTTTTTCCAAGGTATCCAAAGATTGGAACACTGATGGGAGAAGTATGTTCACATTCAGGAAGACTACATTGAAAAATCCTAAAACTGCATTGTGCACCGCCACTTCCTTCTTAGGTAGGCTCACTTCCCATCAGACAACCCTCGTAAACTATAAATTCTACCTTTTGCCCAATAGTGATGTTATTACTCATATCATCTAATAACTGAGAATGTTTCACATTATTCTGTAGACAGAAGTTCTTATTTAAATTCCTTTGTTATCTGCATTCATGTTTAGAAAAGATCACTAGCCCTTTTCATAATGCTGGTTACCCTAGTAAGTTCATGGTTGAGGGCAAGATGGTTGACATGGTGATTTGCCAGGGGAAGACCAAGTACAATACAGAATTTCTTGTGTGAGCATACGGGTGAAAACCACAAGATATTTTCCAGATGACCAAAACTTAATCGTAATAAATTCTGGCAACTAGATTAATTATTTTGTTCAAGCTGGTTTTCATAAATGCCAAAAAATTGGAAATGTCCTGAAGCACAGAAAGCCCTCTCCACCTAAGCCAAGAAAACTGTTAAGCTTGGCTGGCTTGGTGAAAGAGAGGTAAAAGTAGATGATGAGTGACACTTTTCTGGTGGAAACTGAAGAGCTTTTGGGCACAGTAAAATATGAAGCAGCAGCGGCAGCATCCAAATTTGGATCTTTGCTGTTTCATATTTGTTTTACAGTTTGTCAATTTCTTATTGGTAGTACTATTTATGTCTGAAATGCATCATTGCAATTTATTGAAATACACTGTAAAAAGTCAATAATGAAATAAAAAATATACAGAACTCAAGCATTACTCTGTTTAACAATATAATCTCTTTTGGATCAAAAGAAAAAAAAAAAAGTTGAATTTGGTGGCTACAGACCTTTAACAAATCTTTTACAATAATCATGCCCTCATGACAGGAAAACAGAAAATATTATTCTATTATATAAAATGGGTGATTGGGCAGATCCAACTAATCATAGTCCAGTAGCTTAATGTGTGTCACAGGTAAGTGAATGGATACAATTATTAAGGAGAAGATTGAGCAGCACATGGCAAGAACAGGAGTTTTAGGGAACAGTCAACATGGGTTCAGACATTGGAGGCCATGTTTACTAACAGGCTGGAATTCTATGAGGAAGCAACAAAACAAAATGATCAGAGTGGTGCATGTGATATTATTTATCTTGATTTTCAGAAAGCATTTGATAAGGTCTCATATGAGAGACTGGACATCAGACTACAAGAAGTGGGAGTTCAGAGAGTTGAGTGGAGATGAGGCTCAGATGCAGAAAGCAGAGGGTTATGACATTAAGAACGATGTTCCTCAGAGATCAGTGCTGTGGATTCTACTTTAAAAAAAATTATATATATACACAGTTAGGTCCATAAATATTTGGACAGAGACAACTTTTTTCTAATTTTTGTTCTGTACATTACCACAATGAATTTTAAATGAAACAACTCAGATGCAGTTGAAGTGCAGACTTTCAGCTTTAATTCAGTGGGGTGAACAAAATAATTGCATAAAAATGTGAGGCAACTAAAGCATTTTTTAACACAATCCCTTCATTTCAGGGGCTCAAAAGTAATTGGACAAATTAAATAACTGGAAATAAAATGTTCATTTCTAATATTTGGTTGAACACCCTTTGCTGGTAATGACAGCCTGAAGTCTTGAACTCCTGGACATCAACAGATGCTGGGTTTCCTCCTTTTTAATGCTCTGCCAGGCCTTTACTGCAGTGGCTTTCAGTTGCTGTTTGTTTGTGGGCCTTTCTGTCTTAAGTTTAGTCTTCAACAAGTGAAATGCATGCTCAATTGGGTTAAGATCAGGTGACTTAACTCAGGATTGTGTTAAAAAAATGCTTTAGTTGCCTCACATTTTTATGCAATTGTTTTGTTCACCCCACTGAATTAAAGCTGAAAGCCTGCACTTCAACTGCATCTGAGTTGTTTCATTTAAAATTCATTGTGGTGATGTGCAGAACCAAAATTAGAAAAAAGTTTTCTCTGTCCAAATATTTATGGACCTAACTGTATATATACATACTGTATGATCTGAGTACAATTATAAACAACAAGCTGGTTAAGTTTGCAAATGTTACCTAGATAGGTGGATTGGCAGATAATTTGGGATCCGTTAAATCATTACAGAAGGACTTGGACAGCATACAGGCTTGAGCAGATTTCTGGGAGATGAAATTTAATGTCAGTAAATGTCAAGTGTTAAACATAGGAAGTAAAAATGTTAGGTCTGAATACACAATGACGATATATTATTTTCCCTGTACAACTCAAGGCACCTAACACCCAGACAAACTGACTTGAGCTGAGAGAACTTTGTGTACAACTAAAGCTGCATCGGTGGGGGATGGGATAGCAGGCTGCTTGTGCTGAACGACACATTTGCAAAACAAAAGACGCTAATAGAGAGGTGCAAGGGAATTTAAGGTGGCCCGGGATTACAAATTTTTTCATAGGCTTCAAGGATTCTATTGTTAATGTTAGGACTGCTTTAGGTATTCTGACTTTTATCTGTTTTAGGACAACATCTCTACATACTCTTTACGTCCTGCCATTTTTTTATTGCTGCATTCCATTTGTCAAAAACCTAACATTTAAATGTGTTGTTCACTATTTCATTGAAAGTGGTTTGGTACAGTCAGGCTTGTTGCCCTGTATTGCTTTATTTCATGTTTACTGTGTTTATTTTTTGTCTTATTATTTAAATATAATTTTGTGTAGTGTGTTATTAATGATATTTTATTTTTTTTCTTTGTATTTTGGTAATTTTATGATTTTATTATTTTGTTTCCCTGTAGTTTTGTGTGCAATCTGTCCTGCTTCCTGTATGTAAAATCTAAGGAGACCCCAGCAGTACTTAAGCTGAAGCTTTCCAATGTTCAACAGGTTCAGCATAATACTAGAGTTTGTGTGTTGTACTCCATTCTTGCTATGTTTTTTTAAATTAATTTATTAATTAATTTATTTTACTCATTTGTATTTTCTGGTTATGACCACTGGCTCATGAATAAGCTATGAATAAGTCTTTGGATTTTGTATTGGATTTGCTTGCCTTAGATTTTGCCTTTTTAGGTAAAACCTAATTTCAGCTCCTTTTTGCCTTGCCTTCTGTTTTTCGTTATTGTTTGGAATAACCTTAATAAATCTTTAAAAATAAAGACACTTGCCTTATTTTGTGTTGGATCAGAGGTTTCCCAATTTTCATCTTGTGGACATTTGTGACTTTTATTTAAGAGCCAACCCAGGTGTTCAATATCCTCTTTTTCAATCTGGAGGCCATCAAGGATATAAATGCAAAGAATTATTATTATTATTATTATTATTAATAATAATAATAAAGATGGACACTGTGGATGGCTGGGCTCCTCAACACAGAGGCACAATCCTCAGTCCCAGCTGGAAAGCCAAAATAGAGGACATAGATGAGGACTTGGAGGCCTGTCTGATGAGTTTGGGGTCTGGATGCCTGGGGTGAGGCCTATTACAAGGATCAGACAGTGAAGTCCTCATCTGACTAGTGAGATATATATATATATATATATATATATATATATATATATATATATATATATATATATATATATATATATATATATATATATGTATGTCTGCTCTCTGTTTTTGTGCTTCTTTTTGGAACAATTCAACAATAGAAAGAATTCTGAAGGATCAGTGTTATTAATGACTTTGAGAAATTTGGAAACTTGAATTAGCCTCTTTAGCATTAGATCCGAGCATTACTCGGGCTGCGAAAACCATGCTAAATGCATTAGTCCCAAGTGTCACTTGGGCAACTGTACAGACTCATCTTGCATAAGTGTTAGAACCAACAGTCACTCGGGCTGTAAAAGTACTGTCAGTGCTGCCGTTCTTTAGAGAAATCATGTCTGAGTGCAGGTTTTCACTAATTATGAAATATCTCCACTTTACCAACAATGAAGACTTTTGATGAGAATTACCCATCCAACATTCAAAAATTCAAATTTCAGAAAATTTGGAAGAGCAGGCCATTATAGTAAAATTTTTAGAACGTTTACATTTTGGACCACGATGTCAGCATCGACAAAAGTCTCATGGCTTGTAAGGGCAGACTGTATGTGTGTGTGTATGTGTATATGTTGGTGAGATAGTTAGAGATTGTGAAAGTACTAAAATTCAAAAGTCTCAAAAAACTGATAGTAAAGATTACATTAGTTCTAACAAACAGAAATTTTTAACTCGGTGAAATAACAGAACAGCGAAAAGAGATTGAATATATGGACATAGGTGATATGACAGAAGTTTGTAGCTATTGTTCGTCTTTAAATTTTAAGTTGGAGACTTATAGATCGTCTTATTCATGTTACCATCAGGGAAAAGTAGTGTTTCTTCCCAATGAAGAGGCGTATCCGTGAGAAATAAAAGATTTGTTATTTGGTGAAAGTGAAATCTACAAATAATACAGGCAAAATATCCGAATCTACAATAATCTATTCGCATTTGCATCGTTCAATGCTCAAAACATAGATTTACACGATTCAGGACCATATGCTATGAGAATCTGTGGTCCCGCAAAAATTAAAGCTACTACAAGTTTAATTTCAAAGAAACCACAATTCGGTCAGGTTTATGTTTATGATCACGGAGAAGCGATGTAACATAGAATCGAAAGAGTTAAACAATCGAACGTATTAGAAATTCTACAGCCAATAATGGATACAAATCCATACGTCCACTTTGCACTTTGTACAAAATTTATCTGCAAAACACGGACAAAGAAGTTTTCTTGGATTTCTTTATGAATCCGAAAGATCACGCTCGCATATATAATAAATCAACATGTGACGAATTGTCAGCGATAATAGTTCAGAAAGCCTGAGATATCAAAGACAGAGTTGATATTCATGTTTAAAAAAGCACAGCACGATTCATCGCACGTGGCAGATTCAGGAAATGACTAGCGCGTAGGGGCCCACACGGGGGTTGGCGAGCGAAGCAAGCAAGGGGAAGGACCACCTAGTGATATCTGTAAAAAAATGTAAGACATTTAAAAATAAGAAAGGTCTTCACAAAAGCTGACAAGTAATCAATTATTGGGAGCTGAATACTAGTTAGAGACATTGTCTTTAGTAGCTACATATTCCCAAAATCTCTCACCTTCCCTGTCTCTATATTTTCTTGACACTCTTCTTCTTCTTCTTACTTGACCAAGAGCTGCTTTATTTGTCTGCCAACTCTAAGCTCAAAGACAGCCTGGGGGTCACTGTTAAAGCCTCATACCTACTGATTGTTATTGGCTGTTGTTGGACACTGTGTACTGTACATGCACTATTATCAAGCTTCGTTCATTAATAGGCTGGCATCCCTAAATCTGCTTTGATACTCTTGCTACACCCTTTGCTATTCATAGTAGAGTTTGAATATTTCCATCCTTAGTTCTTTTCTTGTCATCAGATGTGCAGATTTTGTTGTAATTTCTTTTTTACTTTGAGACCAACAATTCAATCTGTATTCTAAGTCCTCTTAAAATTCCTCAAAAATTCTTGCCATTTATTACAGCTGGTTACAATCTTTTCAGGTTTAGAAATACATCTGAAATGAAACATACTGTGCAAATCAACAGGAAGAAAAATGAAAGACTCCAGGATTATTCCTGATTAGCTTAATCTATTTCTCTGTACTGCGAGCAATGTAGTCTCCTGCCAACAAATAATTTTTTGACTCTTTAAGAAGAAAAAAAAAATCTTTCTTGATGTATGTTGCTAACATGAGATGAGTGCCACCTTCAAAACTTCTTCTTCGCTTGGGCTTCCTGCCAGCAAAAAAACGTAGAGTCCCTGAGGAGTAAAAAAATAAATATTAAAATTGGATAGATACAACATAAATCTTTTACAAAACAACTTTAAACTCAGCAAATAGCAGTATTCAATATAAATTTTGATTAATCGGTTGGCTGGAGATGGTCTGCTTGGTCTGAGCAGCTCCATTTGTGGCTGGATGTTTGACTTTCTGACAATCAGTGAAGATCAGCAACAGGCTCTTTTCCACACTGTTCTCCAACATTGTGGTTCTTCAAGACTGACTTCTTAGCCCACTGATATACAATCTGTTCACCATCCAGTTTGCGGTTGACATCACTATGACGCCTTATCATATGATGCCATGACAACAACCTCTCCTTAAATGTTAACATGACAAAGGAGGTTGTTGTTGATGTCAGGGACAAAAATAGATAATCACACTCTACTCCACATCAATGGCTGCCCTTTCCAGACAGCAGCTTTGGGTTTCTGGGTGTTCTGAAAACCCATTGCGTCTCATGGATTGCCAGCACTACCTGCATCATTAAAAAGGCTCAGCAAAGGCTGTTTTTCCTGAAGTGGCTAAACGACTTTGGAGTGGGAACTGAAATCCCTGGTAAAGTTTTGCCACACTACCATGGAGTACATCCTCATTAGATACCTCAACCATGTGGTTTGGTAACCTGACTTTCAGTCAGTACTGCTTAAAAGATAATTGTGGTTGATCTTCCATTGTTCCATACCATATTCCACCTGCCGTCTGAAGAGGGTTGAATCCATCAATACTGATGCTAGCTATCCAGCTCATACCTCTTTTTAACTCCTGCCCTGTTATTGGAGCCCCACCACACGCTCCACCTGCTTCAGGGTCAGTTTGTTCCACCAAGGCCATAAGGTCACTGAACTTAGCTGCCTCATACTGTTGTAGGACCAAATGGGCCTTGACCATTCTGCTAGGTTCTTGTGGCACAACAGGCCTGTTACAGCAGCAGATTAAACAGACACCCAGCTGCGCCTTCCTGCATTTACATTTCAAACTAAGTGACTAAAATCCAGCTTGCACCAGGATCTTCCTATACTTCATCTGATAATAAAGATGTCGATCAGAATTGAATTGGCCCCTTTGCTTACTCTTTTAGGCCAGAAGGCACAAAATGGACACAAGCAAGAACAAACACCTACAATTCAAGGAATGACAACTGGGATAGACAGAAAAATGCATCTGTGAGAAGAACCTGATTTTGTAACTTGCAGTGACTTTAAGTTAATCATGAAAGGTTCCACCTTTCTTCACCAACTGGTCATACTCAACCCATCTGAGCATATACTCTGGACACAGTCACTGATCTCTCAAGAGAATTCTGAGGGTACTCCGAGGAAAATCTCAGGGGAACACTCTGCTCTCACACTCTCTAAAATGACCTTTTAAAATCTCTCTCTGAAACTAAACTTCTCTCTCCCTCTCTCTCTCTCTCTCTCTCTCTCAAGAGCTGAAACTGACAATATCTTCTCTTTGTGCACCAAAATGCTGAGATCTTGTCTGCCAAGACAAAGCTGTGTGCCAGTTGTCTGAAAAGGGTGAGAAGCTGCCATTACTTCAAGTAGAGCACTTCAGCACCTAAACTCTTGTGCCAGATAGAATAATGTTTTTTCCCTATGAAGGTGGCCTGGCAAACAGCATAACTGAGGAAAGCACTGCAGATCATAGCCATAGGATCATGCAGCAAAGAGAAAGGGTGTACTCCCCCCGCAAGAAGAATCCTCCACTTGAACCCGGAGCACCAGCAAAACAACAGCTGCACACAACATCAGACATTATCTTTAAAGACTTGGTAATCGGAAAACTATTTATCTATGCCAAGATAAATTAGGCTTCATATATAGGACATAGGGGCGGCACTGTGGTGCAGTGGGTAGCGCTGCTGCCTCGCAGTTAGGAGACCCAGGTCCGCTTCCCGGGTCCTCCCTGCGTGGAGCTTGCATGTTCTCCTGTGTCTGCGTGGGTTTCCTCTGGGCACTCCGGTTTCCTCCCACAGTCCAAAGACATGCAGGTTAGGTGCATTGGTGATTCTAAATTGTCCCTAGTGTGTGGGTGTGTGTGCCCTGCGGTGGGCTGGCGCCCTACCCAGGATTTGTTTCCTGCCTTGCACCCTGTGTTGGCTGGGATTGGCTCCAGCAGACCCCCGTGACCCTGTAGTTACAATATAGTGGGTTGGATAATGGATGGATGGATATAGGACATAGGGCAAAGAAAAAAGAAAATTGACACGTATAAACTTAACATAATTAAACCTTTTTAAAAATTTGATAAATTAGACCATATTAAACTAGTAACATTAAGACAAAACCAAAAAACAGAATTAATAACAAAATATATAAGATACTATTTGTATAACATCCAAAAAATTAAATACAGTACACCCCCAAAATTCACAGGGGTTTACGTTCCTAGAGCACACGTGAATTGTGAAAAACCGCAAATTTTGGATATGGTTAAAAAAAATGCCTATTTTTATAGTTTAAACCCTAAATATATATATAGGCTTTTCATTTCAAACTCAGCTTAATGCATTACCTAAAAATAAAGAATGTAAAGGTAAACCTGTATACTGTACTCCTGTGTCTCCCGCAGAGCTAGAATGGAAAATACTGATGTTACCGCTATATGCACTGTAATTCATGCAAGCGCATTTTCATTACCAGAAGCCTGAAGGTGCAGGGCATTTTGGCAGCATCTTAGCCTTTATCCCTTAAACTGCCGCATACTTGGGGTTAATGCATCCCTGGATGCCAAATACTTTTTTGCTGCACTTTTTAAGTAAACGTTACAATTCACAAAGAAAAAGTGAAATTTTAACGGAACCAATTTTTTTTCATGCAAACAGTATCACAATTACTGCAACACTGATTATTTTACACGCTGTTAATAAACTGTAAACACTATTTAAAAAACTACTGCAACAATATGTACAAGGTGTAACTGACTCTATGAATGAAATTCAGTAAATCACCGAGTGAACTGGCTGAACGCAAGCACACAGAGGTAAGCGCTGATGCTGGCAGGCTAGTCTAGTGCAGCAGCTCATTCACAGGGACAGTGAGACTGCAGTACTGCAGGGTGTCACGCTTGGGTCACAGAATTGCACAGAAACACAGGAGATTGTAGAGACAGGAACTTTACTCAAACACTTCAAACAAACATGTCTCTTTCAGAAGTAAAACAAGCTCAGTATGCAGTTAGTTCTCGATTAAAGAATAGACAAACATCTTAGGGGAGCACAACAGGAGCGGGACCCCCAACAGCAGCAGAGGATATCTGGGGGAGTAGAGAGAAACAAAGCAATGAGCCAAAAAGGACACGTGCTGTTCAGGCTTTTAAGTAAGCGTAGTGTCGCGTGAGAAGCATATCACGCGACAGAGCAGCTGCAAGTAAGCCCAGCAAGTAAGGGAACAATGCGAAGGTAGTCTATCAGCGTTTTTTAAGAAGGGTTTTTTGAGGAGCGTCTGTGTCTTCTAGGGTTGTGTTCAGCCCCCCTGCTCACAAGGGGCTGGCAGTGGTCATGAGCTGGCTGTTCAACAAATGTACGGCACTGACTGATCAGCTCCTGCGTGCTTGCAAATGGCACTGGGATACAACTATAGCCGGTTGTGGCAGTTTAAGGGTTAAGAGGAACAAAACGGAAAATACAAGAACACTCAGCTGGAGATGCATCACAGTCAATCAGCAGCAAGGAGAAATGAATAACGCTGTAGCAGTCCGGTGCCGCTAAGATTTACACCGCTGAGAAGACAGCGATTTATTTATTTTTATGGTGGAGATTCCAGGGACCCAGTCTTGACCCGACCCGCACGCACTCACAAACAGAGACAAAAACAAAGCAAACTGGTAATCAAACAGCAAATAAAGAATAATGGAAACAAATGAAATAAATGAAAACAATGATACCACCCCTGTTCCCCTTACGGCGATTACACATTAAATACAACAAAGCACAAACAAAACACACCCAGTAAATCATGAAAAAAGTTCATGAAAACGGCAACGGATGAAATGTAATGATGAAAATAGAGATCTGCATGTTGAACGGGAATGTAAAGATAGTCCTACCGCTAGTTCCTGAAATGGTGAAGATGGGTGGATGGGTTCAGGAGCGCTCCTTTATTTGCAGGTTGGCCATGAATCCACTTACAGTCCACATGTAACAGGCAGACGGCAGACAATCCAGACCCCAACCATGAAACAATCCAGGATAAAACGAGTAAGTACAGGTAACCCAACAGAAGGCAGAGAGACAGGAACTTGAAACACAAATTACAAAAACTTTTTTTTTGCTTTTGGTCACCAGCCCCCTTTTTAAAAGCTGTGCTGACATCCTTTGACCCCAACAGCTCCAACACCCTCAGCAGAAGACCAATCAGAGTCACTGCAGGGACTGCAGGGAGTTGCAGTTTCAAATTCTATTGGCTACTTTCACCATCCCAAGCCGCGTTTTCCTGTACAGTTGCTTCCTGTTCTCTCTACAGTACAGTATTGCCACAAAAAAGCCATAAAAATTGTGGAGGATATTTGTGGTTTCCACTAACAATTATTAGATAGGTTCTAAGGAAAAATCCGTGAATGACTGAGGCCGCGAACTCTGAACCGCAACTTTTACGGGGGTCTACTGTAGACAGAAAAACATCCTGGCTGAACCATGACTAAAAAGCTTACCCTTGCATTATTTACTTTGTTCCTGGGTCAAATAGGGGGTTTTATTTTTGTGTATATACAGTATGTCCTGTTGATTGATTGTTAAACGTGAATAACAGCACAGGCTGTGCAGATTCCTGTTTGTAAATTGGGTTCTGTGTCTTTACAACAACAACAACATTTATTTATATAGCACATATTCACACAAATGATGTAGCTCAAAGTGCTTTACATGATGAAAAAAGAGAAAAACGACAAAATAAATAAGAAAATGGAATTAAGGAACACTAAATAACACAGAATACAGAAAAAACAAAAAAAACTCCAGACGGCTGGAAAAAAATTAAAATTCTGCAGGGGTTCCGAGGCCACGAGACCATCCAGCAACCTTTAGACATTCTACTTAATATAAATGACCTCACAATCAGTCCTCATTGTTTTCAGGGTTCACATGGGCCTTGTGGGATTTGTACTTTGTGCTTTGTAGGCACTGTACAGATAAAACTGGAAGAGAAGGACGTGGCAGGACTTTTTCATTGTACCATTTTCTGACTGAATTCGTCATGAGTAGCACCTAAACCTTTCATTAACTGGGTTTTCGGATGGTGCACAGCCACTGGATTGAAGGACGTAGGTGAGCTCTTTTTCCTCCCAATCCAGTCCAATGATGTTCTTTGATAAGAGGCATGCCTCCGAAGACTATTCTTCTTCTGGACTCTGGTGGTAGGACTTGTCATGCACGAACACATGGCGAGAGGCTTAAGGACCCAATGGGCGCCGCGACAAGTCGTGCCAGGGGACAATGGCGGGGTACTAAACTCTAACTCTAACTACTAACCCTAATTTTCTTGTTTCTTCAGAAAAAACGAAGCACCACCGCCATAAACATTCCTGGAAGACTTCTGATACAACCCACTTCCAGGTTCCCTTCTTACCTCTGGTCCCTCAATGATGACATCACTTACCCATCAACCATCATGGCTTTCCCCATCGTTTCATCACTTCCTGTCCTCCATTATAAATTGTCCGACCTGCCTTTGTTTTCCCGTCTGTTGTACTTGGATAGAAAACACTGACGAAACCTAATTTTGCTTTATAGTATATGGGGCCTAAAAAAACCCAAACCCCAAACCTTTATGCTTGTGTCTGCTTTTTATTACAGATTGTATTCATTATCCAAGTCCTATGAAGCAGTTTATTAAAAGGGGGTATTCCGCACATCTTTTCATCCGTTAGCCATTGTTTAAGTTTCCAGAACTACTTTCAGCACCTACAGCAAAGACTTTTTCTAGGACTGTAAATTATTTTTCTTTATCATGTTTATAAATAGTTATTATAGTAAATAAGGGATATTTATATATTTGTATATGGGCATTTTCCTGGGGTGTCATTAAAATTCGGGTTTCAGGGTGGAAATGCTGTTGGGCTTAGGTGTTAGTCTGATTCTACCGGTCCCTCATTTTAAAAGCGTTGCGTTAGTTTGGCACAGTGGGCAAGATCCTGTTTTGTGTTAGGATTACCTTCTTGCCTACATTTCTCTATACAGACAACAGATACCATTAAAGGACAATTGCAGCACAATACTATTTTCGCAGACTTTTTATTAATGCATACCCAATACACATTGATATAATAGACGAAAGCTAGCTTTGTATGATGTAGACACCTATACCAACTTTTGTTCCAATATGTTTGAAGAGTAATTTAAGGGTTGCTAAAAGCATAAAAATAGATTAAATGACCAAGCATTATGATAAAAAAGATAAGTTGAAACACATTCTGAATCTCATCACAATTAGCCACTTATGGGAAATGATCTTGGAGAACATAACACAAATGTGAATTAGCAAATTGCTTTAGTGAAACACTAAATCGAATTACGGAATAATTTGACATTCACCTGATGCACACCAACCCATTGTATATTTGCTTTATCCTTTGGTGTGGTGGATCACTGGAAACAGATCCAAAACTGATTTGCAAAATGTTAGGGTTAATTCTCTGTTCTAGTAAAATCTAATGCACTAACTATGAAAGGAAAGCCATTCCACCTTGGTGCTGTGGTACCACTACTGAGGAACATGGCCAATAAAAAGTTAATTGACACGTGTGGAGTATGGCAGTGTCCTGGAAAGATGCCAATCTCACACTGTATCTAGTGATGTAAAAGCTTGTAGCGGTCAGGTGCCGCTAAGATTCACAACGTCACAGATGACGGTGATTTATTTATTTTAATTGAAGAGATCCCAGGAATGTCCCCAGCCTTGGATCGACCCACACACACTCACAACAGAGACAATAAAGCACACTGGGAATGGCAAACAATTACAAATATAATGACCCGAAAATAAGTAATGAAACAGTAATACCACCCCTGATCCCTTCGGCGATATTACACATAAACAAAATAAACACAAACACCACACAGCAAAGTCCATATATACCAAACAGGTTGAAAGACGGAAAGTGACCAAGTTAAGTCCAGCGATCTGTATGTTGAAATGGAGAAGGAAAAATACAGTCCTACCGGTAGTTACTGATGAGGTTGATGGTTGATGGTTGATTCAGGAGCGCTCCACTCTTCTGGAAAACCAAATAATCCAACACCGCTCTCAGTGCACAGGTAGACAGACAATCCAGACCCCAACAAACGAATACAGTCCAAGACAAAATGATTAGAGTTCCAATAACAGCAGGAGAGACGACAAATAACCGCAACAAACCAAAACAAAACAAACTTTTTTTCCTCTTTGCCCTCTGCCCTCCTTTTAACTGCCTGTGGCTACCTTTGACCCCCAGCAGCCCCAGCAGGGACTGCTGGGAGATGCAGTTCTTAAGTAGCACTGCTACAATCCCCACCCCCAGGCCGTGGTGTACGGCCGAACCAAGGCTTGAGGTTGGAGATGTTTACAGTGTCTATTTTCTTAGTCCCTGGCAATCCCCACTCTATTGCGTAGGTCACAGGTCCCTTTTGGACAACCGTAGCCGGGCCGAACCACTTAGGAGCCAGTTTAGCAGTGAATTTCTCAGAGGCTTTGGAGAGGGGATGAGTCCTGATCCAGACTTTCTCCCCAACCGAGAATTGCACAGGCTTATGTCTCTGGTTGTACGATTGAGATTGTCTGGACTAGGACCTCACCATCCTCTCCTTTACCTGTTGTGTGATTTGTTGAATACTTTGCAGGTGATTGCATAGTGATGTGTCTGGTTTAGGGTTGAGCTCAATGATCCTTTCTAGAGGACCGTTTATCTGTCTGCCTAAAGCTAACAATGCAGGGGTTTCACCTGTAACCTCGTGCACCACCGTGTTCAATGCGAACAGCAGCTCAGGCAGCCACTTTGTCCAATCCTGATGGTGGTCTCCGACGAAGGATGCTATCATGGTCTTCAGGGTCCGATTCACCCGCTCAGTGCGATTTGATTGGGGATGGTAGGCTGTCGTTTTCAGGTGAACCACCCCCCATTGTTTTCACAACTCTTCGGCCTCTGAGCCGGTAAACTGCGGGCCCCGATCTGTGATGATGTTCTTCGGCACCCCCCATCGGGTAAATATCTCATCCTTCAGGGTGGAACATATCTTCTTGGCGGTGGCATTAGCCAAAGGGAATAGCTCCACCCAGCGAGTAAAATAGTCCACAACCACCATCAGGTAGGTCTTCCGGTCCTTGCTAGTAGGAAATGGTCCCATTAGGTCCACGCCTAGGCTTTCCCCCGGGGTAGTGACGGTTACTGGCTGAAGCTGTCCCAAGGGGAGACCAGGTGGGATTTTGTATTGCTGACAGGTGGTACAAGTCTGGACATGGGACCAGACGTCTTTGCGTACAGTCGGCCACCATGCCACCTCCAAGATTTTAAACAGTGTCTTAGTACGTCCAAGGTGACCACCGATCGGGCTATCATGATAATACTGTAGGAACTTGGGCACATATGTCTCGGGCACTACCAACTGATAATGGTAACCCCGATCTTTTGTTGGAACGCAGCAATAGAATGCCCCTTGAAGTTCCCTATAACGTATGCGGTCAGGCCTCCCCCCCCCCGAGCCCTCTCTCAGCCCCTGACATACAGGACTGACTGCTTGAGATTGAACGATTTCCTGCATGTTCAGGGGAAGATCAGGCCAAGGGTTAGAGACCGATACCGCACATACCACTGGCGCGGGCTCGTGAACCCGTGATAAGGCATCGGGCACAACGTTGGCACAACCCTTCCGATAGCACACCCTGAACGTAAACTGTTGGAGGCGCAATACCCACCTTGTTAGCCTAGACGTGGTCTTCGGGCAATTGAATGCCCAGGTCAGAGCTCTATGGTCAGTGTAGACTTCAAACGATGTTCTTTCCAGGAAGTGCCGCCACTTTTCCACGGCCCACACGACAGCGAGGCATTCCTTCTCGGTGGTGGAATAATTATACTCGGCGCCCTTTAGTGACCGAGAAGCATAGGCCACCACTCTTTCCTCTCCTTGGCTAGTTTGGGATAGAACGGCGCCGAGCCCGAGGTCACTTGCGTCAGTGTGGACCTGAAAGGTTAATGAAGGATCAGGCTGTGCCAGGACTGGTGGCGATATCAGGGCCTGTTTGAGTCTTTCAAAAGAGTCCTGGCACGTTGGTGACCACTCCCAGGGGGATCCCTTCCTCAGCAGCTGGAACAAAGGGGCAGCGATGTCGGCAAACCCATGCACAAATTTGTGGAACCACCCAGCCATCCCCAGGAAGCGCTGAAGACTTTTTACCTCCTGGGGCGCTGGGTAGTCCAAGATGGACTTAATTTTCTTCGGGTCCACTCGGACCCCGTCTGCTGACACCACATGGCCGAGGAAGTTCAGATGGTCTTGCTGAAATCTACACTTCTTGATGTTGAGGGTGAGATGAGCCTTATGCAGTTTCTGGAAGATGTGGTCGAGGTCCTTTAGATGTTGTTGGACAGATAGGGAGAATACAATGATGTCATCAATATAAACAAAACAGGTCTTCCCAATGAGTCCCCGGAGTACCTGCTCCATTAGCCGTTGGAATGACGCCCCAGCGTTTTTCAGTCCAAAGGGCATCACCCGAAACTGGAACAACCCCTCCGGGGTGATGACCGCCGTCTTTTCCATGCTACTCTTCCCCATCCTCACTTGCCAATACCCTGACTTCAAATCAAGGGAGCTGAACACTGCCCCATGCAAAGACTCCAAGATGTCATAAATGAGTGGCATGGGGTAAGTGTCATCCAAGGTCTTCTTGTTCAGCTCCCGATAGTCCACACAGAATCTGTAGGTCCCGTCGGCCTTCTGAACGAGCACCGCGGGGCTAGCCCATGGCGAGGTGGAAGGCTCGATGACCCCCTCTGCCAACATCTGGTCAACCCACTCCTTGATTATTCCTCTTTTCAGAGGCGACACTCTGTAGGCTCTGTGCCGAACAGGGACAGGGTCGACTGTGTGAATGTGATGACACACCACCTCAGTCCGACCCAATTTGTCCGTCCACACCGAGTGCCACCTCCTAAGCAGTGGCTGAACGAGCTCTGGCTGTTCAAGAATAGCCTTCTCTACTGGGCTGGGCTCATCCACCAACTGCGCGAGATAATAACACAAGTTAGGCCAAACCAGATTGCTTTGAGCCTTCGTCCCAAACCGATGGACTTCACCCCCCGGCAACTCATACTCCAGCCGCGACAGATGGATAGTCAGACCTACCGACACAAGAGAGTCCATTCCCAGTAATAAGGGCATTGACAGGTGGTCATCTTCCAGGATGTAAACCTCTGTCTCCCAGTTTGTCTCATGTAAGCAGAGCCTCATAGGAACCCTGCCCCTGGCCCCGTGCGCCCTTCCATCCGCAAGAAAGAATTTTACTTTTGCACTTCCCCTTAACTGCTCATGAGGCACTTTAAGCTTTTCCCACAAGCTGTATTTCATAAGGGTATAAGTGCTCCCTGTATCTACGACCGCCTCTCCAGTGACACCTCACACTTGTACGGGCAGCTCTAAGAGGGGCAAGGTGGCTTGCACCAGGGTGAGATCGGCACGGGGATCCACTGGGGCCTTTCCTCGTGGTTTGGGACAGGGGACATCCTGAGACGTGGGACCCTTTCGAGACCCACTAATCCCGATAGCCGCCCAGTCCTTTTCCACTCGGGACCCCACCTTCACCAACTCATCAACCAACCTCACGACCCCCCTAAGAGTAGCTGCCACCCGAGGGCCACAAGCGTCAAGGACACGTTGCAATATCTCTTCCTCACGCATGTCAGATCGCCACTTAAGGCACAACGCACGGAACTCAAAGACAAAGTCCCTGAGACTCTGCGATGGCTTTTGTACAAAGGTCCGGAGCTTTTCTTCCAACAGCACCTGGTATTCATCTGAGAGGAACGCTTTCAGGGAGGCAGCACGAAACTCCGCCCAGGTGTTACACTTGTGCTGCTCAGCAAACCACCAAGAGCGCGCCGGCCCACTGAGTGCCGTGTTCAGGAATCCCCGCAGCTCGGCTCCACTCAGAGGATGCAGTTCCACGAACAAGTCGACAATGCCCGTGGGTGCACACTGAGGGGCCAGCTTAGGGAACTCCATCCGCGGCATCGCAACGGACAAGGACGACTGTTCCCAGTTGATCCCCACTCCCGCTAAAGGAGTCGACTGCCCCAGTGGCTGCATGATGGCACGCCAGCTATCCTGCACCTGCCTCCTGATCTCCTCCCTCATATTGGCTTCCAGGCGCTGCACACACTTCGCGAAGGACTGTTCCAGACGCTGCACCCTCACAACCGCCTCGCCGGAAACTCAGGCGGCCGTGGCATCGATGAGATCATGGATGGTTTCATCTCGGTTGAGAAAACTGCCGGCGATGTGGTCCACCCGCGTCTCTAGCTGTTCTAGGCGCAACGTCAGGTCATACAGAAGCCGTTCCCACACAGGGAATCCAGCAGGCTCAACTCTTCCTCGGGAGGGGCTCTGACCGTAACGTGACGTGGCCTAGGCTGCGGACGTACATCCACCAGTGGTCCACTCAGCTCAAGCTCCTCGCCCTTCACTGCGCTTACAACAGACATGCTTCTGTTGGAGGTGTATGTAAAGTCAGCTAGAAGGGAACGTAAATAACCTGGCTCCTACCCAGCTCGCCAAAATCTGTAGCGGTCAGGGGCCGCTAAGATTCACACCGTCACAGATGACGGTGATTTATTTATTTTAATTGAAGAGATCCCAGGAACGTCCCCAGCCTTGGATCGACCCACACACACACTCACAACAGAGACAATAAAGCACACTGGGAATGGCAAACAATTACAAATATAATGACCCGAAAATAAGTAATGAAATAATAATACCACCCCTGATCCCTTCGGTGATATTACACATAAACAAAATAAACACAAACACCACACAGCAAAGTCCATATATACCAAACAGGTTGAAAGACGAAAAGTGACCAAGTTAAGTCCAGCGATCTGTATGTTGAAATGGAGAAGGAAAAATACAGTCCTACCGGTAGTTACTGATGAGGTTGATGGTTGATGGTTGATTCAGGAGCGCTCCACTCTTCCGGAAAACCAAATAATCCAACACCGCTCTCAGTGCACAGGTAGACAGACTATCCAGACCCCAACAAACGAATACAGTCCAAGACAAAATGATTAGAGTTCCAATAACAGCAGGAGAGACGACAAATAACCGCAACAAACCAAAACAAAACAAATTTTTTTTCTTCTTTGCCCTCTGCCCTCCTTTTAACTGCCTGTGGCTACCTTTGACCCCCAGCAGCCCCAGCAGGGACTGCTGGGAGATGCAGTTCTTAAGTAGCACTGCTACAAGCTAATTTATATTTTAGCTTTTTTTTGTACACATGATACCACAATTGATATCAAATCACATATCACATTTGAATGATATGAAAATTGGAGTTATGTGACCATCTGAATTGGCTCCACAGTCCTTGGCAGCTTGAACTCAGAACCATTGATAATGAAACCAAGGATGAGTTTGGCAAATGAAAACACACACGCAGTCAGCAAGACTAGGTGTACTTTAAGTGCTTCGTACTTTTATTAAGACCAAAGAATAGTGTCCAAAGTACAGTGCTTCAATAAATAAATCATCTATTAAATCAGCAAATGATAAAACCAGAATAAAACCATACAGTCTTCGGGTCCTTTCTGCTCCACCAGAGCCCAGCACGTCTTTTACTATCTGTCTCCCCAGATCACCCACCAGGTCACTCAGCCAGTGGAGATGCCAGCAGCAGCCCTCTTCACTTCCAGCTCCCATCCTGCTCAGACTCTGCTCTCCTTCTGTCTGTCACCTCACTCTCCGGGCATCCTTGGCATCCCTAGGAAGCACACCACCTCCATCATACCTGCCCCTTTCATTAATTCAGTGTGGAACAATCCAACCCTGGACCGCCGGACGCTAAACTCCTCAGTGGGGTTACCAATGGTTCTGCCTCTTCTTCCTCACACTGGCTTAGGAACCTGATACTGCTCTGTCACTTGTGTTTCTCCTTTTACTTGTTTCTTCTCGATTTTTGTCCTGCTGGCTCCCTTTTATGCACAGTTTGGGTGCAGGTGCTACAATCACCTACTCTGAGGTGTTTGCATGTGAATGTGTGATCAGCCAAGCACCCCAATCAACCTCGAAGTGGCATGTATATGTTTTTGCATGCACCTGTACCCACCAGGATCCTTATTTATTTAAATTGCACAGTGTCATGAACCTGTGTCATCACAAGCTCCTTTTTATATCAAATTTGAAGCTCACTTAACGTCTTATTCTGCACCTTTGGAGAATTATTAAGGCTTAGCATAAAATCTCCTTATCTAACAAATTGCTCTATTAACTACAAATGTCACCAGTTGAAACCATTCAATGCCACATTCCAAGTGATAGTATATGACTCTTGATCATTCATGGTCATTTCTGACAACTGAGGGAGTGGATTGTTGCAGATTAAGACATAGTGGACTGCATATAGTATCTTTTTTTTAGCAATAATATATGTTTAATAATTGCATGTATCAGTATTCTCTTTGTAGACTTGAAGCTTCTTTGTGTATGGTGTGGAAAGATCAGCCCAGCTACAGACAGAGAAGCAGACCCACAATGTCCAGAACACACACTCTTTATTTTTCTTTCCTCCTACGCACAGCATAGTGCACAAATCACCCCCAATTAGGTTCAGTCCCGTCTTTCTTTCTCCTCGACTCTTCTTATTCTTCTGCCACCTTCACTCCTCCACACACAAGCTCCGTCCTCTTCCACCCAACTCTGGCCCTTTGAATGGAGTGAGGCGACTCCTTTTATACTGCACCCAGATGTGCTTCAGGTGCTCCCTGATGGCCTTCCAGCAGCACTTCCTGGTGTGGCGGAAGTGCTGCAGTCCATGGCTCTGGAATCATCCAGGTGCCCCCTGGCGGTTACCACGGTCCCCTACAGGGTTGAGCTTCCAAGCTCTGTGGCCCCCATGCTCTTCTCCCGGTCCTTTCCTTCTCCAAGTGTCCTGGTGGGGCAAGGTCCTCGGTCGTCTCTCACAATGCACAGCAAATATCAGTTGGAGGAGGAATTCCCTATGAAGATTTGGCTGCAAGAGGTCATTGTTGGTTTTTCCCATTACAGGAAATTTATGTAAATAAAAATCCAGAAGAGAAAAGAGGTATCCTGTAGCTTTTCTTGTAATAGTTTTTTGTATTCAGCATGGTATTAAAGACAAGCAAACAGAAATGGCAGGGTGTAATTGTTGTGCGGATGCCTAATTTTTCATAAGGACAGTGACAGACTGAGGAAAATGTATTGCTGTGTTTTACAAACATCTTATATATGTTATGTATTTGTGTGCGTTTGTTAAATGATGATGTTTATTTGCTTCCCTGTGCTTTTCTTATAAATATCACCAGTGTTACCTCTACTGTATTCACATTGTAATTTGTGAAGAATGTTGTTGAGGAAGTGAGTTATAGTAAAACATTGAGGTTGATCTAAGAAGAGCAGTAGGGACTTCTGTCAGTTCAAAGAAACTGCTGCACAGTTTGTCACTTTATTCAGCGCAACATCCTGCCCCTACTCTCTATACCAGGAACCAGTGCCGGATTAACCAATAGGCACATGTAGCATATGCTACGGGCCCCGCAATTTCGGGGGCCCCCAAATGGTGGACCCAATATTTAATGAAAAAGTGTAGCATTGAAAAACTGGTCTTTAAAAATATTATCTTTACATTTTTAAACTGTAAATTTCTTACACAACAAAACTTTAGGAGCCCAACACATAAAATTCACATAAATATTATAAGATTCTTATTAGAATCGAGAGTAAAATAAGTATTTAGTCCGGTTTGAACTGTTCAGAATCTAAACTTCAGATGATGCAGACCAAAAGGACCCCCAAATTTGAAATGTGCTACGGGCCCCCAAAGCTCTTAATCCGGCCCTGCCAGGAACAATCCTGCTCTATGGCCGCTGTCCTGGAATTACTGCTTTTGAGAACCAACTCCCCTGGTCCTGCCATTCGGTTCAGTAATTGGTCAGCACACACTTTAGTTCTAACTTATTCCAGGTCAAGCACGGTCAATGCCTACTTGATGTTCCTAAATCATGTCTAAAAAGAATATATTCCTTATACACAAGTCTGAAAGAACAACCTCAGTCCCCTTTCATCTAGACCATAGTTTCTTAAACTATTGGTTGCAACCAAATTGCCTGTTTTTGGGTCATGCAGAGTTGTGACTTGCCATTATATTCAATGATAAAGGGTCACGTACAGTTTGCGAAGAGCCTTATAATAGTTTGCTGTGGACAGTTCAAATAATTGACAATGCTCTCTTATGAATGTCTTGTCTATTCTCCAAGGGGGGACACCACCCATTAAAATGGGTGGTGCTGAATCTGGGTCTTGAAGACACTAAGAAGGGCACGATGGGGTCATGAGAAAAAAAAAGTTTAAGAAACACTGATCTAGAATATACTTGTGGAATACAGACAAACAGTATTTTCAGAAATATATTTTAATTCACTAACACAGAAATGCAACTAACAAAAAAAAAAATTATATCTCTACAACAAATAATTACAAAACACACTGCTTGTTCTGCCTTCAATCTGCACCCTGTACAAAGTGAGGCCTTGACTTTCTGTACAAAGGGTTGGTTGAGTTTCTCAACTTAAACACGAGCCTCATCTTCTCATGCCTGTAGACAAAGCTGAGGGATTTCAGTGGTAGCTGGAGTGGCACTGAGGAAGACATAGCCATTTGTGGTCAGTATTCAGATAAAGAAGACAGACGTTTTATGGTAAAGTAGTGACTAATCATGGTGCTGTAGAGTGGTAACATGCATGCCGTTAATGCCTTAAACACATTATAGTGAACAATGCACTAACTAGCTGTTCATTAACAGTCATGAAAAAAAACAAATGACATCATACCTCAGTTCTTTGAGCAACCGGGTACTACCAGGGCCACGGACACAATGATCAGGAGCTGCCAATTTACTGCACTGCAGACACATACAGTTGTGGCTTAGTTTCTTTGTCGCGGGCGGCTTTTCTTTCAACAGTATTAATTGTAAGTAAAAGATTACACGTTCGTTCTTAGCAGATACCCTGGAATCCCCAGTCTCTTCCAGGCTGCTGTTCTGTGCTACTTGCATTGATCTTGGAGCAGAGATCCTCCGCTATCAATCAGCGTAATTAAGGTATGTGGTGACAGCCGCCACAAGGGAAGCTACGTGCCTCTCATCAATAGTCAACTGGTCGCCTCCGGGTACAACGCAGACTTCATGCAGTGGCTCTGCCAGGCTTGGTCACTGAGGTACAGCAGCATAAGGAGGTCACCAAGAGAAAAGACGAACACTTGAAAGGGTGAAATGCTCTTGGGAGATGGCAGTAAGTCTGCACAGGGCCCAGCGTTTTACCAGATGTAATTGGAAGGTGTAAACAGGCAATGAAGGTTAAACAGCGCATGCTTCTTTTCAATGTATCCTTCAACTCTGGCGCCTTTTGAAAGTCACCTCAAAGATAATTGGCATGTCTTTAGGACATATGCTTAAGGGAGGATGCATTAGGAATGTGAAAATGGCTGGCCGTTAGCATTACCCTGCACCCTTAGTATCATTTAAGCAGGGAATATAAAACTGTGCTTCTATAATACAACAATAAGAAAACGAAATGCAAATTAAAATGAAATGCGATGAAAATACTGAATGTCTGCAACTGAAATGCCAGAATCAGAGCACTCATATTTACATCTCCAGGGCATTTTTATGTGAAGCATTAGGATATCCAGTCTATGGGCCAGTGAGCATAACAATGATATTGATTCTTTTTTACGTTGTTTAATTATCTTTTCTCACTTCTGTGTCATATGAGATATATGTACTTATAGAAATCATAGAATCTATCTATCTATCTATCTATCTATCTATCTATCTATCTATCTATCTATCTATCTATCTATCTATCTATCTATCTATCTATCTATCTATCTATCTATCTATCTATCTATCTATCTATCTATCTATCTATCTATCTATCTATAATTAAGTTAGAATATTTGCACTACACATTAAAGCAGTATGCTCTAAGAGGAAATCCAGGGTGCTGCATATTGAGTCACGTGTAGTGGAAGGAGGACAGGATGTTTTGAGAAGGAGAGCAGGATTGGGGGCATGTGAGGTGAAGGAAAAATGATAAGGAAAAACTAGGAGAGAAAGGATGGAAGGCAACAACAGAAAAAACATCTAAAGCTGAATAAATTAGGTTAACAAAAAGTGCAACCGAATTCTGAAAAGATAATGCAACAACTAATGTTAGCAGTGTTCATAACATGCATTGAAACAATGTGCCAGACACAAACAAACGTCCATTGGTAACTCAATGTTAAGCTGAATAACGGATCCAAAGGAGCTGTGAGTAACTGCAAAAGGCATTTTTTATGGCAACATGTTGATAGATATTCATTTTGCGCAACTTTTTTAATGACTTTATTTGGCTGACAGTTTATTTTCAGATTACATCTATTCCATTCAAACTTCATTGGCTTCCACTTAAGTACCTCTGATGTTCACGGAGATGCTAGGCTGTGGGCAACCTGGGCATCACAGTTGGTGGCAGCAGTGGGATGGATTAGTGTCATTGAGAAACAAAGACAGTAGAAGATGACAGCAAGATGATTTGATGTCTGAACCCACGTACCCAAGAATGGAAGAACTGTTTCAATAATGGACTTTTAAGAAGCTCATTATTTATTGTAGGGTTTGGGTTTTTTAAAGTTCTTATTCTTTTAGTGTTCTGATTTAAGAGGGGTCGCTTGGGTTTCTTTTACTTTGGAAATTTTGAATGTGCTTTTAGTGTGGGTATGCAAGAGCCATTTCCTGGACTTTGGCCTCCAGTTATGCTGGTTGGTCTGGCTATGCATCCCTTATGTATTGCTGGTGGCATAAGGAGAGGTTGATGGAATGGGAGTCCATAGTACTGCGAGATTTTTAAAAACAGTGAGGCAGTGCAGACACTGTGAGTGTAGGTGTGTGAGAAATAAGACGAGCAGCTGCAGAGATCATAATGAAGGAATTTGCTGAATGTGCATAACATGCAGGAGCGCAGTTGGCACAGCTGTCCCTCATTGAGGCCCTACAGGTTGTTTGGCGCACCTGTACTCATTGATTACAAAAGGGGGTCAACAAAGAAGGAGATTTACAAAAGATTGAGGTAAAATCAAAGAAGTGATAATCCATCCATCCATCCATTTTTCAACCCGCTGAATCCGAACACAGGGTCACAGGGGTCTGCTGGAGCCAATCCCAGCCAACACAGGGCACAAGGCAGGAACCAATCCCGGGCAGAGTGCCAACCCACCGCAGAAAAAAGTGATAATGAAAGAGTTAAAGAGAATGTTGGGATCAAGGTAGAGCCATTGCAGTGGAGAGGAGGCAAGGCACTCAGAGAAGACCCGTGCATAGCAACAGCGCTCTGTGGGTAGGGTTGCTCCTGATGAACATTGGGTAAGATCAGAAGCAGCCAATAGTTCCGGTGGGTTTCATGGACACCGATGGATGGTGGTGAGATAATGGAGCAGAGCTTGTGGGATCCCCACAGACACCAAGAGAAGGTGATGGGGATACGAGCTGAGGATGGCGTATGTCTTCTTCAACTGAGTAGACCTGATAGGTGAGCAGAGGTTTAAGAAGGGATGCACTGGGCCTTGCATTTGGAAATAACTGATCTTGACTGATATTTTAAATTCTTGATTTTAATGTATTCAATAGATTCTTTATTTATTGGATTTTAGCCTTCACAAGAACACTGTTTTACTTGATTATTTATTAATTATTGAAGAACTGGAACCACACCATATTTATTGTTTTGGGTACACTGTTTGAATGAATACATTGAGTGATGTTTTTCACCAACCTTTCTTGTTTATATGTCCTTATTGCATTAGTCTATCCCGGTCATGACTATCAAAGTCCCAGGTTCAAGGAGATGCGAGGCTGTGGGCAACCCAGGCATTACAGTACCGTATTGACTTTAAGATTATTACATTACTGTACAAATCAGTCCATGGTCTGGCTTCTGGCTATTTAAAAACATTTCATTTGGGATTATGCACTGGCCCACTCATTACACTCTTCTACTTCTGGCCTTCTTGTTGTCCCATTAGTCTGTCTGTCTTCCATGTGAGTTTGGGCCTTCAGTTATGAAGACCCCTCATTATGTCAAAACTCTTAATTCCATTTCTTTATTTAAACAACATCTTAAATCTTACCTTTCAAGAATGTACTTCTCAGTGCCATAGATATGTATCCTTCTAAATTGTTCTGATTGATGTTTTGTTGTATTCTTTAGTAGATGTTGTGATGGGTGGCCGCGGCCACAGCCACTACCTTACCGGGTCATCATCAGAGTGGAAGGACCAGGGGAGAGGGCATTGGTGAGGCAATACCTCCCCTGGGACACTAGAGGGCAGCCCTCCTGGACGCCTGTGGCACCACGGATTTCCGGAGGGCATGTCGGAAGCTGGAGTATGGTGAAGCCCTGTTGGATTCCATGGGGGCCGCCAGGGGGAGCTGCAGAGCCCTATAGAGGACCTCCAGCACACCTGGGAGTGATTCCAGGTAATAGTGATGAGCCACCTGGAACACTCCCAGGACCTGAATAAGAGGAACCGCCTCACTCCATTGAATGGTCAGAGTTGGGAGGAAGAAGACAAAACCTGAGGAGGAGTGGAGGCAGATGGACTGGCAGCAAGAAGGGACTGTATATAGATGTGTTGTGATGTTGGTAATGTGTGCACGTTTCGCTGTAAATAAATACGGGTGTTGAGTTGAACATGTGTCCTGCCTGTGTGTGTCCGGCTTAGGGTGGCTTGTGACAATGTATGTTTTATTTATTTATTTGTTTGTTTGTTTGTTTGTACTGTTTTATGCTTTTATCTTGTAATATGGTATTAAGTATCTAAGAAAGTAAAATTAAATAAAATGTATTATTATTAGTACTAGTAGTAGTAGTATAAGGAGTATAAAAATGAAGCACAAAGATACAAGTTCTAAGTGAAATGCAGAAATGTTTAAACATGAGTATTTCTGTAAAGTCCCTTGTCACTTGTGTAAAGCTGGCCTGTGTCCACTTAAATCCAATCCATTTTATAATTTTGATTATTATAAGATGTATTATTAGGCATCTTCTTTACATCACCAAAGAAGAATTGCCTTTCTGCTTTCCCCAGATTTTAACAGCCTCCCCACAAATCCTCTGCTTGCGGTTCACCCTAGAAGCCATCCTGTTTGTCCTGACAGAGACTTGTCACTGACTGACATGGTGTAATCGCTGTTTGTGCTACGAACGCTAAACATGACGGGAGAGCTGTCAGCTTGCACTAATCCTTTGCTTGATCCTCAGAAGAGGCAAGGGAAAATAGACAGGAATGCAACAAAGAAAAAAGAAAATTTCTGTAGCCTCTGGAAAAAGTTTTATTTATTTCACTTCTGAGTTCGTTATTTACTTACATATTTAACTTAATTTAAAAGAATCCAAGGCAATGTAATTTGTCACTTAGCTTTCTCCACAAGTTTGTAGGGAAATGGTGTCTATCCCAACAGCAGATGGATAGAATGCCAGTCTATCACAGGATTTGTCCACAAATATTATTCTGAATAAAATAATTCAATCCCATAGATGATCGGAGTAAAGGCGAAAAACCTAAAACTTTTGGAGAACCCACATAGACACATGAACAGCATTCCAAACTTCATGCAGGTCATTGCTGGAGAGGAAAACGACGTACCCAAAAGTGTGAGTCAGCAGAAAGAACCAACAAACACAAAAAAAAATCAGACATTTCAGGTCCCATCTCACATACTTTAGTTACAACTTACGTGTAACTTTTATTTTTATATTACACACTTAAAACACAAAGCAAAGAAAATACAACTAAATGCAGCAAAGTGTATCAAAGTGAACTGTGTGATCAACCTGGTGGGTAAAGTAGAGTGTTAATAAAATAAACTGCACGTCAGCTTAGTCATATTGCCTTTCACTGTCACACCAGGGGACAATTAGAAAGTGAGGCATATCCATCAGAGGGACACTTCAGCCTGGTTTAAGCTCACCAGCTGTCTTCCAGTCCACTAAATGTGAGTGACAAAGGTGGAAGCAGAAATAGAGTGTAAGGGATGGCCGACAGCCCCACCCGACTGGGACGCCCAAAAGATGGAAAGATGGGAGAAGGCGGCTGCTTTAGGGCACTGCCTCCCCCAAAATGCTAGATGGTAGCTCCCCTCGGATTCCCACAGGGCACCATGGAACTTGGAGATTGATATCCCAGCCCTGTTGGGTACTGTGGGTGCCACCAGGAAGTGCTGTAAAAATGGAAGACCCACATGGCATGGCATTTCCACCTAACCCGGATGTGCTTACAGACCATGGATGCAATAGAACAGAAGCACTTTCAGGTTGGCAACTATAAATGGACTTGCCAGCCTCACAGCGATGAGCCAGAGTCAGGAGGTGAAGGATAAAGCTTACGAGGAGAAGTACAGGCGAAGAAGAGGGAGAAAGGACTGTGTGTCATATTATTTGGTGCTTGTGTATTGTACTGTACTGTGCTATGAAGTGGGGAGCAACAGAAAACGCTTCATCACTGAAGAATAAAACGTGTTCTGTGTTGAACTTGTGTCTCAGTCCTGTCTGTGTCTGGGTTTGGGGAGCGGTATGCCCCCTGGTGGTCAAGTGATACCAAAGACAAAGAGTGTGGGAGAAACTGAGCTGAACTCACCTTATCTCCATCAAGGTAGGCATGAAATGAATCTACAACCTTAGTAAGGAATCCTTTGAGGGACCTGATGTTAATGGGGACACTGGAAGATACATGGCCAGTCTTTTGTAAATCAGTGCTGAATTCTTATTGGATATTTTTGTTGATATCTGATTATACAAAAGAGGCCCAGCATTTGAACCTCCAGGTAGGTTATAAATGTACCTGGTGTGTATTATCATTAAGCTAGTGAGACTTACCAGGTACGTTTATTGGGTTGATCTAATGTCACAATTAATAAACGCATGTAGAGGTAAAAACTTTCACATAGCGATCCTGTCTGGAAAAAGTCTTAAGTGGTGCCAATTGCCAGTCACTCCACAATATTCTACATAAGATTCTCTCTGCAGAGATTCACTATTATCAGCTGTAACAAACGTGGGTGTCGTCATGACACATAAAAGTGCAACTCCTTTGGTTATATGCCACTGTCACACATGTACGATTAGGAGGCAGTCAAAGAGCCTAAAGGTGAGTAAAACATCGCGAGATAAGGGGATGTCACGTGGTACTTACCTGAACTCTCTTTTGCCAACAGGAAACAAGAAGAAAATTAATCCCGCAACTTCCGGGTTTTCAAAATGGCCGCGATGACGTCACTTCCGGCCAATACTGATGATGTCACTTCCGGCACCCACAAACCACCTCACTTCCGGCTCCTCAAAATAACGTCACTTCCGGTTCCTGTTGCCACATCACCATTTTGCCAACCATTTCCTGTCACATGTTTTTTTGTTCTATAAAACCACCATTTTGTTTCAGTAATTTTGTTCATTGTACTTTCAAGACTTTGAATCACTGCATTTTTCAATATTGTCTGCACGACAATATACGGGGACGGTCACCAAATCTTTATTTTGTATTTGTGACTTTCTTTTTCGATCACACCACTTAGTAACCAAACAAGGTTTTGCTTATACTGCAGTTGTTCTAATTATTGAGGAACAGCATCAGTAGCCTTGATAAACCCTGGGAATAAGATAGTAGCCATCTAAGTCACACTTGGTACCCTTTCATTATTTCAATCACTCTATTTAAAATGCAAAGTATAGAAAATTATAAAAGCAACATGGTAATTATTAATGTATAACAGCTATATATATAGTTATGTATAATGGCTAACACGGTACAACACCCTAGTACTACATGTATAACAGTACCAAATAGAAGAAAATATAATAGAAAATAAAATTGATATAAACAGTCCTAGGAATGCTTACTAAAAATCAGAACTGGGAGACTTTTTGCTTAGCAATTGGTGTTATTCATAGGTTACGTTTCTGAAGTCCAAATCAGATGGTCCCATGTCTCTTGATCTCTGATGTCCCTTCTTATGTGGCCTTTCTGCTGCTGTCTTCTTCTTCTGTTTTGATCTCTCAGATAGTTATGTTAAAATGCGCACTGAGAATTTCACATTTGATTGGCTATCTTGTCCTGATGATGAGTGACTCTGAACAAAGTGTCTGATCTTTTATGTACCTCCTCGTTCCTTTCATTCTCAAGCTGTAAACTAAACCCGTAATTCCTAGCTCTACAGCGTCCATCCAGTCCCAGGATATAAATTAATCTAATCAGATTCTGTAGCATCTGTACGTACTTCCCATTCTCAGGCCATAAACTCATTGTAAAAGAAAGTGACTGGAACAGATGCATAAATTACTAGTACAATACAAAAGCATGATTGCAATGCCTGCACATTAAAGTCCTATAAATTCAGTTCATTCTGGTCCGTTTGAGTCATATAATTCAAATTTAAAATGAACATTCTGCACTTCAAAAACTGAAGATTTCCCAGATGGTGAGTAGTGATGTGCTCTTCTTGTAACAACCATGGCCCTTGGAAGGACAACTGGATAGAGACAGAGCGAATGAATTCATGAATGAGGTCTAATGATTACTCAGTTTTATTATCATTTTATGTATCTCCTCCTAGCATGTTGATTAACAAATGCAAGTAGGAATTTCAGTGTACTCTGTACTTGTGACAGTAATGACCCTATAGACCTGTAATGTATTCTTTATTGTGAATTAATTTCATTTGATAATTAATAAGATCACTACAATACTTCCCTAGAAATATTACCATCATCTCTTTTCTTGAATGTGCTCCCCTACACCAACTGAGCATATGCAGCACACACTCCCATCCCGAAAATCCTCTTTACAGTCTCTCTATAGTCTATGTAGGCCATGATCCCCTACAAACCTGTCAGCTTGCCTTAAGCGCTGTATGTTCGTGTCCTAAACTGAACGTTCAACAGCAGATTGTTCAATCTTGCCACTAAAGCTCACTTTGATGTGTGCTTAGCTGTTTGAGCCTGCTCTTTTGTCTGTGTTCTGTGTGTGTGTGTGTGTGTGTGTGTGTGTGTGCAGTATGGGGGGGGGGGGGGGTGAGCGGAGGGTGCCTCCTAATCGCAGTGGTGTTGCAGCACTTCAAAGCAGCTGTCTTCTGTCTCCTTCGCTGGGCCCTGTAATGACATGCAGCCCATGGCAGATCTGACAGCGCTGAAAAGGCTTTATCCCCGCACAACTAGACGCTGTGATCCTGCAGCTGTCAAGCTACTGAACATTTCCCATCTCAGATATTACTTCTCTTTCTCTTACTTTCTCTATTTTTTTAATTTGTTGTATAAGCTCCTGTCACTCTGCTTGGATTAGCATTAGTCCTACTTGACGGTTTTCTCTTTTAACATTTTAATAATCATTAATAAATAAATTTTGTGCTGCTACATTAACTTTCGCTCGTGAAATGGGGAAGCAGCTTAGCTCCTCACTGGCTGAATGAGTGAAATGGCTGGATTCTCTAGTTCTGACTGAGAATTTTCACTATTTCTTGCTACGCTTTGGCTCATCATATTACCTGTACATCTTGCTTTTCAGTACAGGATTTAGATGGAAAGTCAGAAGGTTCAGTTCCTGCCACTGTGTGACCCTGAGCAAATCCCTTCACCTGCCTCTGCTCCAGCACTCTGGGAATGATGTGGTGATTGTCAGAATAGCCAATAAAGTCAAGGCTGACTAAAAGTGACTGTGAACAAATGACTCTATTTCCCGGTGCTCCGACTCTAAAAGGACATGGAGCATGGAAGGCACCACAAATCTGAGACATTGGTTAAATCTTACTGCATCTCTTTGACATAAGGATTGTATAAAGAGTGGTGTCAGATATCATGGTCATGTTGACTACCAGCTGCTTGTTGCTAGCAGTGTCTAGGAGGTCATTCTACAATGACCATTGGCAGCCATTGATACAAGTTGGAAAGTAAACTGGTGCATCTTTAGACTGCTTAATTTAGGAATTCTTAACCTCATTCCTGCAGACACATTACAGCATCTGATTTTGTTCCCATTCAGGTTATCTGATATAAGTCTTCTGCAAATTAGAACGGTTAATGTGGTCTACCATAAATCTGTCAATACAAAAATACCAGGTCTCTTTTTTAACAAAATGTATTTGTTATATCTATGTTCTCTGTACTGGACTTACTTTTAAAGATGAAGCACACTTGTTTACTTAAAAATTAATAGATTTTTAAAGCAGCTGCTTCACGATGCTCATGCGGTTGACAAAGCTCCTCCTTGGGAGACATTGTGATTTGCACCTGTGCCTGTTCTGTGTTAATTGTAAACATTACATGAAATCATTTAGAAATAATTAAGGAAGCAAACTCTGAACAAGAAAGACAATTAAAACGATGAAGAAAAGGAAAAAAGAGAGCAAATAGCCCCCAGGTATCTGAGAGTACAAGGTATCTTATCTCTAGATATTGCAAGAATAAAGTGTACAGAGCAATGAATATAAACCAAAGCAAGAGAATTTATTAAAAAATAATTCAAAATTAAATAAACTGATACATAAACAGATATATATTGTAGGCCGACCTGTGTGAACGTCAATATGTGATAGATACAGTAGGTGGATGCTCTGTGATTGTGAACCAATATATCTCTCTCTATTATAAAAAGAAATCCTGTCCCCTGTCCTGATAGTCTACGATACGTGATCTTCTCGGAAGATAATTTAAAGACCCGCGAGACGAAAGAGACCTGCCACGGTGCGTCTCACGGGAACATAAAACGAGAGTCTTGCAAGACACACCCTACTTACAAGCAATACCAAAAAAAAACAAATCAGTAGTGTAGAGGCAGTCATGCAGCACACACAACTCCAGGGCTCTCAGTGCACATAAAGTGTATAAGGTCAATACGGTAGAAATGAATAAGGTAGAAATGAAACGTCGACGATTAAACGAAGAAGAAAGAAAAGCGCTGAGAAAAGAGACCCAAAAGCGATGGAGAGAAAAAAATGCTAAAAAGAAAAACAATAATCTAGGTGCAAATTTAGAAAATAAAGATGATCAGCCCGGAACAAGTGGAATGGAAAAAAAAGCACGTCCAATCGGGCGCGGAGAAAAGAGACTCAAATGCATTGGACAGAAAAAAAGAGAAAAAAAGAATAATTGAGGTGCAAATTCAGAAAATAAGGAAAGTAATTATCAGCCCGGAACAAGTGCAATTGAAAAAAAGCACATCCAATCCGGCTCAGAGTTAAAAGACAGTGAGTAAAAGAAAGTAGAACTTCATAAAGACGTTTACAAACGTTGACGCTAAACACATGCAGAGCAGGTTAGAGACTATGAAACCAGTGAAATTAGAAAGGCTCAAAAAAAAAAAAAAACGACTCTGTACACATGTGGAGAAAGCTGCGACAGCAGCTACCCCAATCAAACGCGAGCAGCATTATACATCCTGCAAGAAAGAATTCAACCACGCCCGTGGCCAGAAATAAAAGACAGGTATTGCTTTTACAATATCACGTGAGACCAGACAGTGAGCCATCATTTAAAACAAGTCAACAGACCTCTAAGCTAGCAGTTGTTGGATTGCTTTTGGCAGGCAAGCATCGTGTGCTCAGAGCTCTTAAAACAACGACATGCGACAGGCAGAAGAGGCAGCTAGCAAGCAGCAAAAAGACAGCAAATGATCCAAAGGCATATCCTTAGCGTACGTTCGGCCGCAACACCCTTCACAACACGAGCAGTATTATACAACTGGGAAGAAAGAGATGTAACCTCAGGAAATAAGGAAATAAAGAAACAAGTATTGTTTTTACAAAAGTTTTTAAAGTAAAAGTGAAAATAATGCATATGTAACAATTCACAAGAAAATAACAATCTCTTTAAATTGTAGATTGCCTGCCTAAGGTCATCCCTGATGAAAGGGGACATGGGAATGAGGGGTCCTTTCATCGGATTAGCGCTATTTCAGATGTGGAATTGCAAAATGGGGGAGGCAGCTTGATGAATGAGGTCCCCAGGACTTAAAACAAATCCAAATCATATTATGTGATATCATCTAATGTGAAATTCTACTCCGTACTTCTAGAATTTTTATTTTTATACTGTATTGAGGATTTATTCTGTTCTATGTATTGTACTGTACGGCTCAGAATTAAAAGACAATGAGTAAAATGACAAAGTAGAATTTCATAAAGACGTTTACAAACGGCGCCAAACACATGCAGAGCAGGTTAGAGACTATGAAACCAGTGAAATTAGAAAGGCTCATAAAAAAAACAAACAAAAACACGGCGCTATATACATGTGGAGAAAGTTAAAGGATATGAAAGTAGGAAAATTAGAAAATATAAAAAAAGAAAGTAAAGATCGCAGTAGCGCAAACAAACAAACTGCCTCATTTAACTATGCACCAGTCTAACTTTGGTTTTGCACAATAATTACTACACTATTACAATTTAACACTTAATTCTACTTTATTCACATAATTTTACTTATTTATTATGCTCTACTATACTGTTATCTTTCAATCTATGACTTTTTGTTAATTTAACTGATATTCTTCTAACTTTGCACAGGTTTTGATAAGCGGATCAGGATGCATTTCACTGTGTGTTGTCCTGTATAACTATGCATGTGACGAATAAAGAATCTTGAGAATTTCAAAAACGGAGTTTACCGCACATGCATTTATTGGTTACTTTGTTCATGTATATATATTTATCTGTCTGCTTATTTAAAAAGCTACATTTACCCCAGGAGTCAAAAACATTCTGTCTATCCCTTGTACAAAAACCTAGACAAAAGCTGAGGTATCACCTTGGTAACCCCATGTACTTTTGGAACTGTGAGAGGAAAATAGCACGACTTTACAGACAGGAGTCCAATGCAGAACTCTACTTACTTTTTTACTTTGTAAAAAAAAATTATTAACTGCTGATGATGTCGATCGTTTTGTCTGTGCTGAAATTCCAAACAGAGAAACCTATCCTGACCTCATTAAAAAGATTCAGCATATTGGGACTTGCAAGATTACAAATATTGTTTTTAGAGAAGTTCTGAAATAAAAGTGAAACTAATGAAAGAGCAACAATTCAAAGAAAAAAAAATCTTAAAAGTTTGTATCCGGAAAACCAAACACGGGTGTTGGTGAGCGAAGCGAGTAGGTGGCAAACCCCCTAGTTTATATAAATATACTTTATGCATATGGCACACAGTTGAAAGAAGACAATAAAACAAAATCAAATAAATTGTTAAGCTCACTGTCCCCTAACTGGAAATCCTAAATCTTCACAAAAATTCTCTGAGATATGACCCTGAGTGGACAGCTACAGGCATTCTGTAGCTTGAGTACATTTACATGAATTTCCTTTTTTCTTTCTTGCACATTGATAGATAGAAAGAAAATCAGCTATATAAATTAAACATAATTGGTAACACTTTAGGTACTGCAAAACATGCCTCCATTACTCATTTACTCTTATGTAACAAGATCTTAACAAAGCCTTCTTTTGATTTTCATAACACTTGTACAACATCAGTAGATCGGTTATTCATCTCTGTGCAGTGTGGCATATTGACATGAGGGTAAAATTACTTGTTAATATGAAGGATTCACAGGTCCTATACTAAATATATAATATCAAGAGAAACGTGTTTCAGTTGAGCTACCTCAGACCACTCCAAAGTGAAGTTGTATTAGTAGGCCACATTGCAAAGAAGAATCAAAGCTTTATTGATGCTTTGTAAGTGTTATGAAGACCCAAAGTGTATGTTAAGGGTTTTGTTACATAACATTAAATGAGTAATAGATGCATTTTTGCATTAACTAAACTAAAGTGTTACCACATAATCCACTCTCTGAACCTGCCAGATCCAGTTTTTATGGTCGCCAGAAGCCAGGGCATAAGTGGTGAAAGGTCAGCCTTGGATTAGTATAAATGGCCCCATTTTCAAAATACCAGAAGGAAATTCAACAATCTGAGACAGAAATCCATCAATCCATCCATCCAATATTCAACCCGCTATATCCTAACTACAGGGTCACGGGGGTCTGCTGGAGCCAATCTCAGCCAGCATAGGGCACCAGGCATGGCAGGGCGTCAGCCCACAGCAGTGAAAGAGAAATAAAAGAATCAAATCAAATCAGATCAGATCTGCATCTGTCACCGCCATTAAAGAAATCGGAGCTTCACACGGAACCTCTGTACAGTATTGGTTTCAGTGGCGATCGATGATTAACTTCAGCTCCAAGCCATGCAGGGGATTCATCTAGTTCATCACTGGGGAGTTTGTCAAAGGTTTATTTTTATAGCATAGTACTGACTGTTAAAACATTTTACATCCAAATTACAGTATTTCATTCAGAGACCAGCAACATCTAATACATCTAATACTCTGCAAAACAGAGCTGTTACAATCTGAACTATCGTGTGAACTGCGGGGCTGAGTTGTATTCACTCTATATTCAAAAATTTGCACTGTGGTATTTATTTTGTGCTGTGTTCACACCGTACTAAAAGCAATGGACATCTTTGATTTTTCTTTAAATTATATAATACATTCACCTGTGTGTTTCCAAATTTTCATTGAATTACTGTTCAATTTTTTTTATTTTTAAGGGTGTAATTGTTTATAAGGGGTTCATATTGTAGGGTTCATAATGGAGTGATATTTTTCTGCTCTGTAACTTCTTTGCTTTACTTATTTGAATGGTGAGAGGTAGCGATCCAACCAGGCTTGTTTGGTGACAAGTGGCCTGTCTAGAATTTGAAACCAGTCTTTTGGATACGTGGGTAATCAGTGCTAATCACTGTACCACTTTTTTGCTGCTACCCTGAGAAACTGTATGTTAAAATGAGGCCTGATAGGTCTTATTTATTTTTAGACAAAGTAAAGGGTTGCTCCACAGATGTACACAATACATAAACCATTTGGTAGTTGCTATTAGAGACAGAGATTACTCAAATAATCATAATGTGCTTGAGCAACTATCAGAGACTATTGAGAATGGTGGCAGTGGGGGGATTATTGAGATAGACTTCCTCTACTAACTGTTCTTGAAGTATCCATTCAATCCTCTCAACGTAAACTTCTTACTCTTTTGAAGTTATTATGTGCACTTAACCAAGTGCATTCATTCCTTCAACTCTGAGGGTTTGCTCATTAACTCATCAAACTCATTAATGCCCTCCATGGGTATAGAAAATGGATTTATGGTTGTAAAATAATACATTTCTTCAAAGTGACATAAGCACATAGCGTTGGTATCCACTGCTGCCTCATAGATCAAATGTTCTGGGTTTGAATCCCATGCCGAGTTCATTTAAAGCTTTAAACACAAGTAATAGTATAAAGGCACTAAACAGTTACATCAGTCTAGGGTTGTGTCACCAGAAATAAGAGTTGTCATTCCATCTTGCAGATAAGCTGGTCCAGCGCCAGCTGCCGAGGAGTCTATAAAAGCAGCACCCCTGCCAACGTTGCAAGCTAGTGGTACAACACCAAGCTATCTTTCTCAGGACAGCGAGCTATCTTCAAGTAGTAGTAACAGTTCATTAGCAGAAGTGGAATGAGAAGAAGATCTACATTTCAATTTAGCAAAATGCCGAATGCCACAGAGATTCAAAACAGATGTTCTTGGCTCCTCTGAAGAGTCATAACGCTGACATGCAGTATCTGGAATGTTGTTTGCAAAATCAGGATAGGAAGGAAGACAGCTGAAAGACTACAACCCCTGCACCTCCACCAACACTTCTCTATCTGCTGAGGACCAGGTGGTAAGCAGATAAGGACCGGCAGAGCTATAGGCTCAAGGAGCTGGGGAAGACTGTATCAGTTAAAGCTACCACTGACCTCAGGTGAGCAACGTGAGGCATGGACGATGATGAGATTGTACAGGGAAAGGACGATGAAGATCATAGAGGTGTTACAGAACAAATGTGGAAAGTGAGTCACAAAGCTGAGATCCAGGAATTCAAATGCCATTTACAGCATCAGTTCCAAGAAGGAATACAGTTAAGAGACTGGTAGCCTGCAGAAGGTTTGCCTGCACATATATAATAGACTGATCACCTTACAGAAATGCAGCATTTAACACCTATGCTGTACTGCTCAACAGTACCGTGCCACCGGAAAACAAAGTGCTCAGATCCCCTATTGATGTGTCTTTGTCAATGGCCACATGACTACAGTGGAAACAAACACTACCCATTTTAAAGAGTTTATGCAACTTTGCAAGCAGCTGGAAGTGGTCAGTAGGGTCAACAACATATAAGGGAGGGCTATATGACAGTCCTGAAAAGTTACATCAGTAGAAGATTGTATTCCATCATGAGCAGCTTCAACACCAGCTGAAGGGGAGAGCCTATAAAAATGGCAAACCTGCCAAAGTTGCAAAAGAATTCCTACTAGTGTGGCAACTCCAGCAAGTTACCTAAAAGACCAATGTAAAGAGCAAGAGTCCATTGGCACTCAACTCTGGTGACCAGTACAGTGGAGCAGTGCCACAAAATTTTAAAATGAATCCTAAGCTGCAGCCATTTAATGCAGCATTCTATACTGATTGCAGGCAAAGCAAAAAAGTTTGACTGACACCTGTGTGCAAAGAATCTCAGTTATCTAAACAGGATGATATGAATGTATCGATTGCTTTATCTAATAAAAATGACTCCTCTTGACAACCAAATTGACTTCTTTTTCAAATTTAAGGTTCAAATTGACTGTCACTCCCAGATTTTGTTGACAACTGCACACTGATATTAGAATGGATTTTGAACAATTGTGTGGTGTGTTGTTTAACGTTTTATATTCTATGTTCCATATTTAAGAATTAGGCATATAACTCTATAGACTCTAAACTCTACAGGCTGCAGATGCAGAAAGGGTAGAACTGCTCAACAACAACAACATTTATTTATATAGCTCATTTTCACACAACTGATGTAGCTCAAAGAGCTTTACACGATGAAGATAGAAAAAAGAGAAATATAAAAATAACATTAGGCTTAACTAAGTAACAAAGAATAAAGTAAGGTCAGATAGCCCTGGAGGGCAGAAAAAACAAAACAAAACAAAAAAAACTCCAGAGGGCTGGAGAAAAAAAAAAAACAAAATCTACAGGGGTTCAGAGGCCATGGGACAACCTAGACCCCCACCCTCCCCCCGGGCATTCTACCTAATATAATAGATCTAAATTAGTCCCCATGGTTTTCAGGCTTCACATGGAAGAATTAGATGATGATGGTCATGTTGGACATCTGGCCTTCAGTCCATCAATGTAGGGACTGCATGGTGCCTTGATCAGGTGGTGGTGGTGCAGATCGTCACCACAGAAACCTGAAAAAGAACAGCAGAGAAAGTAGGGGTTAGAATGTATTGCAGAGCCATGATAAAAAATGATAATTAAATGCATATACAGAGTATCAGGATTATACTAAAAAGAAGCTATAAGGAAGCCATATTAAAATCATGTTTTTTTAGTGGTTTTTTAAAGTGCTAAAAAACTTATTTCTATTGGTAAACTATTCCAGATTTTAGGTGCATAACAGCAGAAGTCTGCCTCACCACTTCTTTTAAGTTTAACTCTTGGAATTATAAACAGACACTCAAGATCTAAGCTTAAAATTTGGAGTGTAAGGTGAGAGACATTCCGAAATATAGGATGGAGCGAGATTGTTTAAGGCTTTGTAAATCATAAGCAGTATTTTAAAGTAAATTCTAAATGGCACAGGTAACCAGTGTAGTGACATCAAAATTGGAGAGATGTGATCAGGTTTTCTTTTCCTACTTAAGATTCTGGCAGATGCATTCTGCATTAGATGCAACCAATTGATGTCTTTTTTGGGTAGTTATGAGAGGAGTGTGTTACAGTAATCTAGTCAACTAAAAACAAAAGCGTGATCTAATTTTTCATCTTGCAAAGGTATAAGGGATCTATTTTTGAAATATTACTTAAGTGAAAAAATGCTGTTGAAGTGATCTGATTAATAAGTGATTTAAAATTAAGACCAGAGTCAATAATTACCCCTAAATTCTTTTCCTTTGTCTTAATTTTTATGCCTAATGGATCAATTTTATTTCTAGTATCCTCATTATATCCATTTTTGCCAGTCACCAAGATTTCTGTTTTCTCCTTTAATTTGACAAAATGATTACTCTTCCACTCAGAAACACACGTAAGACATTGGGTCAGTGAACCAAGAGAACTGGGCTCGTCAGGTGCTATTTATAAATACAGTTGTGTGTCATCAGCATAGCTGTGGTAGCTCACGTTATGCCTTGAGATAATATGACCTAATGGAAGCACATAGATCGAAAAGATCAGTGGACCCAGGATAGATCCTTGTGGAACACCATATAGAATATCATGTGTTTTTAAGTATAATTACCACAACTAAGAAAAAAACTTTCTACCTGTTAAGTAAGACTCAAACCAATTTAAGACACTGCCAGAGAGGCCCACCCACTGACTAAGGCGATTTCTAAGAATATTGTGATCAATGGTATGAAATGCCTCACTCAGATATAGAATGATGAGAACAGATAAACGGCCCCTGTCTGCATTTACCCGCAAGTCATTTATTACTTTAACGAGTTCAGTTTCTATACTGTGACTTATTCTAAAATCTGACTGAAACTTGTCAAGAACAGAATATTTATTCAATTGATCATTTAGCTGCATAATGACTGCCTTTTCTAGAATGTTACTTAAGAAAGGCAGATTAGAAATAGGTCTAAAATTTAAAAAAACAGAAGAGTTGAGATTTTTTTTCCTGACCAGGGGTTTAACTATAGCGTCTTAAGACAGTCTGGGAAGACCTCCATATCTAATGATGAATTTACTATGTCAAGAATACTATCAATTAGCATGCTGAATACTTCTTTGAAAAAACTTGTTGGTATTGGGTCAAGGACGCAGATGGTGGGTCTCAGTTGAGAAATTATTTTATATAGATTGAGTAAATCTATCCTGGTGAAAGAATATAATTTGCTTAAAATGGAATACCGGGGTTTAATAGGATCAGTATTGATATTTCTAATATCATTAATTGTGTGATTAAAAAATATAGCAAAAGCCTCACAAGTTTCACTAGATGTTTTTTGGAGGCATTGCATTGAGTGACCTGGGTTTAGCAAACGATCAATAGTAGAGAATAAAACTCTTGGATTACCAGCATTATAATTTATAATTTTAGAGAAGTAACACCTCTTCTCAAGATGGACTATGTTGTTGTATTCTGTTATTTTAGCCTTCAATATTTCATGGTGGACAATCAATTTAGTTTTTCTCCATTTACACTAAGCTCTCCAGCATTTTTTCTTTAAATCAGACACTCTTTGGGTCTTCCATGGTGTAACAGTGCTGAAGGATTTTTTAACTGTCTTTTCAGGAATGGCTGTGGCAGCAGCAGCTCTCACTTTAACATTAAAATTTACCACTTTGCTATTTTCATTATTATCACTATTGTAGTAAGCACTGCAAAGAAACAGGTTGCTTAAAATGTTTCTAAACTTTGAAGCTGCAGATGAATCAAAGAAGCATTTTTTAACAATATGCTTCTTATTCATTTTATCAATTAGTATTTCTGTATTAAATAGTTAAGAGCAAATGATGAGATAAACTGATATCCACGATCTGCCTAGCATCAATTTTTAATCCTTTAGTAATCACTAAATCCAGTGTGTGCCCCCCTTTGTGTGTTGGCAGACTAACATGCTGGATGAGATCAAAAGAGTGCAGGAGGTTCATGAATTCTTTTGATTATCAATATGAAAATTAAAGTCGGCGACAATTAGTAACCTGTCATAGTTAGTTATTATAATTGACACTAAGTCTGAGAATTCCTCAAAGAAATACACATCATATTTAGGAGGTCTATACTGGACAATACTAGATACTGAGAAACTCATGAATAACAAAGGCAAGATACTCAATAGATGCGAATGTACCAAAGCTCACATCTTTACACTTGAACTGACTCAAATAAATATTAATTAAACTGCTGCCTTTCTTACTTTGGCAAACCACATGAGTAAAGCTCTAATTCAGAGGTACAGATTCAATTAATACAGCCACATGATCAGAGCTAAGCCATGTTTCACTTAATGTAGTAAAGTCGATTTTCCTATCACTAATAAGACCGTTGATGGAAAACATCTTGTTGGTTAACAATCTAACATTTAATAAGGCCATATTTAAGATCTCAGAAGAGCAGAACTGAATTGTTGGAGGCATTACGGGTGTTCAAAATGTTCATTAAGTTTCTCATATTAATGCCACTTTATGATGATTTTTTATTTAATCTATAGTCTTTTATAGTTTTAATAAAGTGCACATGTAGTGGTGAAATGGTAATTAAATTATTTGATTTATGCCGCACTGTCTGGATTTTTTACATGAACTGAGGTTGGTTATTATAGTATTAATGTAGTGCACATTTAATAATAATAATAATAATACATTTTATTTATTTGTAGGTGCCTTTCTAAACACTCAAGGACACAGAATAATAGATAAAACACAGATTATAAACAAAACTAAAATACAAAAATTAAAATCAGACAGAGCAATTGTAATCAAAGAGAAAAAGCAGTCTTAAACAAATATGTTTTATGTTTAGATTTGAAAAGTGAAAATGATTCAATATTTCTAAGCTCAGATGGTAGTGAGTTCCAGAGCTGGAGAGCAGAGCAACTGAATGCTCTGCTCCCCGTTGTGGTAAGACGGACGAAGGGGACAGTCAAGTGGATGGAGGAAGAGGATCTAAGGGTACGGGATGGACTGACAACATGGAGGAGGTCAGACAGATATGGAGGGGCAAGGTTGTGGATAGCCTTAAAAGTTAACAGAAGAATTTTGAATTGAATTCTGAACTGAACTGGAAGCCAATGAAGCTGCTGCAAAACGGGAGTGATATGGTGAATAGAGAGGGTTCTAGTAATGATGCGGGCAGCTGAATTCTGGACCAGTTGAAGCTTATAAAGAGATTTGCGAGAAAGACTAAAGAAAAGGGAATTGTAATAATCCAGACGAGAAGTGACAAGGCTATGAAAAAGGATGGCAGTGGTGTGGGGAGTGAGGGAGATGCGAATACGATTAATGTTACGCAAGTGGAAATATACAGACTGGGAAATGTCATTGATGTGGGACTGAAAGGATAAAGTACTATCAAGAATGACACCCAGACTCTTAACCTGTGGGGAAGGGGAGACAGAGGAATTATCAATAACAAATGAAAAGTGATCAGTTTTGGATAATGTTGATTTTGTACCAATGAGGAGAACCTCAGTTTTGTCACTATTTAATTTAAGAAAATTTGAAGAAAACCAGGATTTGATTTCTGCTATACAATCAATAAGTGAGGAGGGTGGAAAGGAAGCAGTAGGTTTGCTAATAAGATAGATCTTAGTGTCATCAGCATAACAGTGGAAGCTAATATTATATTTATGAAAGATATTACCAAGGCGAAGGAGGTAAATAATGAAAAGGAGGGGCCCCAGAACAGAGCCCTGGGGCACACGTGAAGTAACAGTGATGGGTAGGGATGTGAAAGTTTTAAGCTGAACAAACTGAGTGCGGCCTGAGAGGTAGGATCTGAACCAATCTAGTGGAGTGTGGGTAATGCCGATCGAAGATAATCTATAGAGAAGAGTAGTGTGACAAATAGTGTCAAAGGCTGCACTCAGATCAAAGAGGATGAGAATAGTAATTAAACCAGAATCAGCTGCCATAAGGCGGTCATTAGTAATTTTTATAAGTGCCATTTCTGTACTGTGGAGGGGATGAAAACCAGACTGGAACTGTTCATACAGATTATTTAGAGATAAATGAGAATGAAGTTGAATAGCCACTATTTTTTCAAGAATTTTGGAAATGAAGGGTAGATTAGAAATAGGACGAACATTACTGAAATTAGTCGGATCGGCACCAGGTTTTTTCAGTATTGGGGTTATTTCAGCAGTTTTAAAAGATGAAGGAACAGTACCAGTAGTGAGAGAAGAGTGGATTATAGCAGAAATAAAAGGGACCAGAGAGGGGAGGCAGACTTTGACCAGAACTGTAGCTAGGGGGTCCAGTTGGCAGGTGGATGGCTTAGACTTACAGACAAGATCTAAGATTTCTGAGAAAGTAGGAAGCTGAAAAGAGGAAAATGAGTGAGTTGGTGGATGAAATTCAAATGAAGTACTGGAGGAATCCGTACAGAGAGACTGATGAATCTTTTGGATTTTTTCATTAAAAAAGGACATAAGGGAATTGCAAAAATCAGTTGAGTAAAGGTGAGAAGGTAAAGAATCCGGGGATTGTGAGATATTATTAAGCAGTGAAAACATTGACTTGGTGTTGCCTTCATTGGAAGAAATAATGTGAGTATAATAGTTAGATATAGTTTGGGCAATACAGTCCTTGTAGTAAAGTATATGTTTTTTGTGCATCTCTTTGTGAACAAAGAGTCCAGTTTTTTTACACAACCGTTCAAACTGCCAGCCTTTGGCTTTCAAAAGCCAAAGTTCAGGCGTGAACCAGGGAGCAGAAAAGGAGAAAGAAACAGATCTAGTTTTTAATGGAGCAACAAAGTTAAGAATACCATTAAGTCCAGCATTATAGTGTGAGACCAGGGGCCTCATGTATAAACGGTGCGTACGCACAGAAATGTTGCATACGAACGTTTCCACGCTCAAATCGCGATGTATAAAACCTAAACTTGGCGTAAAGCCACGAACATTTCCATGGTACCTCATACCTTGGCGTACGCAATTTCTCCGCGCAGTTTTGCAGACTGACAGCACCCAGCGTCAAAGCAGTGCTACTGTTCCTGCGTGGTCACCCTTTCTTTCTTAGCTCCACATTCCTGACGCAGCTTTATAAATACACTGAAACTAACTGCATATTGTTTATTAGTGTAATGCATCTGATTGTAATTAACCTGCAGCAATATAATGGTCCAGGGAATAGCCATAGTATTCCAAATACCATAACTGCTTTAGCGTTGTAACTCTGACTGCATCTTCTTCCTGTTTCAGCTGCCCCCGTTAAGGGTTGTCACAGCAGATCATCTTTTTCCATATTACTCTCACAGCACCACTCGGAGTATTTATATCACTGTATCTGAGTGGGGAATCACAGCAGCAGCTGATCGGAAAGAGAATTATCGGTATACAGCATGAAGCAGACGCTGACTCAGCCACGGCAAAACACTTTAGAGACTTCCCAGTACGGACTTCGCGGTTTAGAAAAAGTTTCATCCCAAGAACTCTAAACGCACTCAATCAGTCCATCAAGTGCTCTTTGTAGAACTGTTTACTTATAAGTACAATTACCTCACTGTAAATTTACACTACAGTTATAATATTGCACAACCTGTGCCACTTTATAAAGCGCGTATTTACATATGATGACGGTATTCATTTTTAAGATGAAATGCAGCAAAATATGTAGATTATATTATACAGATAAAACTTTAACTTCATTTAAATAATCTGTATTGTTAATAATTAAACATGTGAGGACACGGTGCCACAGCGCTAGCTAGTTCAGGGATTGTTCCTGCATTGCGTTGTATTCTTGCGCTGACACGGCACTGGAAAGATAGACGGATAGAATAATTAAACATGTACTACGAAGATATTTCAATGTTCCTTAAAAGTTTTGAAGAATCGACGTTCTAAGCTTACAAATGGCTTCACGTCTTTACATAGCTGATTGTGTGGTGACTGGGTATTTGGAGAATGAAAAGTAAGGACAAGATTTGGAGGTTAGTATGTTTGAAAGGGACAGTACTGCTGTGATAAATTATGTCATTGAAGGTCGCACATGGCGCAGCAAGCCTCTTGCGTGAGATATGAACAAGCACTGCGCCACCGTGTTCCCATGTTTAATAAAATGCTTTCATTCCTATCATCATGAAAAAGATATCATGTATACATCTCAGTATTTTAATTATTCAGAGAGCTGTAATATCACGAATGTAATGGATTATGTGTCCTGTCGGAAAAAGAGAAAGCCTGTTTAAGAAGCAGGTACTGATTCACACACAGAGCACAAAGAAGATCAAATACAGAACAAAGCATTTAACGTCCTACTTTAGTTACAATGGGATTTGAGAAACTAGTAAATTAAATGATTTTAAGATGAAGTTTATGATGTTCTACTTTAATGGCAAAATAAACTACGTGATTAATGTAGAAATTTCGAGATTAAAGTTGACATTTCGTGCTTTTTTCCCACTGTGTGCCTATTTTTTTGTCTGTACCCTAATAAGCTTTCATAGCTCAGATGGTGGGCTACGACTTGCCTTTTCACGCCGACTTTGATATGTGATTTCTTTTTTATTTCGGGCACTGTGCGACTTTGTGAACTTGAGCTTTCAAGTTTCTCCGAAACTCTGTCACTCGATCAACTTCCTTTTGTTGATTATACCACTGTTTAAACCAACAAATAGTATGTTTTTCCTTTGCCTCCACTTGGTATTCGCTGAAATTCTTATATTTTCCCCTGTGCTTTTCCCATTGTCTTTTCTCAGAAGGCTATTTATATCGATTTACATATTCAAAGAGGCGTAATTCTGGGAGGAGTTGGGGCGGGACAGAAGGCGCGTGCACGTGCGTTACTTTTCACGCTGATCGGGATTTATGTAGTGGAAGAACGTGAAAGTTTGCGTACGTACAGATTCCTGCATCTGGATTTTTCTGTGCGTACGCACATTCCTGCTTTTGTGCTTATGCCATGTTATAAGTGTGAGTTCTACGCACGGCGTTATACATGAGGCCCCTGTTCTTCAGGAGTGGATAAATTATGAATGTCCATAAGGGAATCAATACTAGAGGAAAGAGAGTCCAAGTTAATATTCTCAATATTATGGAAATACATGAGTCAGGAAAGCTTAGTATTGGAAAATGTAAGTTTAACATTGAATAAAATAAGAAAGTGATCAGTTATGGGGAGTTCATCTGCAGTACAATCAAGCGGGGTAACTCCAGAACAGCAAATCAAGTCCAAGATATGTCCTTTGGAATGAGTGGGAACATCAATATGCTGCTGGAATCCAAAACTCTCAAGGCAGGATGTAAAGTCTCTAGTAATAGGGACATTGATATTATCCATATGTATATTGAAATCCCTCAGAAGTATTATGTTTGATGAAACAGTAGATAAGTGTGTAAGAAAAACAACAAAGTCATTCAGAAAGTCATTATTTGATTTAGGGGGCCAGTAAACAGTTGCAATAATAGTAGGAATAGGTCCAGTTAATTGACACACAACAGATTCAAAAGAACTGAAAGCAGGAGCAGACAACGACAGGACTTTCCACTTCTCACAATACATTAACGTAAGACTTCCTTCCCGGCCAGAGCCACGGGGTTGAGAGATGTAAACCATCTCTCGGTTAGACAGAAAAAGTCAAACTTACGATCAGTGCGGAGATCGTGGATGAGAGGCCCCTTGCTCGTAAGTGAGCGGATGTTCAGCAGACCGCAGTTGACAACGGCATTATCGCATTTAGCAACGGTGTTAGCTGACCTGGCTAAGCTGGCTAACACACAGTGGTCAGCAACTGCCTAAATTACATGGAGGACGTCAAGAACTGGACCAGATGGAGTTTATTATTTTTGAACTTTCAGCTTGGATACTCCATCGGGACCCGCGGTGGATGTATCTCTGACGGGGGAGGAATACGATGTCTGGGTGGAGATACAGCCCAGTCAGCGGAGGCTCGGACAGGTGAAAGCGGAGTCGCAGTAGCTCGGCAGCTGAGTACTGAAGCAGGCCTGTCGCAGGTAGGGTAGCGAGTGACAGGAGGGACCAAACAAACACGAACCAAATAAATATCCTACTAGTCCACATGTTAAGTGAAGACGCAGACAACTCAGATGTCCGGAGAACAAAGCCAGGTAAGTTTCAAAGTGGGCTGAAAATAGTCCATACACAGCCAAATCAGCAGTCAAGCTAGAAATCATTCTAGCTTTAAATGATTGAAAAATAAAACTCAACGAATAAATCTGCCCAAAATGAAAATGAAAACAGTTGCTTAGTCCATTAGATTGTAAGTTAATCATAAAAAAAAGTAAAAAAGATAAAAAGTTAAAAAGTTACCGGCGAGCAGCGGCGACCAGTCATGTCAGCGTTCGCTCAACCGGAGGGTTTTTTTTCATTTGAGTTAGAGTTCGCTACAGAGTTATCATGTCCTAGCTGGGCATTATGGAATAAATTAGAATTTAAAGTACATAGTCAAGAGAGACAAATTACTTTATAGATGTTTTCGGAGAGGACTCGTGTGGCGAATCTATTAGGATGCAAACCATTCCGCCAGAAGTAATGCAGCCTCTCCCAAAAAAGATCCCAGTTGTCCACAAACCCGATGTTTTGTCCCTTACAGAACCCTTTCAACTAGATGTTTAATACCAGCAGATGACTGTAGTACTCATCTGATCTTCTAGCCAGAGGTAAGGGACCCGAGATAAAGATTCTCGCTGCCGGGGTCTTCTCCTTCGTGGCACAATGCTGGAGCACAATGTTAGAATGAAAGATATCTAAGTACATTGGCCTAGACTTCTAACAAAAACAGGTGTTATCCTTTCAAGTTGTACTATTATGAATTACTGAATTCATTTGATTTGCTTCTGCTTTTGGCATATTAGGATTACAGAATGTTATTCTATATTGAGTCAATATTTTCTAATAATAATAATAATAATACATTTTATTTATATAGCGCCTTTCCCATGCTCAAGGCACTTACAGAATATAATAAAGAACGGCAGAATATACAGTATATAGCATTGTATAAACCAGATAAATAAATAAAGAAGATTAAGACAGTAAATTCTGAAAAAAACAGACAACATAATTGATGGTCTCCCACACACATACAGGTTACATTGGCATCTTGACAGAGATGTAAACTGAGAGAAAGGTAATAAAGTCAAGTAGAGCTAAAAGCCTTCCTATACAGATGAGTTTTGAGTTGTTTTTTAAAGGAATTCATGGAGTCAGCTGACCTGATTAATTTTGGTAGGTCATTCCAGAGTCTGGGCGCTATACAGCTGAAGGCCCTGTCACCCATGGAGTGTAGATTAGTGAGGGGCACAACAAGATTACCAGAATCAGAGGACCTTAGTGGGCGGGCAGGCACATAGTGATGGAGGAGGTCACTGATGTAGTTTGGTGCAAGGTTATTTAAAGCTTTGTAGGTTATTAGTAGGATTTTATATTCGATTCTGTAGGACACAGGGAGCCAGTGAAGATGGAGCAGGATGGGTGTGATGTGCTCGCTGCTGCTGGTTCGAGTAAGGACTCTTGCAGCTGAGTTTTGAATAAGCTGGAGCTGTGATATAAGATTAGAAGGGGCACCTGCCAGTAGGGAATTACAATAATCGATGCGGGATGTGATAAAAGCATGGACAAGTTTCTCAGCATTAGAGAAGGAGAGGAAGGAGCGAACACGGGATATGTTACGGAGGTGAAAGTAAGAAAGTTTCTTAATGTGATTTATGTGGGTGGAATAAGTGAGGGAGGAATCAAAAATGACACCAAGATTTTTTACAGTAGAGGCAGGTCTGATGAGATCACTGCCAAGATGGACTGGGAAGGAGCTCATTTTATTAAGTTGCATTTTAGTCCCAATTTGCAGGAGTTCAGTTTTATTGCAATTTAATTTTAAAGAGTTCTGCTCCATCCAGGTTTTAATTTCACTAAGGCAGGTTGTGAGCTGAGAAAGCTCTGATGAAGTTCCACTTTTAACATTGAAGTAGAGCTGGGTATCATCTGCATAAAAATGATAACCCAATCCATAACTACGGATAATATGGCCAAGGGGAAGCATATAAATACAGAAAAGCAGAGGACCAAGGACAGAGCCCTGAGGGACTCCTTGTGTGACTGGCATGGAGTTGGATCTGCTGTTGCCAAGACTAACAAACTCTTGCCTATCACTCAGATAGGACTTGAACCACTGGAGGGCAGTGCCAGAGATACCCAGCATGTTCTCCATTCTGGACAGTAGGATGTCATGTCTGACTGTGTCAAATGCTGCACTGAGGTCTAACAGAATTAATATGCTAGTTTGTCCAGAGTCTGCTGCCATAAGCAAATCATTGGTTACCCGTAGCAGAGCAGTTTCACAGCTGTGCCGCGCCCTGAATCCAGACTGAAAGGGTTCCATCAAATTATTAGAGGTTAGGTAATTGGTGAGTTGGGAAGCTACAACACGCTCAAGAACTTTTGACAGGAAAGGTAAGTGGGAAATAGGCCGGAAATTGTTAAGATTGTCAGCATCAAGGCCAGACTTTTTTAACATTGGGGTTACAGAAGCAATTTTAAAAGTGAGTGGCACGGAGCCAGTGTCAAGGGATGAGTTTATTATTGTTGTAACAGTCGGGATTATGGCACGAAGGCAGGATTTAAGTAGTGTGGTGGGGATGGGGTCCAGTACACAAGTAGTCGGCCTCATCTTACAAAGCAGGTTATTAACAAACGCAGAGGTGACTGGTGAGAACTTAGAGAAGGAGCTGGATGGAGTGGGAAAACAGGGAGAGATATAAACAGATGATATATTTATGTTAGTTGAATTATTTAGATCTTTAATTTTGTTACGGATAAAGTGGAGGAATTCCTCACAGACTTCAGTAGAAGAGGTAGTTGGACCAGATGCGGGTTCGAGTAGTTTATTAACTACAGAGAACAAAACCCTTGGGTTATCATGGCCACTTTCTATTATTCTGCCATAATGGGTGTTCTTGGCAGAAGTTAGTGCTTCTCTGTAAGCTCTTTGGTGGTCGGAGAAAGCCTGGATGTGCACGGTGAGGCCAGTCTTACGTGACATTCTCTCAAGGCATCGGCCAGCTGCTTTCATAGATCGCAATTCTGAGTTATACCAAGGAGCTGAGCGCTTAAAGGAAACCTCCTTATGTTTTAAAGGAGCTGTTTTATCTAATGCTGAATGAAGGGCTGAGTTATAGTGGACAACAAAACTATCTAGTGTTGATGGAATAGGAGAAGACAGTAAAAGATCAGAAATGGATCCAGAAAGGATAGAGGGACAGATATTTTTAAGGTTTCTGTAAGAAATTTGTCGTTTACAGGTAAGAGGTGGGATAGGTAATGAGACAGTGAAAAATACTGCTTTATGGTCAGAGAGTCCCAAATCAGTGCTGTAAATGTTGGCAACAGATAGTCCAGAAGTGCAGATCAGGTCCAATATATGACCGCCAGAATGGGTTGGAAAATCAACATGTTGTGTCAAGTCAAAACAGTCCAGTACGGACAGGAATTCATTTCTCAGTTTAGATGTAGTAATGTCAATATGGATGTTGAAATCACCAAGAAGCATAATTCTCTGAGAGTAAGAGCTTAGGTGGGTCAAAAGTTCAATCAGATCGGATTGAGCCACCTGGAGTCTGGAGGGAAAAGAAGGAAGGAAGTATTTTAACCATAGATTCATCTTGAAGGTGACCACAAGTGGAACTGCAGCTGCATCTCTGCAACAGACTGATAAATGTGACTTAACAGAGTAAGAGTCAAAGGTTTCAGATACTCAGATCAACATGAAAGGTTCTAGGCAGTGGATAGCGTCATCATCAGACCCTTCCATGATTAAACCCTGGATTATCACAGAGCCTTGCAATATTTTCAGAGACAGGGTTTCTTAAACTTTTTTTGTCATAACCCAATCTTGCTCTTCTTAGTGTCTAAGAGACCCATTACTTGTTAAATGCTCTGATAATCATCAGAGCAGAGGGGTTCCCCCTTGGATAATCATGGATAATCGTCAAAGTGCTTGGTCCACTCTTGGATATTCACCAGTTTGCAAATCATCCACAGCCAATTTCCATCTAATACAACAGTGACTCACAAGCCAACGGCAGGTACCTGTGACCCACAGTCATAGTTTAAGAAACCCTGATTTACAGGGACCACACAAAAAAGTTTACTTGGAGGAAATTATTTGCCATCCAGCCTTTAATCCACTCAAATTGTCAATAAGGTATTAGTAGTTTTGCATGAAAATGTGCTAGAGAAATAAATGGTGTTGATGTTGTTGTTTTACAGCCAAATACCAGCATATATTAACAGCATAAAAATGAAAAGGAATGTCTTATTCCTTAATGATCTTTCCTAGGGGCAGCATATAAATAGAAAAGAGAACAGACCCACAAAAACCAAATGCTGTGCGATTTCACATGAAACAACAACGGATGAAAAGAAATTATTATCATGGAGAGAGAAAGAGGAAAACATGCAAATTTCACACAAAAAGGCTTCCTAGGCTGTAAGTAGTGATGAGTGAAGTGATTTGCTTGACAAAGAAAATGTGCAGAGAAACTTACAGTTTAGCCTTGCAAAAATATTTGTAAATCAAACTATGTTTTGCCAAAATCAATATTCATGCCATTAGAACATGTATTTTCTTTTCATCTGCAAACTTTTTCTCCATGTGCAAAAGTTTGGCACGGGCATTGAAATTGTGTGGGTGTTGGGGGACACAGCTACAGAGCATGTACAGTACTTGCAAGCTCTTCTCCATTGATAAAATCCATTACTCTGAGTACATGGCTGATGGAAAGTTGAACAAGCTTATGGAGTTGGGAAACTTGAGCGCAGATGGTGTTACTACTGACTTAAATATATGGTATGAGGTACCACAAATGTATGGGCAGGCAGGGCATGAGTCAGATTAAAAAATGTGGAACCACAAGGAGTGAACTGTGTAACATTTGGGTGGTTTTGGAGTGTGGATTAAGAAGGAGACATTGCTATAAGTAACGGAATAACCCTTTGAGGGCAATATTTCTTACCTTCCATCACACAAACCTCATTTCAGTGAATTTGCCTTTTGCAATTGTGAAATTGACTGCAAATCCAGTTTTGCAGGTATGCAAATTGTATGCAAAATTAAACTTCAGTGTTTCGCTCATCACTTGCTATAAGAATAAAAATAACATAATTTGTTAAATAATTATGCTAATGATCAAAAGGATCTGGATTTTAATTACTATGGCTGTAAACTACAACTTGCCTGAAGAATTGGTCAGAGCAGCTTCGTAAAGATTTCATATTATAATGTGTTCAGTCAGCCAATAAAAAGTGTAATTTTGCTTCACTTCTCATAAGTTTATATACCTAACTTAAAAAAACATAAAAATCTTTTAAATGGCCACATCACCGGTTTGTACATGAATGATTTTGTACTTAGTGAAATACTCTATGAAGTTCAGGGTCAAAGAAGAAAAGTTATTATGTTATTATACAAATTTATTTAATATCCTCCCACAACCTGGATTTTATGTAAAACATAATCATTTTTGCAGTTTTTCCATTTACAGCATTATTTTTATTTTGCACTATGACCAGTTGTTTTTGATGGAAATGAGGCCTACATGTTTTTATTTTAATTTTTGTAATGCTGTCCTCAATGGCGACAGAGTTATGCCTTCATGAGTGTGTCTATGATGTCTGGTTCTTCCTTTCTGTCTGTGTTCTCCTCTTGACGGGTTTGGTTCTTTTGACTCTTTTTTGCTGAATACACCTGTTTCTGTGACCATTCCTTTGCCTCTTGTAACATACTTTTATTTTCACTTGTAGATCTTTCTACAATAAATTTAATTACTGTGTCCACCATAAAGCAGGAAATCCATTCGCGTCTACAGCAGGTAGTCAGGAGTCACTGTGCTATAATACGTACTGAGCCCTGCTTGCTGCAGGGTCTCAAGATGTTCCTTATCTCTCAGCTGAATTGTCCCCCTGGCAGGCTGGCACAAGGAGTCAGCAATATGATGCTAGGGCCACGGATGCCAAACAAACCTGGGATGTAATTTCCTAATTGGCAGAATGGGATAATGACAGGCTAATTAGAATGCTTCTAAATGAGCACATGTCATCATCACAGCGTTAATGCCTCTTGGTACAATGAGGCAAACACATTAGCATGTGTAATTAGGATACTAATCCTCCCCTTTCAGATCATCACTGTGCCAAGAGGATTGAGGTGCCTCCTTCTCTAGAGGACAGAGGGCAGGAGAGTTACCAGCTTAAAACAGGATGAGATCTCGATTAGATTAAGCCTTCATTAGATGCTCCTTGCACACATCCCAGCTTTTGGCTCCTTGTTCATCTTCATAGAACAATCCAGCCAATAAAATGAATCAATCGATCAATAAATAAGGGCCAACTTTTCGTTTTTTTGGCATGTAAGGAGTCAACTGCCTCACAGCTTGAGACCATAGCGTGAAAATGGAAAGACAAAAATGAAACCCTGATGCTCTCCATGGTGCTGTAACATAGCTGAACACTCACCCTAATCTGCTAAGACAAAAAAATTGCACACAGCAATGACTTTAAAAAGAGGAGTTGAGTATGACATCCCACTCAAATTGCTCCAGGAAAGAAAGATAGAAAGAAAAAAGAATACAAGCAGCAAAGTTTTATTAAATCTGCCTAAGCTTTAGCATTTTTCATCTCAGGCAACAAACACCCCCAAACTTTGTGCAGCACGTTTTTGCGGGGGTTTGTTGCTCGACTGATTGATCTCATTTTCTGCTATTCCCCTCTTCAGTCGGCTTGTGTTGTGTGGTCTTCGTTTGATTGGGGTCTGACTTTAATAAGAGGTTATGATGGCCACAGTCTGCACAACATTAGATGCTCATAACTGTCCTGAGTAGGTACCAGTTAAATTTGGATACTGTAGTCACACTTTATTGCTAGATAAAAATGGCCACCTCCCCTGTTTGTACAGGAATGATTCATTTCTTAGTGCAGAGTTAAAACAATGTTGATAGGTGCGCCTGATTTTAGAAGTCATAGTTAAGAACAAATCTGTCTGGGCACTAAAAACAGTTTATTAGTAGCCTGCCCTCTCATAATTAAGTGGTCTTTCAGTATTCTCTACTGTTTTTTATATTGCAGGTATTCTAAGTGGGACAGGAAGCCATCCACAACTGGCAAGCAATTTGTCTGGAAAACTCTTGCATCTCTGTATTTATTCCTAATAAGTACTTTCCAAGCATTCTAAATGCAACTAACTCGTCTGCTTCCCCCTAGTGGACCCCTAAAGCCTGGTTTATACTTTGTGTATGAAGTCTTTGTGCAGACAGCACTGCAAAGTGCGTGAATGGTGAGCAACCAGAACACATTTATACTTATTGTGACCCGTTTAATTGGCGTTGATAGTCTCCTAGTCAGTAGGTGACCATGTTTAGTCAGTGTCTCATAGCTGATAATGTCAGGGTAAGTAAACACCTACAATTCTTAATTTAAACCCACGAAACATCCTCCTAGGACATGTTCTACTGCAATGTGCCATAGTACTACTACTTTTAAACTGTCTTTTTATATCCAAAATGCAGTGCCTGGAGATCTCTTCTTCATTTGCATACAGTTTAAGTGAAGAGGTCTGTTTTGCTGACGTTTCTGTGCTAGTTTGGCTCATGGGATCACCTGCTTTTGCTTCAGGGGTGTGTCTGGTGCCATGAACTTCTGTTTTTCGCTAAAAGAGCACAGTAGGGTCAGAGACCTCAAGAGTTCCACATCCTTCTTTTAGTAGGCTCCTCTGTGCTTCTTACATGAGGTGACTGAGCAAACTGTATATTTGCAGTATATTATTGATATTTTATTTTTAGACATTTTTATTTCATATTTGTGGATTGAACATTTGAGAGGCTTCGTGACTAGAAAACCAAATGTGGGAGCCCTATGTGGGCTAGTTGTGCTCTGATATTTCTAATGGTCCTCACATGTAGAAGACATGGAGAACAATGTGTGTGTCTACAGACGGTCTTCTAGATCATAGTTTCTTTAAACTTGGGTTGTGATTCACTGTTGCAATCAATGGTAAAGGGTCGCGTATAGTTTGCGAAGTGTCTTGTGATGGGCTGCAGTTTAAGCATTTGACATTGCCCCGCTCTGACTGTCACTGGCGATTCCCAAAGGGCCCCTACAATCTGACAGTTGTCAAACACTAACAAGGGGAAGTTTGGGTTGTGAGGAAAAAAAAAGGTTTAAGAAACACTGACCCTAGATCATTAGATACGGTGAGTACCTGCGTGTGAGAGATGAGCACATTTTATGATCAGCGGATGCCTCCATTTATTGTATTATGTTAAAGAGAGTTTTGTGAGTGGAACATCAGTCAATAACACCACATTATACATAATTTTAAAGTATTAAAGTCATGTTGAAATGGGAAATGGAGTATAGAATTTTACTGAGAGCCCTAATTTTAAAGGTGTTATGCAACATCTGGACTTAGGCAGAGGCACACGGAGAGTTTGAAGAATTGCAGCCAGCAGATCTTCCCAGCACTGGAGTATGGCACATGTTACTTCATGCAAACAAGCAATAAAAAAGAAAAACATGTTTACAATTTAGAAGTTAATTATATGAGAGTGTGTCGCATAGGCATCTACACACAACTTATCAAATCGAAAAAATGAGAGGTGTTGCAGGTTTACTGGTTGAGAGCAGAATAGGTGAGATAAATAGGAAAAACCAGCAACACAATCCAATATATTTTTTTAATTAGTTTAATTTCTGAAAGCTCCAGCTTCTCTTTTCATCACTGCTAATTACTCTTAACCATCAGCTTGTGCTTCATTTTATTTTAGACACTGTCGCTTGAATTAAATGATTTATTATGCATTTTAGGAAAGCATCAATGCATCACCTCACACTATCTGAACATTTAATTCTCCGCATAGAAAGTTACTTAGACAGCCAGCACTGCTTTTGTTTTAGATTCACAAGCAATAGGTGTACTAGATTTGTGGTCGCCTGGGCAAACATCCATAGGGTTACAACTAGAGGTTGCTACCCCTGCTGTGTGTATTTGGAATGAGTGGACTGTGTGACTGTAGCGGAAAACAGAATATGCATGGATGTGAGCCGTGTCATTCCTGGTATCAGGCTGTTTATCGTTTGTTTAATTGTTTGTCATATTTTGTGAATTGCCGTGTTGCACCACATCCACACATTACCCCAGATTTTCAAAATGACAAATGTGTCATTTTGGCACAGTTTCTTTGCTACTGTCATGATTGACATTTTTCTTGGATTTTTTGTGTTTTTGAATGATGATATACATGTTTCCTACACAGAGATTCAATTTCTGACATCAGAATCAAGCATTATTTCTTTAATGTCAGTCTCTAGGCCATTTTTATTTTGCAAATAGGTGCCACGATGTCAGGCTATTTGCATTGCATCAGCTTTCTTTGCAGAAATCGCCCATGCTATTGCTAAATATCTGAGATTGGATACAAACTAGGGCTGCTGCTTGAGTAAAAAATTAGATCGCAATTAATTGCACAATTACATTTTTTTATTAAAATTTTCTGCATATTTATTAAAACGGTACTCATTTCAATCAAATGTTTTATTTTTTCTGTAAAGCAGAAATAACTCAGTGATTTCTTTGTAATACAAAACATCTTAATAACCATTTGCCTAGGCATTTAAAATGATTCCACTTACTTTATTGAATGATTTGTATAGCAGAAACTATTGAATAAACAGGGAAAGACTCATCACTCATCAGCTCAAAGTAAGGTTTTTTTATTTTGAAGCACATCACAATGCAAAATGGTCTAGCACTTTGATTGGTACTGTCAATAATGCTGTCTGATATGAAGATGATTAATAAGACATTATTGATTTTCTAAGTATTAAATTTATTTACACAGAACAAATGCTCAATCAGACCAGTTTATATTCACTGATTGCTTCAAGGCACACTTTTTTTATTAATTCCTTTAATTTTTACTTCCTCAAACAATCCGATATCTTAGCTTGAATTGGATGTCTCACAATGGGTTTTTTTCCTTTTCTTTTTGTATTTTTGGCATGACCTCCTATTGGCCACAGACTGGAACCGTTCCTGATGGTAGCCTGGAAATTCCGGCCTTGAAGGATGATGCTGTCAATCACCATCTTTCCATTTACAATCGTGGAATGAAAAAAGCTTCCACAAGTTAAATGTGTAGAAGCCCAGGCTGTGACAAACATCAAGACTAAAAGGTCCATTTGAACTGGCACATGGACATTCACATCAGTGACTGCATGTCTCCAGAATTTTGTAACTATGAGTCTCTGTGCATGTTGATTGCACATGCACTACACAAAAAATCATGCACTCATTGGAGGGACAGTTGCATGAAATGTCGCTACCTGCACTGGCACAATCCAACATTTAAAGCATACAGCGCTAACCAAATGTCCAAAGTTTTGTGGCAAGAAATCGCACAGACCCTGAGCAAAGATGCAAGTTTGTGCAGGCAGAAATGAAAGTATCTGCAAAATTGATATGCAAAGGCGAAGAAAAAACTTTAGGGGAAACGCTGGGGGATTCTGCAACGGTGCAGTGCCGCTCACCAAACTCTTGAACTACAAACAGACCAGGGTGTGCATTCTGTGTGTGTAGTCGGCTCTTCAGCCGCCTGTGCCTGAGTATAAATAGGCCTTTAGGCAGACACTTGTTCAATATATAGATGTGGGTCAGGTGGGTGAAGCTCAACATACAGTAACACCTCCATAACTAAAGCTCTCGTTTAGAGCCTATCAAAGGTGATGGACACTAATGATGTACTAGGAAATTATAGTGAACAGGCTGGAAAAACCAGGAGAAGATCAGGAACTTGAAAGATGTGGTCAGAAATGATCCATGGGTTAAGACCAGAAAATCCAGGGAACAAAACAAACATGACCACAAGAATCCTAACACTAGGACCTACTTAGTAAAGAAAGTTTTAGAATTTAGAGCTATTGAACCTGCTGCAACATACCATATGTAAGACAAGAGTTCCCATGACGTCACTAATACTGTGTGACACAATAAGACACCAGACATAATAAAGGTTTGCGGCAGCCACCTGTATAATTGTCCTGGCTCAAAGAGAGTGGTTTACAAGACAGAGTCCAAAACAGAACTGATTAAACAAAGGCAAGATGGCGGTTTTAAAGGCCTGTATAGGAAGTGACATCATCCTTGGGGTAGAACCGGAAGTGATGTCATTGGAACCAAAAGTGCCGTCATCCAATGCATCAGAACCGGAAGTGACGTCATCAACGCCACCGGAACCTGAAGTGACATCATGGAAGGCACCGGAGCCGGAACTCAGTGGGATTACCCGGGAAGGGTCTGCAAGGAACTGAGAAAGATAGTCAGTGCACCCCGCTGCCCCCTGGTCTGATATGGTATTACAATGACTTGGGCCCTATAGCTGCCTCCTACTCACACATGTGTGACAAGTGGTTCTCATGAAAATGAGAACAGTAATGTGATGATGTATGGACAAATTGGTGTGAAGTAAACAGAAAATACAGTAACAAAAAAATGAACCAGTAAAACAAAAAAGTGAAAAATAAAGTCAGCAAGTAAATCATGATGTACAAAAATGACAAACCAGACAAAGGTATATGTATAAAAATATCTAAATACTACATTTAGGGCATTTTATGGCCATGTGCTTTTCTCTTTGTTTATCGCCATGTTGTTAATACAATATTTGGTGTCACACCATCACATTTTGTGTGGTTTAACATTTTAGTTTTGTGTGCCTGCTGGTTGTAACAAGGAGCAACATCTGGAAGGAGTGAAAGGAATGGAGAGGCCCGGTCATCAAAAGTGAAATAGCACAAACCATGACCTAGAAGAAATCAAGGCCTTTATGGCAAGCCCTGCTTTCCTGTTGTGTTGTGATTAACATTTTCTGTCTCAAATTAGGTTTTGGAATGTGCCATTTTTGGATTTCTTATTTGAAGCTTATTTAGACTAGTTGAAATATTTCAGCAGTATTTTCATCACTATTTTGTTTATTCCCCTCCTCGAACCGCCACCTTATCGTGGTGGAGGGGTTTGCGTGTCCGAATGATCCTAGGAGCTCTGTTGTCCGGGGCTTTATGCCCCTGGTAGGACTACCCAAGGCAAACTGGTCCTAGGTGAGGGATGAGACAAAGTGTGGTTCAACACAACCTCCTATGATGAATAAAAAATTTGGACGCCGTTTTCCCTTGCCCGGATGCGGGTCACCGGGGCCCCCCTCTGGAGCCAGGCCTGGAGGTGGGGCTCGATGGCGAGCGCCTGGTGGCCGGGCAGAGCCCGAAGAGGCAACGTGGGTCCCCCTTCCCATGGGCTCACCACCTATGGGAGGGGCCAAGGAGGTTGGGTGCAGTGTGAGTTGGGTGGTAGCCGAAGACAGGGACCTTGGCGGGCCGATCCTCGGCTACAGAAGCTGGCTGTTGGGATGTGGAATGTCACCTCTCTGAAGGGGAAGGAGCCTGAGCTAGTGCGCGAAGTTGAGAGGTTCCGGCTAGATATAGTCGGGCTCATCTCGACGCACAGCTTGGACTCTGGAACCAATCTCCTTGAGAGGGGCTGGACTCTGTACCACTCTGGAGTTGCCCCCATTGAGAGGTGCCGAGCAGGTGTGGGTATACTTATTTTCCCCCGACTTGGAGCCTGTACATTGGGGTTTACCCCGGTGGATGAGAGGGTAGCCTCCCTCCGCCTTTCGGGTGGGGGGACGGGTGCTAACTGTTGTTTGTGCGTATGCACCGAACAGCAGTTCGGAGTACCCAGCCTTTTTGGAGTCCCTGGAGGGGGTGCTAGAGGGCATACCTTCTGGGAACTCCTTCGTACTGCTGGGAGACATCAATGCTCATGTGGGCAATGACAGTGAGACCAGGAAGGGCGTGATTGGGAGGAATGGCCCCCCCGATCTGAACCCGAGTGGTGTTTTGTTATTGGACTTCTGTGCTCGTCACGGATTGTCCATAACGAACACCATGTTCAAGCACAGGGGTGTTCATATGTGCACTTGGCACCAGGACACCCTAGACCAGGGGTAGGCAACGTCGGTCCTGGAGTGCCACAGTATGTGCAGGTTTTTGTTCCAACCCAGTTCCTTAACGAGAACTCAATTATTGCTGATGAAGCACATATTGCTTAAGTGACATTTTAATGCTTCATTTTAGTGGTCTCGCTTGTTAAGGTTCTCCAACCTTAATTGCTTATTTCAATCTTAAACTGCTGCATTCAGTGTTTTAATTGCTCCTTATTAGCAATAAGATGTAAAACAGGGGTAGGCAATGTCGGTCCTGGTGAGCTGCAGTGGCTACAGGTTTTCATTCCAACCCAATTGCTTAATTAGAAACCAATCATTGCCAATCTCAGACCTTATTTAATTTTATGGCTTGTTAGTCTGTGCAATGTAAGGCTTTTATATCGTAGATTTTTTTTCCTTTCCAAGGATATCATCCAAATGATTTGAAGCCTAAAACAGATCATTTTCAGTCTGTCACATTTTTCTATTAAGTGTTTTATTAAATCAAACCGTGCATGATGAACACACACAGATGTAATTGGAAAAAAGCTAGCTGGAGAACTGCTGGCTGCTTTGTCTTTTACATCTTATTGCTAATAAGGAGCAATTAAAACACTGAATGCAGCAGTTTAAGATTGAAATAAGCAATTAAGGTTGGAGAACCTTAACAAGCGAGACCACTAAAATGAAGCATTAAAATGTCACTTAAGCAATATGTGCTTCATCAGCAATAATTGAGTTCTCGTTAAGGAACTGGGTTGGAACAAAAACCTGCACATACTGTGGCACTCCAGGACCGACGTTGCCTACCCCTGCCCTAGACCTTAGTTCGATGATCGACTTTGTGGTTGTGTCGTCGGACTTGCGGCCACATGTCTTGGACACTCGGGTGAAGAGAGGGGCGGAGCTGTCAACTGATCACCACCTGGTGGTGAGTTGGCTTCGATGGTATGGGAGGATGTCGGTCAGGCCTGGTAGGCCCAAATGTGTTTTGAGGGTCTGCTGGGAACGTCTGGCAGAGCCCCCTGTCAGAAGTAGCTTCAACTCCCACCTCCGGCAGAACTTTGACCATGTCCCATGGGAGGTGGGGGACATTGAGTCCGAATGGGCCATGCTCCGTGCCTCTATTGTTGAGGCAGCTGACCGGAGCTGTGGCCGTAAGGTGGTCTGTGCCTGTTGTGGCGGCAATCCCCGAACCCGTTGGTAGACATCAGCAGTAAGGGATGCTGTCAAGCTGAAGAAGGAGCCCTACTGGTCACTTTTGTCCTGTGGGAATCTGGAAGCAGCTAATAGGTACCGGAAGGCCAAGTGGAATGCAGCTTCAGTGGTTGCTGAGGCAAAAACTCGGGCATGGGAGGAGTTTGGGGAGGCCATGAAGAACGACTTTCGGACGGCTTCGAGGAGATTCTGGTCCACCGTCTGGCGTGTCAACACTGTATCTGGTGGGGATGGTGTGCTGCTGACCTTGACTCGGGATGTTGTGGGTCAGTGGGGGGAGTACTTCGAAGATATCCTCAATCCCACTTACATGCCTTCCAATGAGGAAGCAGAGCCTGGGGACTCAGAGGTGGGCTCCCCCATCTCTGGGACTGAGGTCACTGAGGTGGTCAAAAAACTCCTTGGTGGCAGGGCCCCGGGGGTGGATGAGATACGCCCAGAGTTCCTCAAGGCTCTGGATGTTGTAGGACTGTCTTGGTTGACACACCTCTGCAACATCGCATGGACATCAGGGACAGTGCCTCTGGATTGGCAGACCGGGGTGGTGGTCCCCCTCTTTAAGAAAGGGGACCGGAGGGTGTGTTCCAACTACAGAGGGATCACACTCCTCAGCCTCCCTGGAAAAGTCTATTTGGGGGTCCTGGAGAGGAGGGTCTGTCGGATAGTCGAACCTCGGATTTAGGAGGAACAGTGTGGTTTTTGTCCTGGTCGGGAACAGTGGACCAGCTCTACACCCTTAGCAGGGTCCTGGAGGGTGCATGGGAGTTTGCCCAACCAGTCTACATGTGTTTTGTGGACTTGGAAAAGGCATTCGACCGTGTCCCTCGGGGAATCCGGTGGGGGGGGGTACTCTGAGAGTATGGGATACCGGACCCCCTGATAAGGGCTGTTCGGTCCCTGTACGATCGATGCCAGAGCTTGGTCCGCATTGCCGGCAGTAAGTTGAACCCGTTTCCAGTGAGAGTTGGACTCCGCCAGGGCTGCCCTTTGTCACCGATTCTGTTCATAACTTTTATGGACAGAATTTCTAGGCGCAGCCAGGGAGTTGAGGGGGTCCTGTTTGCTTCATCAGGCCGTGATCTTCAGCTCTCTCTGGATCGGTTCACAGCCGAGTATGAAGCAGCTGGGATGGGAATCAGCACCTCCAAATCCGAGACCATGGTCCTCAGCCGGAAAAGGGTGGAGTGCCCTCTTAGGGTTGGTAGTGAGATCCTGCCCCAAGTGGAGGAGTTCAAGTATCTCGGGGTCTTGTTCACGAGTGAGGGAAGAATGGAGCGTGAAATCGACAGGCGGATCGGTGCGGCGTCTGCAGTGATGCGGGCTCTACATCGGTCTGTCTTGGTGAAAAAGGAGCTGAGCCGTAAGGCGAAGCTCTCAATTTACCAGTCGATCTATGTTCCTACTCTCACCTATGGTCATGAGCTATGGGTAGTGACCGAAAGAACGAGATCGCGAATACAAGCGGCTGAAATGAGTTTCCTCCGCAGGGTGCCTGGGCTTTCCCTTAAAGATAGGGTGAGAAGCTCGGTCATCCGGGAGGGGCTCAGAGTAGAGCCGCTGCTCCTCTGCATCGAGAGGAGTCAGATGAGGTGGCTTGGGCATCTGATCAGGATGCCTCCTGGACGCCTCCCTGGTGAGGTGTTCCGGGCACGTCTAACCAGGAGGAGGACCCGGGGAAGACCCAGGACACGCTGGAGGGACTATGTCTCTCGGCTGGCCTGGGAACGCCTTGGGATTCTCCCGGAAGAGCTAGAAGAAGTGGCCGGGGAGAGGGAAGCCTGGGCATCTCTGCTCAAGCTGCTGCCCCCGCGACCCGACCTCGGATAAGCGGAAGAGGATGGATGGATGGATGGATGGATGGATGGATGGATGGATGGATGGATGGATGGATAACAAAATATAACTACACGCTAAATGATCCCACCCCAGCTCCCCTTACGGCGATGTACAATAAACACAAACAAACCACAACAATAAACACTCATGACAACGTCCTTATACAGTCCAATACAGCAAAAGCAGGTGAAATTGTATGGTGTGAAGATGAGAATCCCGAGAACAGCTTCCGTAGACAATGAGTGAAACAGTCCTACCGATAGTCCTGAACGGTGAGGGGTGAGATTTGCAGGAGCACTCCTTTTGAAGATACACAACGATCAATCTGGCACTACAACACGACAGGCAGGCTTGAGACAGTCCATTCATCTAACGTGAAATGATTCAGGGCACAATTGACTTTTTAGACGACACATTGGACAGGATACACGAAACACTGATCTCCTTTTGCTCTGTCAGACCTCCCTTTTAAACTTTCCCGCTGGCCTCTTTCATCCCCAGCAGCCCCTACTTCCTTTCCCGTCAACCCAGGTAACCTCCTTGGGCTGCTAGGAAGTGAAATTCTCCCCATTGTAGCACTGCTACATCCCCCCCAAACCCCCCACCCCAGGCTGTTGCGTACGCCCGAACCAAGGCTTCAGGTTGGCAATATTAACAGTGTTGATTTTCTTGGTCCCTGGCAATCCCCACCAGACCTTTTTGTTGGGTGATAGTTGCTACAAGGTCCTAAGGTCTCGCCTTCTTCAATACTGATTGCCACGGTGAACGTTATCACAAGATCTAAAGCTCACAATAAAACAAGCCAAACCTCCATAAGCGAACAATTTTCCATTTTTCTTTCAAACCTTGACACTGCAGTGAACCTTTGTGTTGTGCCCAGTGCTCCTGCCAGCTTGTACAGCCTGTATGATTCAAAGTGTGCCTGCCTGGGTCACAGATGGGTCACTTTATTTACTTTATCAACATTCAGTACAGAAGTGAATTAGCTGTACCATGTGGTCGTTTTGAGTCAACCTGAAGAAAATCACATTAATTGCTGGCATTTTCTGCCTCACTGTATGACAACAAAGTAACCACTTGACCCACAAGAGCTCCAAATGCACTGTAATGTTAATGGCAACCATAAGATCAATGATGTTTGTTCTCCTAGCAAAAAGCTCCATATACGGAACTTTGTGATTTTTCAAATAAAGTCCTTTGGGTTGCCATTTACAATGAAATGGACTTTATAAAATCAAGACAGATAGATGGAGATGTGGAGATGCACACAATTTCACTTATTACTGAGTGGTCTGTCTCTCCGATAACATAATCACCCGGCTCCGCCTCGGCAACCATTGCTCCTTTTGCATGCAGATGAACAATTAGGGAAAGTAAATGAAAATGAATATAATATCACTCCTTTCTCTCATGAAACTCAAAAAGAATTCTCTTAGGGGGATATAAAGCTTGCAGCCTTTTTTTGAAAATAAAATCCTTTAGACAGGGACGGGGGAAGGGTGCGGGGGGGAGGGGGGGTCACCATAACATTAGGAAATCAAGGGTAACGCTGGTCACATCGCAGGTGAGTTCAGCAAAGTGAGTTACTTACTAAATGAAAAAATATTTTGAGGAATAAACGCGGTCAGCCAAATGTGGAATTTAATAAGTATTCATAAGCCGCACAGCTTGTATCCAACTATTTATTTTAGTTTGAAGCAATTTCACAATTTATTCTAAAGAAAAAAATCTTGCATAATAAAATTCCTTTTGGCTTCCATCGTCCCCACACACATTTTATTTGTATTTTTTTTTGTAAATTCCACTGGCTTATGCGTTTTACAAACAGCCTGAGGAATCACATGGAATAAAAAAATCATATTTTTCATTGACTTAGTTTAACATGCACACTTTCAGATGGTGACTGACATTTTTTATATAAATTAACTGTGTATTTGGAGGTTTCAGCACTTTTACATTTAAAAGTGAAAATAGGAGTTGGGGGAAAAATTTGTAAAACTGATATTGTTAGTAGTAGAGAATACAGTAGCTACTGGAGTGAGTGAGAAACAGTGCCACCTAGTGTTTGGTGAGTGCAAGTGACACATAACATTCTCAGACCATCTCATCTCCTCACAGTTTCAAACACACTTAATCTAATTTAACACTTTGAGGGCTGAATATTTTTTTCCAAAAAACTCAGTTTTCTGAAAAGCACACAAAGCAATGGTTTCACACACAAATCAACATAAAACATCTTTTGCTGCATGCTGTGGCTGCTGTCGGCATCTGTTCAGGGTCTCTGGCAGGCATGGGGGAGCAGCTCGATGACCAGCTGGAATCCACGATGAGCCGTCTGCCTTCGCACTACAGTAACAGTCGCAGTGTGACGCAATCTGGTTTGTACCTCTTGTCATCATAAGTGGAGGTCCTCAAAGGTGAACGCTGGCGTAGGCGCATCAGCTACACAAACACGTTCCGCACCATGATCAGCTGATGCTCATCCCTCCATTTTGTTTTTGATCTCTGATCACTTGCATCAAAATCTGATAACTCAGAGTCTTATTCAGCGATATGATACGCAAAACTTTGTCCACAGAGCATTTTACTTTGCACGTTCGCTTTGGTTTTTCACCAAATGTCGATGCCTTTTTAGAGGTTGTTTGCTATTCGCTACTCATGCACGCGCAGGAAATCTTGGTCAAATCAACAAAGCTAACTTTAAACAGAGTTGAACTAAAACGCCAAGTTTTGTCACAGTTTACACCTGATTACTGTCCCCTACCCCTGAATTTTAACAAAAGTCGACATCCACCCTGAATGAGTTAAGGTCACAGGCCAAACATCTGCCACAAACCCAAATGGGGCCAAATTTTAATTTAAAATGCAGGTCTTTGGAATGTGTTAGGAAAACGCTGTTAAAATGGAGAAATATTGTCTTCCAAAGACATCTAGCTATATGCTCAATAGTGAATTGATCCAAGAGTTAGCTGACCTATTGATAAGGACGCTATATGAAACTAACAGATGGTTTCTTAGTTGTCATTTTTCACAGACATTTGTTTCTAGACTCCTTAAGTCAGGAGGCCTTTCTTTATGTCCATTAATATCCTGGAATGACATTTTATAGGGATAAAATAAATTTGTTCATTTATTTATATTTTAAATTGTCTCAGTCCCATTCAGTGTCCAAGTAGCGACATGGGACGCAAGACAGGAGCTGACTGTTTCCGGGATAACAATAAGCATTTCACTACAAATTGTACTGTATGTGACAAATGCAAATTTGATTTCGTTTGATCCATTGCAAAGTCCACTCACATACACACCCACATTCACTCTTAAGGGGGCAATTCAGTCATCAAGCAATCTAACCAGTGAATCTTCAGTTGTGTAGGAAAAAAATAAAGTCCATAGAGAAAAGATCATCAAGCTGGGATTCAAACCCGTGACTGTGCTTTCCAAGGAGCAACCACTAAACTGAAATGTAAGATGCCAGTGTTTATTTATTCAATAGGGTGAATTATTCTCGTTTGGCATTAAGTTTGAGTCTTTTGTTCACATAAAATAAAACATTTCCATGTGCAGCTTAGTCAGAAAACATCACCTTCAGACACTTAGTTTTGCCCATCTACTCAAGATCTCTTTCCCAAAGAGCAGTAATGGAAGCACAAATATTGCACAAGAATTGTTCTGTAGCTTATAAAGATATACTCAGCGAGTCTGTCCAAAACTGCATCGAGATAAAAGCAACCATTTGAATGACTAAAAATGACCCTGGCCTGTGGCCTTCAACATCTTTCTGAGTCTAGTGCTACTGCAAGGAGAGTGAAAGGCTGCACTTGTGAGGGCAATGTCCTGTCCTGAGTGGCTTTCTCTACCTGTACAGGCAGCAACAGCCTCTGTTCATGGATTTTAGAAAGTTTGCAGTCTGCAATTGGAGCAAGGAAGAGTTGGGCCAGGCCACAATGGAGAAGCATATACTACTGTATTTCTTCATCATCATCTTCATTCACCAATTGCATGCAGTGATTGAATGGTTAAGGTCATAAATGTTAAGTTTAAGAACCAAGGCTTCTTGCACTTGTTCACTGTGACTCAGCGACTCGTTCAGTGATATGAAACAAAACAGAAGCACATCTACTGCTCCAGATTGAGAGGTATGTTGAGCATCTGACAAGAACACCCTACAGGTGCCCCTTGCTTGAGGTAGAAGACCCTCAGTACAGAAATGGACTAGTAACACTTGGGAATACCCCAGAAAAAGCTAACACTAATGAAAACACATTTGGATCTCTGCTGCCCAGTATGTTGTCACCCTGACATTTACAAGCACAAGGAATAGACTGTGAATGGATCAATATATTTATATGCATCTACTGTGTAAATATTTGAACTCTTTCTTTTTAACTGTGGCTCCTTCTAAAGTCCCTTAAGGCTTCTCTTCCAATAATTTATGTTAGTTCTGGGGCTTAATTTCATTGACAGCCTTCCCTTACAATGAAGAAGGGCAAAATAAAGAAGCTAATTGACTGATGGCACATCAAAGAGTATTTGAAGAGGACACGGGTGTGTTCAAATGTTGGCCTATGTACAGTAATGTCTTTGTGGAGTTTTTGTGTTCTCTCTGTGTCTACATAACTTTTCTCTCTAGTTACTCCAAACATGCAGGATGGGTTATTCAGAAATGGATTGGTTCTTGCATAATGCCTGACACTGCTATTAACTTCAAGCACCCAGGACCCTGAACTAGATTGGGTGGGTTTGATAATGGATTACCATTGTACTAACAAACATCCCTTATTTTACATAGCACCTTTCAATATTGAACAATAGTGATGAGCAAAACGATTTGTGTGAAACTGAAATTGAAGCAAAAGAATTTCATTTTTTAAACAATTCCACCAAACAAATAGTGTTCTGTGACAAGTGCAATTTGTGTCATTGACAAAAGAAGAGCAGTTTTTAGCTTCTAGCCATTGTGTTAGTAAACCAACAGGATATTTAAATGGAAAAGCAGGAGGGAGATACAAAAAAGAAAAAGATCAACATTGGGAGATCGATAAGTGCCAAAACAATGAAGCCAAAGGGCACGATGAAAATCGAAGACAGAAGGACAAAATGAAAGTCAGAAACCCAAGAAATCAAATCAGAAAACAAGAAATATTCACAACCAGTAACAGCGCCCTGCACGATAACGTACAGTGAATAAACTTGACTTGAGCATTTATTGTTTTCATCCTCTTTCTCTGTACGTTTAGCATTCGTTTGCTCAGAGGTTGATGCGCTTGCTGCTTCCTGAGCAGATCTTCTTTTCTCCACACTAGCGGCCCGCTTCTTCTCTTCTTCCGTCAGCATCTTTTCGCATTAAAACTGATTAAGTCAGTGTTTGTGTTGTAATTGCTTAGTTCATTTTCTTTAATTTTTCACTTAAGCTGGCACTTAAGTCTTCAATCTGCCTCAAGAATGATTTAAGGTATGAAGAGGAAGGGAAAGTGACAGTGAAGGTGGTAGGGATGAGAACGGCGCCCAATTGCATGCACTGCACGGCCAACCTGCTGGCCGCTGCTGAGAGTTGATTCTACTATAAAATAAAATAAAAATAAAAAGAGGAATAACCTTGGAGGTCAATCATCACCCCTAAACAGTGTGAGGGATGGCTGGCCATTTACCCTGGCCAATACACCCAGGCCGCTAGATGGAGCCCTCCCTGTAGCATGGAAGTGCCCCAAAGACCAGCAGGGAATTATGGACAATGGAGTTTTTATTCCCAACCCTGCTGGACACCATGGGGCCCACCAGAGGACACTGCAGGGAAGCTCAAGGACTCTTACGTGCCCTATAACCCGGAAGTGCGTCATGATCACATGACAAGAAGAAACGACATGCTTCCGGGTTGAGGAAAAGGACTTTTACCCTGACCCGGAAGTCATAAGGACTTGTGGGATTGTTGAACAGGAACACCTCTGGGTCAGGGAATATAAAAGGATGATGGGAAATCCCAGACGTTGAGCTGAGCTGGGTGGAAAGGTGGCAACGCGTCTGGGAGTGTGGTGGATTATTGTATTGATTATTGTTTATTAATTATTAGAGTAGTGTGGAGTAGTGGTGCTTTGTGCACTTATTATTATAATAAATATTATTATTTGGACTTTTATTTGGTGTCTGACGTGTGGTCTGAGGGTTCAAGGGGTCACGGAGACCTTAAACTGTCACAACAGATAGTAGACATCACATAATATATTTGTACCAAATTTCAGGTCAACAGGTTCAAACGGTTTCCGAGCTACAGGTGATTTAAAATTCTGGACAGACAAATGGACAGCGACGGTAGCGTATATGTATATAAAGATAGGCTTATCAAAGGATTTTGTTATAATCAGCTCAGATAAAGATTTGGCAAAGTGGGTGGCAATTTCAACACACTGATGCAATAGCCAGCAAGTGATTAATATGGGTATCATACCCCCAATGATGGGTAAGGTAACCCTGGCAACTGGAGCAAACACTCAAGGCACACGGTACAGACAACAGAAGAAATAAAACTAAAAAAATATAACATTTCCTAATAGCATTTACTTGTATTAAATATGCATACATTTTTCTGTCATTTAGTGGTTAAATAAAGTTCTCAAGGAAATGAAAAACAATTCATTATTTCCTGTCATGTGTAGACATTTTCTTGAGCCATCAGATATGTTTTGTGGTTGTTCTGGTAGTGCAATGCCTCCTTTGCCAATTTTGATGACAGTCTTGGTGATCTCAATTCTAAAGATGCATCAGACACAGAATTGATCCTCAATACATTCCTTCATGGAGCTTGGAGTGTGCTTATTCTCAGCTTCATCTGCAGGAATCTGTAAACACGGAGGGGCATTTTCTAGGCATCAGCAATGGGCAAATTCTGGTATAGTGCATTTTCCTGAAGAGATAACACCAATAATTAGAAAATCAGAACAAGCAGACGAGAACTGGCTACTCAGCTGAAAAAATACATCTAGCTTATTCTCCTAGATTCTCCTAAATAATGTCAAGTTGAAGTTTGAAGGTCCCTAAAGTCCTACTTTATACCACACTACCTGGCAATTTATCCCATGTATCTACGGTTCTCTGCATGTGCAAAATCTGTCCTTGACAAGCCCATGTTGTTCTGTTTTGTATGGTAATGCATTCTGGTGCAGAATGTTACGTTTTTTAAGTGAGAGCTTTAAGATATGATACATTTTACCAGTGTACTTTGGATTAATTGTGTTAAACAAGTAAATGCAGAAGGGTGAATGAATTAATTTTCATTGCTAAAATAGTGGGAACAGTGCATAACAATGTCACCCGCTGGTTATTGAGTGGAAATGAACTTCACTATGACATCTCATCAATGGTTTGTTAGGTGTAGTTATAAGTGAAGGAATAAAATAAGTCCACAAAAGACAGAGGACCATGACTCTCAGTTATCTAGCAAAGTACGTAAATAGGATCCATATGGAACAGGCACTTTTGATGTTTAGTACTTTGAGCTCTGTTCTGTTTTTGTTTTTTTGTGTTCTTATATGTAATTTCTTAAATAAATGTCCCATTTTCTTTAACCTGCAATGGCCTGGCCCAAGGTTTGCTCCTGTCTTGTGCCCTGTGCTGACTAAAGTAGGCTCTAGCTCCCACGCAACCCTGGTCTGGATTAAGTGAGTTAGACAATACCATGCCACTTTCTATAACTTTAGCCTCTTCTTTGTATCACCAGTCACGAGGAGTCACTTCTACCTGTTACTATATGCATATTTAGTAAAATATTGAGGGGAACCATTTGGAGATTATAATGATTCTGCCCACCCTGTAGAACAGTAAAAGAGCTACAATTTGATATCAATCTGACACAACCCGCTCATGATTTATTTTTGTGTACCAACCCATCCAATAACTGATTATTACGCTCTCCCAAAATTTCTGACAACATTTACAAAGAATAAATAGACAGGCACCAATATTAATAATGACACAAAATAAACACATGATGGTTATTAAACATTAAATCCTGTAACAAAATCCAGACACAATTATTTCTCATATTACCACAACATAAACATTTCCACATGTCTACATGTGATAAGCAGTGCTTTAATGGAGATAATTGAATCAGCTCATGGATATAAATATAAAGAATCATAAAATATACTGTCAGACAAGATAAAAATAAAAAGCACAGAGCAACGAGTCACAAATTACTTGTGGAGTAAAAACTGACACCCGTGTTTATGCTAATCAGGGTAGATGAAGGGCTTATCTTGTTAAATCGGCTCCCCCTTAACTGGTCGTAACTAACTTAGACTCTGTGGCATTTGATCCATTTCTAACATACTGTGAGTATCTATAAGCGAATCAACAACTCAAGTGTCATCTTCTCTACTTTTTGGAGCAATCACCTTGCAGATAGTAAACAAGGTGTGCAAACTCTCGGGCCTTGGCTTTCCACACTCCTGTGCACTTTCTTGTTCTTGCAAGGTCTGACCATTGCAATGCTGTCACTGAACCAATGCATCTCCAGAGCTTCTCTTGACCTATCCACAAGCACTTTAAACATCAGTTTTGCTTTAAGTGTATAAATTTGCTTTCATTCCAGGGTCATTGGTACAGGTGCCATCCCGTAATGATTTGACTATAAGAGCAGTATGGGCTTTCCTGTAATGCCTAGAATAGCAGTTTTCACCAAACACATTAATAAAACAGGAAGAATTACAACATACACATGCTGAGCATAATTTAGGTGTCCTTTATGAGTAATTGCTTACTGTTGAGACCCACATAAACTTATCACAAGCTCTTAATGTCACCTTCACAATATTGTTCGTTTTGACCCATTACATTTTAGGAGAGATACTGACTCACTTGTGCTTGTTTTCTTACTTCTCCCTGTGACTATTATAACTGCCTGTTTGCTGCCCTTCCTGTTAAAAGACTCACTAGATTGCAGTATATCCAGAGCATGGCTGTGAGAGCTCTCATATTCACCAAGTGAACAGGACAGATCACCCCTGTTCTTTCCTATTTGTATCAGATGTAAAGTTATGCTTATTGCTTACCTTCTTCATCAATATAATAATCAATCAACTGGTTCTGGACTCAGAAACATTCTACAGACCAAATATTCTTCTTGAGGTAACAGATGATTCAGCTTTATAGCACCTCACATTTGGAACTTTTCATCTTAACATTTGTGTAACTACCCCTCGTGTTTCTGTTTATTAAATGTTTTCATTTGTACTTAAATTTGGAAGCCTTGATGTTTTGGGCCCATCTTTACTAGCCATTATCAATGATTCTATTAGTGTGGGAGTTGTGCCCTCATTTTTTAAACATGGTGCAGTGTGTCCCTGTCTAAAAAAGGCAGAATTAGATCCTGGAGTTTTAGCCAATTTTCGCCCAATTTCCCAATTGCCATTTCTGTCTAAAATATTAAAAAGAATTATTTATAATCAATTGGTTGGTCACCTTAACTCCAATAATTTATTTGAGATCTACCAATCTGGCTTTAGGCGTTATCATGGTGTTGAGACGGCCCTCCTTAAAGTATTCAATGACATCTCTATTATTACTGACTCAGGTGGAGCTGCAGTCATTGTCCTCCTGGACCTGACTGCTGCCTGACGACAAGATATTGCTGTTGCAGCTTGAACATCTTGTTGGGCTTAAAGGGGCTGCTCTTAACTGGTTCAGGTCATTTCTAACTGGTAGACACTTTTCAATGACTTTAAATTCCTCTTGGTCGTCTACTGCTCCTCTTAAATGTGGTGTTCCTCAGGGATCCATTTTGGGTCCTATCTTATTCTCCATATACCTTCACCCTATTGGAGCGATTTTTAGGTAATTTAACATTTCTTTTCACTGCTATGCTGATGATACACAGGTTTATATTCCCATATGCAACTCTGCAATAAATCAACTGCACAGCTGTCTTTCTGAACTAAGATCTTGGATGGCTAATAATTTTCTTGATCTGAATCAAAATAAAACGGAGGTGCTTATAGTGGGTCCATCAGCTAAAGCTCAAATTGGTCTTGGACTTCTCGGCTCTTTCTCTGTCTTTTGCAAACCTCAAGACCGCAATGTTGGTGTAATCTTTGACAGATAGATAGATAGATAGATAGATAGATAGATAGATAGATAGATAGATAGATAGATAGATAGATAGATAGATAGATAGATAGATAGATAGATAGATAGATAGATAGATAGATAGATAGATAGATAGATAGATAGATAGATAGATAGATAGATACTTTATTAATCCCAAGTGGAAATTCACATACTCCAGCAGCAACATACTGATAAAGACAATATTAAATTAAAGAGTGATAACAATGCAGGTATACAGACAGACAATATCTTTGTATATTGTTAACGTTTACCAAACCTGAGTGGAATAGAGGAGTCGCATAGTGTTAGGGTAGGAACAATCTCCTCAGTCTGTCAGTGGAGCAGGACAGTGACAGCAGTCTATTGCTTAAGCTGCTCCTCTGTCTGGAAGTGACACTGTTTAGTGGATGCAGTGGATTCTCCATGATTGACAGGAGCCTGCTCAGCGCCCATCGCTCTGCCACAGATGTCAAACTGTCCAGCTCCATGCCTACAATAGAGCCTGCCTTCCTGACCAGTTTGTCCAGGCGTAAGGCGTCTCTCTTCTTTATGCTGCCTCCCCAGCCCACCACCGCGTAGAAGAGGGCGCTCGCCACAATCGTCTGGTTGAACATCTGCAGCATCTTACTGCAGATGTTGAAGGATGCCAGCTTTCTAAGGAAGTATAGTCGGCTCTGTCCTTTCTTACACAGATCATCAGTATTGGCAGTCCAGTCCAATTTATCATCCAGCTGCACTCCCAGGTATTTATTTATAGGTCTGCACCTTCTGCATACAGTCACCTCTGATGATCATGGGGTCCATGAGGGGCCTGGGCCTCCTAAAATCCACCACCAGCTCTTTGGTTTTGCTGGTGTTCAGGTGTAGGTGGTTTGAGTTGCACCATTTAACAAAGTCCTTGATTAGGTTCCTGTACTCCTCCTCCTGCCCACTCCTGATGCAGCCCACGATAGCAGTGTCGTCAGCAAACTTTTGCATATGGCAGGACTCCAAGATGTATTGGAAGTCCGATGTATATAGGCTGAACAGGATCGGAGAAAGCACAGTCCCCTGCGGTGCTCCTGTGTTGCTGACCACAATGTCAGACCTGTAGTTTCCGAGATGCACATACTGAGGTCTGTCTTTAAGATAGTCCACAATCCATGCTACCAGGTATGAATCTACTCCCATCTCTGTCAGCTTGACCCTAAGGATCAGAGGTTGGATGGTGTTGAAGACGCTAGAGAAGTCCAGAAACATAATTCTTACAGCACCACTGCCTCTGTCCAAGTGGGAGAGGGATCGGTGTAGCATGTAGATGATGGCATCCTCTGCTCCCACCTTCTCCTGGTATGCGAATTGCAGAGGGTCAAGGGCGTGGCGGACCTGTGGCCTCAGGTGGTGAAGCAGCAGCCCCTCCATGGTCTTCATCACATGTGACATCAGAGCGACAGGCCGGAAGTCATTCAGCTCACCTGGACATGATACGTTTGGGACTGGGGTGATGCAAGATGTTTTCCAAAGCCTCGGGACTCTCCCCTGTTCCAGGCTGAGGTTGAAGATGTGCCGTAGAAGACTCCCCAGCTACAATGCACAGGCCTTCAGTAGTTGTGGCGATACTCCATCTGGACTTGCTGCTTTGCTGGCACAAAGTCTCCTCAGCTCTCTGCTTACCTGGGCTGCTGTAATTGTGGGTTGGGGTAAACTCTCACCTATGCTGGCATCAGCAGAAGGATGGGTGGAGGGTGCAGTACTCCGAGGTGAGAGTGGGTTAGGATGGTCAAACCTGTTAAAATAATTGTTCATCTGGTTTGCTCTCTCCACGTCTCTCTCGATGGTGGCACCCCGCTTCGTGCTGCAGCCAGTGATGATTTTCATCCCATCCCACACTTTCCTCATGCTGTTATTCTGCTCCAGCTTTCTCCTGTACTGCTCCTTCGCCGCCCTGAGCTGGACTCGGAGTTTCTTCTGCATGCGCTTGAGCTCATGTTGATCACCGCCTTTAAAAGCCCTTTTTTTTTGGTTCAAAAGGCCCTTGATGTTACTTGTAATCCATGGCTTGTTGTTAGCATAGCAGTGTACTCTTCTTATTGGAACTACAATGTCTATACAGAAGTTGATGTAGTCAGTAGTGCAGTCAACAACCTCCTCAATGTTCTCACTATATGATCCCTGCAGGATATCCCAGTCCATAGTTCCAAAGCAGTCTCTTAGAGCCTGCTCTTCCTCAGGGGACCACTTCCTGAATGACTTTACTTCCAGTAAAATCTCTTTTCACGCTTAGATTACTGCAACTTGCTGTATTCTGGGATTAGCAAATCCCTGATACACAGGTTACAGTTGGTCCAGAATGCTGCCACTTGCTTTCTGGTTGGGGCAAGAAAGTATGACTCTGTTTCTCCTATATTAGCTTCTTTACACTGGCTACCTGTCAGTTTTTGAATTGATTTTAAAATCTTGTTGCTAGTTTTTAAATCTTTACATGGGCTTGCTCCTGCCTATTTATCCGAATTATGTGTTTTACACCAGCCATCCAAATGTGCTTAGATCTTCTGATCAGTTGTCTCTTGTTGTCCCTCATACCAATTGTAAAACTAAGGGGGACAGAGCTTTTGCAGCTGCTGCTCCTCGCCTGTGGAACTCTTTACCTCATCACATAAAGGAGTCATCTACAATTGAACTGTTTAAAACAAGATTAAAGACTCATTTCTATTCACTTGCATTCCGTGACCTTCAGTAATACTGATGGTTTCCTCATTGTGATTATGTAACATTACTTCTATATCTATATATATAATTCACTAAGCCACCGCCAGCGCAAGCAAGACACCCATAGAAGCACTCAGGATGGAGCCACGCCCACCAACTCTAAGACCATTGAATACGACGACAACTCGCAGAGCCACGCCCACCACCTTGGACGCAGCAACTCAAAAAACACGGTGTCATTGGATACAACAACAACTCGCCGAGCCACGCCCACCAACTCGGACGCAGCAACTCACAACACAGGGCGTCATTCGCCTTCGTCTCTGCTACACTCCACATGCACCTCTGAGCCACGTTGACTTTTCATTATTCTTTTCGGTTATGACGCATGACCGCATCCACCATCACAAACTGTTTTACACACCATGGTCTTAGAGTTGGTGGGCGGGTCTCTGTGAGTTGCTCTTACGAGCGGGCACATGACCAGGCGGTGTGTATGCTTCGAGAACAAGGGTGGACGCAGCAGGACCATCTAAGAAGAGGCATGTTTGTTGCCGATGTGAATCACTGTATGCAGCGTGTAAAACAGTTTGTTTGTCGCGGATGTGAATCGCTGTATGCACCATCTAAAACAGTTTGCGAGGGGTATCCCATGGTCTTAGAGTTGGTGGGCGGGTCTCTGTTGCTCTTGCGAGTGGGCACATGACCAGGCAGTGTGTATGCTTCGAGTGTGAGGGTGAACGCGACAGGATTATCTAAGAAAAATCATGTTTGTCGTGGATGTGAATCGCTATATGCATTCACAAACTGCAACAATTCACCAAACAAGGACACCCTGTCTCTCGAAGCATTCACACTGCCGGAAGACAACCATGGGATACGAAAAAAATAGCCATGTCAGTCAACTCATAAAGCCCAGCCCACCAACTCGAGCACGCGTCCACCCTCGCTCTCAAGGCATTCACAGTGCCTGCTCATGTGCTCGGACGCAACAACTCACCAACTCGCTTTCGTCTCTGCTACAGTACACATGCACCACTTAACCACGTTGACTTTTCATTATTCTTTTCGGTTTCGGCTGCATTTCTATATATAATCCACCAAGTCGGATTGTATCCATGGGATACAAACGACAGAGGACCGCCCAACAACTCGAACCGATACAAATACACGCTCACTAACTCTAAGAGCATGGGACGAGAACGCCTGCCCGCCCACCTGACTGTTACCAGCGTTCACCGCAATGTACTGGAGTGTAAAACCATCACAACTGCTAACTCACAAACTGCAACAATTCACCAAACACCGCATCCGACGCTTTCTATATCTAAGAAGATATATAGATACTCATTATTCCCCGGCACGCGTCCACCCATGCTCTCAAGGCATTCACAGTGCCTGCTCAGGTGCCCAGACGCAACAACTCACCACATACAAATTTTGCTTAATTTGACTCAACACGGGAAACCTCACCCGGCCTGGACACGAAGAGGATTGACAGATTGATAGGTCTTTCTCGATTCTCTGGGTGATGGTGCATGGTCATTCTTAGTTGGTGGAGCGCTTTGTATGGTTAATTCCGAAAAAAAATGAGACTCCCTACTGCTAAATAGTTATGCGATCGCCAACCGGTCGGCGTCCAACTTCTTAGAGGGACAAGAGGCTTTCAGCCACGTGACATTGAGCATTAACAGGTCTTTGATGCCCTTGGATGTCCAATACTGCACGCGCGCTACACTGAATGGATCAATGTGTGTCTACCCGGCACCGACAGGCATGGGTAAGCCGTTGAACCCCATTCGTGATAGAGACCGGGGTTTGCAATTGTTCCCCATGAACGAGGAATTCCTAGTAAGTGCGGGTCATACACTCGCACTGATTACGTCCCTGCCCTTTGTACACATCGCTACTACCATGGTTGGGTGACTTGGTTGATTATATATAGAAAAGCAGCCGGAACCGCAAAGCACAATGAAAAGACAACATGGCTCAGAGGTGCATGTGGACTGTAGCAGAGACAAAAGCGTTGGGGGCGGGCACATGAGCAGGCAGTGCTTACTGAACGATGATTGTATGTTGGTTCGTAGCATGCATTGTTGCAATGTTATTTTTCTTGGTGGTTTATTAAATTACGGATTTTTCAAATGTTCATTTTTTTCCCTGTGCTTAAAAATCATTAAAAAAGCGGCTTGATTATGTGACGTATGCTACGCCGCGGGTTGGCTAGTATTATTTATTTTATTTATGTTCATTTATTTTATTTCTATTTATGTTATTCATGTTAATTGTATGTTTTTCTTTAATTCTATTATTGTAAAGCACTTTGGCCACAGCATTCCGATATTGTTTTAAATGTGCTATATAAATAAAGTTGACATTGACATTAAATTTGTTAGCACTTGTAGTGTTATGACTACATTGTTTTATTTGTGCCATTTTAATAATATGCTTTTGGTTTTAAAAATGTGCTATATTAAATTATTATTATCACTTATAGTTCCTTGGATTTCATAGCTTTTCAGCAGGTATTAAAACTATGGCTGCTCAAGAAACCTTCTAAAATCATAGCTGCGGGTCTTTAGCAGGAGTAAATTTCAGGATTTTGGTCAATTTAGCTTTAGGGGCAACTGGTCAATGCCAGCCCAAAGGAAAATGTCTGGTATTAATTACTGATATCCATGCCAAGGATTCTAATAATAATAGATGCCATACTTTATGCACTTATGTTTATAGAATAGAAATGTTGATATCGGACGACAACTTTTTTACTTCATGGATTTAGTAATAACCCCAGTAGCACCTATGATGATAGTAATTGCTTCAGCATCTCTTTTCCAGAATTGTTTCAATTTCATTCCATATCTGATAAGTACTGTAGTACTCAAATTTCTGGTCTTTCTTTTAAATTAATGCTATAGTCTGAGAGCAATGTTTTCATTATAGACTCAACTCTTAATAATTAACCAGTTCCTTCAGACTTGGAGGCATAAAAACATAACATAAGTTCTTGCATCTCACTTTCTGACCACTGCTTTCTCTTGTCGGTAGCTGTGTTGCTTTGACTGCTGGCCAGTGGTTGAGTTTCACTGACCTCACTATTCTAGGCACAGCCCTCTGGGGACAAATCAGTTTCTCGACACTACACTACGTTCGTGATGGTTGACGTCTCTTCCTTGGGAAGAGGAATGGCTATTATTCAGGTGTTTTTGAGTTAAGTGTTTTACCTGATCTTGATAGCCTTCAGCAATAGCCATACTGTTGCCCTGCTCAATGGAAACAGGTTTCTCAGAGGGAGACTATGGTATATTTATCGAACAAAACTTTCTGCCTAAGCCTAGATTGTATCCCTTGGGAACAAACACAATGGACAGTTGAATATGGAATTTAAGTTTACCAGCTTTCATTTTTCACTCCAGAAGGAGGTGGGAGTAGTTCTGATATCTCAGGGTTGCTAAGCTCATATCCACATTTTACTGTGGGCCACTGAGTGTTGTTATAATAATAATAATAATAATAATAATAGCTAACATTAATAATCATAATATATTTTATTTTGGCAATCTTCAAAATGGCCTTAGCATTTGGATTAGAAACACTTTATTGAGTATGGCTCATTCCAACACTTAAAGAGCATTTCTATGATTCAGGGCCTTAACTTCAGTTGATTAGGAAGGAAGTGGCCAGCATGTTCGCATCCTAACCTGAATGTCTATGTCAATAATTATTGACAGGTGACCTCATCTCACACATTTGCAATTTCAGTACAAATAACAAACATAAATAATTCAATTAATGACTGACTGAGTGAAAATAAATGACTTCTCACTTAGGAAGAATAATCGAAAGCCATAAATCATGATAATCTCAGGAGTCTGCCTTGAAGAGCTCACAGGGACATTATCAAGTCTGCTCTTTCCAAGCTCATGTCTTTTCAGTTCATGTCATTTTCATAAAGCTCCTTTCACAGTAGTTTGTCATATAGTGATTCACTGACTTGGAAATGCAAGGCCAAACCAAGGTATCATCAGGGTGGCTAAGTGTCAAGCAGGACAGACTCTGCCTCCACATCTAGTGGCACTTCAAGTACACCCAAGTACATACGTCTTCAGCGTCATTGCAAAACAGTGAAAATCTGAAGTGGTTTTTGATATGTTGATGCCCTGACTGTACTCCAAGATGCTCCCTGATTCATTACATTCTCACTCTATCACTAACAGTGAGCCCTGCAGTTTTGTGGAGGGACTTCACATTTTAACGATACAGTAAATTAATTTTATGACTTTTTGGCTTCCACCCCAATTCAAGGGTTGGCGTTGCCTTGTAACACTTCTCCTCTCCTTCCCTGTGCAGATCTGTAAACCAACAAATCAAGGTTATATGACATCACTTCCAGTTCTGTGGCTTATACATCATGGCCTTCATAACCTGCACCACCACCATCTTTCTCTAGTCTAGGTGCAGACGTTTTAAGAACACACATTAATTTGTGTTTATTATATTCTGTGCAACAATATATGAGCTTTGCCTGTGGGATCCCCATCCGTTTATTTGTGTTCTTGATTCCTTTTACACACGATTTACTTCAAGTTTTATCCCAACCAATGACTTCATCCCATGATTTAGCTCAATGTTGAATCTCCTCCCCTCTTGCAATGTTGTCACTGAACCGATACATTGGTCATTCAGCTCTACTACAAGGGACTTAAGCTCCTGCATTAGGGTCAGCAAAAGATCATAACCTTAGACACTAACGAGGTATGGATAACACTCTACTGCAAACCACTTCATTCTAGTCAGATGAGGCCAGGAGAACAGCATCATCCAAACTCAGCAGTGATGCCAAACTCCATCCAACAGTCCATCTCTATGGTCTCATCAAACTCTGGTATTTTGCTAAAGTGATTGCTGAAGCAACTGCCTTGTGGGCCTGTATATAGCACAGTTAAATTGAATAAATTCAGGTTTCCAGCCATGTGCACATAAAATAATTAATTTCTTAGTTGCGTATGCCTCACTTAGTACCAGCTAATCTGGGGATTGTCTGTTAACATTGTTAATTAATGGCTGCAATAAACACCTGCAACTCCTGTCATTCAAACATTGAGAACCCTTGTCTGTCTGAACAAAATTTCCTTGACCACTTTCCTCAACATCACTGTCTACCAGTGTCTGCTTTTCAGTCACAACTCCTTACTGCTAATAATTATGGTTCAAATCCATTCATGTCCCTAACATTCATTGATGAGAAAGACAGATTTGCCCAAAATAAGGAATGCAAATGAATATTCATTACATACCAATTTTTTTTCAGTGGGCAAGGTGCTAAATCATGTTGTACATAAGTAACTGGCATGATTCATGATAATGATGACAATTCTAATCCTAACTATTGTAATAAAGCAAGTGCAAAGTAATGCACCTTATGAACAGCACATAAAATAAGCAATGGGCCTCTTAAAGAGTTATAGCCATCAAACTATAAGGCAAAAGTGAAATGTTCAGATTGCATATGCACAAACCTGAGTAAAGAAAACTGCAGGGTTCAAGAGCCTGTCCAAGCATCCACGAAACAGGCTAATGGCTCCAGGCACAAAAACAATTTCACAGAATCACAAAGAACTTGTTTTCTAGATAGGGAATTGCATTAAGAATATCATGGAAAACTGCAAAAAAATGTAATATGTTGACAAAGTTGTGCTTGTTATATACATTTTCCAAGTGTTGTTACAAAAATGAATAGATGGATGGATTTTAGAAATACATTAAATTGCTGAGGTGAGTTTAGCTCCTATTAAATTTTTGCACAGCAGCGCCATCTGCTGAATGTAGAGATGTTACTGCTCCTGGATCTCTTCTATTAACAATCCTCCATCCATTTTCAAACCCGCTTATCCCAGGCAGGATCGTGGGAAAGCTGCAGTCCATCCCAGCAAGCCCTGGGCACAAAAGGAAGGACCAATCCCTGGACAAAGGGTGAACACACAGACATACACGCTCACACTTTAGGGGCCAATTTAGCATCACCATTCCACCAATGTGAGCAACAGACTATCAACTGACTGCTCTGCAGCTCTTTTTATATCAATGTCTAGAATATGTAGCATCGGATGATACATGATTACAAAGCTGGTATCTGAATTTTGTAATTCTGATAAGCAGATTGTCACGCACGCGCGCATGGGGAGTCGCAGAATGACCCGGGAAAGAGCGCGAAAACCGAAAGCCATATGGGACGGGCAGGCAGCTAACCTTATTTTCTTTATCTTCTCAGAAAGAAGGAAACAACGACACCCTGAATCACCTCCCGCTAATCCAGTTCCACAACTTACTTCCCTCTGATGACGTCAGTATCCCAGACTGCACCACTCCTCGTTACCCAGCATTCCTCTGTTCAATTCCGGTCCCCTCTATAAATGTTCCCCCATCAACCCACATGGTTGTTAGCAGTTAACCCAGTGAATGTACTTGGACTGTATAACCTGAAAATTGCATCTTCTTTACAGTATACGGGGCCGGAAAACCCCAAACCTTTATGCTCTTGTGTGTCTTTATTTTACAGTGGCGTAGTCGGCAGGATACTAAATCGTCCGAAAAATGACCGAAGGACAGGATCTGAACACCGTATTAACGACTCTGGCAACCCAACTACAGAAGCTGCAGGTAGAACATGCCGCAACGCAGCGACAACTGGCAGAAACCACCACTAGGCTTGACTCACCTGACGCGGTAAGACCAGAGCCTGCACGGCCCCCGCCTCCGCCTATTGTCCCGCTTTCGGAGGCGGATGATATAGAATCACACCTGGGAATCTTTGAGAGGACTGCCTCTCGGAACCAGTGGCCGCGATCGGACTGGGCGTCCATCTTAGCGCCGTACTTGAAGGGCGCTGCGCAGCGGGCTTATTACGATCTCCCTGAGGAGGAGGCCGCGAGTTATGACAATCTTAAAACTGAAATCCTAAGCCGCTACGGCGTCACGCCGGATCAGCAGGCGAGTGAATGGAGGCTGTGGCGCTTTGATCCTGAAGGCCCGGCCAGAGCGCAAGCCTTTGAGTTCTGGGGCAAGATGGGCCGCTGGCTACGGCCAGAAGGGCCCCACGCTCGAAAGGTCGTGGAACAGGTGGCGTGCGAAGGCCTCATAAATGCCATGCCAGACTATCTCGCCCAGCAGGTCCGGCGACATCCGTACAAGGATATGAAAGGCCTCCTAGAGGTCTTAGAGCGTCAGCTCGCGGTTCACCGATCCGGGGGGACGGAACGGCCGGCTCGTGGAGCCCGACAGGGACATGTTAGCCACCCCGAGCCCAGCCGCCTCACGGCGGAAGCACCAGTAAAGCCCCGGGAGAAGCCGGCCCCGCCGCGCTGTTTCAAGTGCGGGGAGCTCGGCCACATCTTACCAGCCTGTCCCTTATATGTCGAGTCAATGGATTGCAGCGTGGCCCTGACAGAAAGGTACAGTGCTTTGTCTCATCCCTTGGCTGTTCCGAATGTGGGAGTGGTTTTGGTAAATGGATACTCGGTGAGGGCATTGTTTGATTCCGGGAGCAATATCTCTATTGTTGCTTGCCGTTATGTCTTGCCGCGACAGTGGATAAGTCAACGCTTAAAAGTTACCTGTGTGCACGGGGAGACCAGGGCGTATAGAGCCGCAAAATGTTTTATTGCTTGGAAGGGTGCGGTGATTCAACTGGCGGTCGCTGTTCTCCCGGAACCCCCCTTCCCAGTAATATTGGGGCACGACTGGTCAAAGATTAATTGCGGCAAGACGGAATCCACTCCTAGTAATAACTTGGGTCTGGCTGTGAGTGAAACAAAGAAACTCGCTGCGACTCCCATGCCGTGCCATGCGGCAAACACTGATGACGTAGGTCGGCCGGGGGAAGGTGCTCAGGTGACGGACCCTGGCCCGGAACCTCTGGGTGAGGGCCCAAGCCGGAGCACCGACCCCTATTCAGTGACGGACGACCCACTAAGCCGGGTGGAGCTGCAATATAGGGCTACACCGGCTTCTTTCAAACGTGAGCAGTGGAATGATGATTCCCTAAAGTTTGCCAGAAATGCTGTTGTTACTGTGAATGGCCATTTGTCAAGCGATCCCACACCACCGGAGCCCTACTTTATTCTTGAGAACGATCTGTTGTATCGGGTCGCGACTCACGAAGGCGAGATGCGGAAACTGTTGCTAGTTCCGCGGACCTACCGGCGGGAGGTCTGTGAACTAGCGCATGCCCATCTCTTAGGCGCCCATCTAGGGGCAGAGAAAACGTTGGAGAGATTAAAGCTCAGATTTTATTGGCCCTGTATTAACGAGGAAGTCCGGCGTTTCTGTCAATCCTGCCCGGACTGTCAGATTCGCCAGATCCCTAGAAGGGCTCGAGCTCCTCTCGTGCCAATTCCCCTTGTCGATATTCCCTTCGAAAGGATAGGGGTAGACATAGTGGGTCCCCTGGAGCCTTCAAGCCGCGGCCATAAGTATATATTGGTTACGGTAGACTACGCGACTCGCTACCCAGAGGCGGTTCCATTGCGCTCCGCTACAACTAAAACAATCGCACGGGAACTAGTACTTTTCTTTTCCAGAGTGGGAATACCCAAAGAAGTCCTCACGGACCAGGGCACTCCCTTTACTTCGGATACGTTTAGGGAGGTGGCCAAGTTACTGCGAATAAAGCATCTAAAAACGTCTGTTTATCATCCCCAGACCGACGGATTAGTCGAGCGGTTTAATCAGACCCTTAAACAGATGCTACGCAAGGTAGTCAGCACGGACGGTAGGAACTGGGATCAGCTTTTGCCCCTCGTCCTTTTTGCATATCGGGAGGTACCCCAAGCTTCCACGGGCTTTTCTCCATTTGAGTTATTATATGGACGCCAACCCCGGGGACTATTGGACATAGTGAAGGAAGGATGGGAGGAGGAAACCCTTCCTTCTACAAACATAGTGGAATATATTGCGCAACTGCGCGATAGGCTAGCCCACATCAGGCTTATTCTCAAAGATCACCTGACTCGTGCTCAAGCAGCGCAGGCGCGTTGCTACAATAAAAACTCCACCCTCAGGGAATTCCAGCCTGGGGATCGGGTGATGGTGCTTGTACCATCCTCCCACTCTAAATTGTTGGCTCATTGGCTAGGGCCTTACGAGGTTATAGAGAGAAAGGGGCTGGTCGATTATTTGGTCCAACAACCAAACCGCTGACCACGCGAAAGGGTTTATCATGTGAACTTGTTGAAGCCGTGGAGAGTTCGGGAAGAGGCCCTGATCTCCGGTACAACCCTCTCCCTGTTTTCAAAAAAAATGCCACTTAACCTCGGTCCGGATTTGTCCTCGTCCCAACGCCAGGAGTTGGAACAAGCAATACTGGCAGTTCCCGAGGTGGTAAGCGAGACGCCGGGCCGCACCGCGTTGATTGAGCACGACATCAGTACGGATCCCAGGGTGGTAGTCAGGGAAAGGCCCTATCGCCTCCCGGAGGCAAAGCGTGCGGAGGTCGAACTCGAGATCCAGTGGATGTTGGACTTGGATGTTATTGAGGAAAGTCACAGCCCGTGGTCCAGTCCTATTGTCCAGTCCTCTAAGCCCGATGGCTCCTGGAGGTTCTGTAACGACTTTAGACGTCTGAATCAGGTCTCCAAGTTTGATGCCTACCCTATGCCCCGGATAGACGACCTTATTGAGCGACTGGGTACGGCTCAATACTTGACTACTCTTGATATGACCAAAGGGTACTGGCAAATTCCCTTAACGGCATCCGCAAAGGAGAAAACCGCCTTCAGTACCCCTAGTGGACATTGGCACTATAAGGTTCTCCCATTTGGGCTGCACGGGGCACCTGCGACTTTCCAACGTCTGGTCGATAGAGTGCTATGGCCCCACCAGTCCTATTGTGCCGCCTATCTGGATGACGTCGTCATCTATTCCGGCACCTGGGAGGAACATATTGTGCAGGTGTATGCTGTCCTGGCCACATTAGCGAAAGCAGGTCTCTGCATAAACCCTCGGAAGTGTTTTTTTGGTTTAAAGGAGGCCAAATATTTAGGCTACCTAGTGGGGTAGGGACAGGTGAAACCGCAATGTTCCAAAATCAAAGACATCCTTGAATGGCCCCGTCCGAATACCAAGAGACAGGTGCAGGCTTTCTTGGGGTTGGCGGGGTACTACCGCCAGTTTGAGCCCCGTTTCTCTGAGAGGGCAGCACCCTTGACTAACCTGACAAGAAAGGGGGCTCCTTTGTATGTGGTATGGGATCCTACAGCTGACAGAGCATTTCGTGACTTAAAAGCGGCCCTTACCTCGGCACCTGTCTTAAACACACCTGATTTTTCGCTTCCTTTTCTTCTCCAGACCGATGCTTCGGACACAGGCCTGGGGGCAGTGCTGAGCCAGAGCATCGATGGTGTCGAGCACCCCGTTTTTTACCTGAGCCGGAAACTGTTGGACCGGGAGACCAGGTATGCGGCAGTGGAGAGGGAGGCCCTCGCCATCAAGTGGGCGGTTACACATCTGAGGTACTACCTGCTGGGTCGGGAGTTCACCCTTATGACGGACCACGCGGCCCTACAGTGGATGGCATTGCACAGGGAGTCGAATCCCCGAGTCACCAGGTGGTTTTTGGACCTTCAGCCTTACAAGTTTACCGTCACTTATAGGCGGGGTAACCTTCAGGCCAATGCCGATGCCCTCTCCCGGGTTCACGACCTCTCGGTCCGGTCCGCCCGCCCCGATGGGGCTGGGCTGAGGGGGGTGCCCTGTCACGCACGCGCGCATGGGGAGTCGCAGAACGACCCGGGAAAGAGCGTGAAAACTGAAAGCCATATGGGACGGGCAGGCAGCTAACTTTATTTTCTTTATCTTCTCAGAAAGAAGGAAACGACGACACCCTGAATCACCTCCCGCTAATCCAGTTCCACAACTTACTTCCCTCTGATGACGTCAGTATCCCAGACTGCACCACTCCTCGTTACCCAGCATTCCTCTGTTCAATTCCGGTCCCCTCTATAAATGTTCCCCCATCAACCCACATGGTTGTTAGCAGTTAACCCAGTGAATGTACTTGGACTGTATAACCTGAAAATTGCATCTTCTTTACAGTATACAGGGCCGGAAAACCCCAAACCTTTATGCTCTTGTGTGTCTTTATTTTACAAGATATATAGTGTATATGAACACAATGTTCTAATGAAAAATTTATGACTCCCAAAAATGAAATCAAGAAAATATAATGTATCAACAGATATATATGAACATAATGTTAACTGTGCACAATTCATTACTTGCACATTTTTGTAGCAGATTTACTTTGATGTTTCAGGTCATTATCCTGCTACATCACCCAACTTTTACCGAACTTCAGTTGGTAGACAGCCACCCTGACATTATCGTGTTGGACACCTTGAAAAACTTGGCATTTCATTTTTCACTTGATGATGGCAAGCTGTCCAGTCAACAAAGCAGACCCAAATCATGATGCTCCTTACAACGTATTTCACCATTGGGATGATGGTTTCATGTTGGATGCAATACCCTTTTAACTCTTTTAGGGCAGATGTCGATTTTTGTGAAAAGTAAGGGTCGACGGTAGTAATCAACTCTAAACAGTGACAAAACCCACCATTATGTTTTAGTTGGACTCTCTTTACTGGAAGGAAAGTTAGCTTCATTGGTTTGACCAAGATTCCCTGTGCTTGTGTGAGAAGCAACCAATGGCAAAAATGGCATCGACATCAGGCGAGAGGTCGGAGTGAGTGCATAAGGCAAAATACTCTGTGGACGACATTTTGCATATTATTGCTGAATTGGACTCTAATTTTGACACATGTGGTTGAAAACGTACATTGAAAACAGTTGAAAATGTGCGGTACTAGCATCAGCTGATCAGTCCCCAGCTGATCATGGTGCTGAACAGGTTTGTGCAGCTGGTGTGCCTATGGCAACGTTCACCTGGGAGGACAGCCACTTACAATGACAAGAGGTAGAACTCAGATTGTGATGCACTGAGACTACAACCACCGCTAACACCTGGCAGATGTTTTATGTTTATTTCTCTGTGAAACCATTGCTTTGTAGGCTTTTCAGAAAACTTTGTTTGCATATTCTCCCTCTGGTTTCATCGGTACACATAACATTTTGCATATTATATCATGGAGTGTCAAGATGGTTTTTGGCAAATGTTAGACCTGCAAAAATTATTTCTGGTGTTCCAAAGCCTTTATCTGTTGTGTTCTTTTTTTTTTTTTTACCTCATTGAGCATTCTGTGATGTGCCTTTCAAATCATCTTGGCTAGCGCCCACAGCACTAAATTATCTCGATTTCAGTTTGATATCTCCATTAGTTTTTCTAACTGACAAATATCTGAACACTTTGAAATTACTTTGTAACCCTTTCCTGCTTTACGCAATTAAACAATTCTTGATCTCCTTAGACCATGTTTTTGAAAGGCATGCTTCACATCAGCAGATGTTTCTTGTGCACAACAAACTCAAAATGTTTGAGTCTTTTTTTATAGGCCAAACATCTGTAAACCAGACCCCTAATCTTGTTTTACTGGTTGGACTCCAGGTTTGCTAACTCCAGACTCCAGTTAGTTTATATTGAAGTCAACAGCCAAGGGGTTCATATACTTTTTCCAAACTACTCTTGTCAATGTTTGAATGATGTATTCAATATATATACAATGCTATAATGTGTATGTTATTAGGTAAAACAGATTATGTTTGTTCGTTATCGTAACATAGAAGAAGATCAGATGATATTTTGAAACATAATTACACACTAGGGGGTTCCCCCCTGCTCGCTTTGCTCGCCAACCCCTCTCCCCTCCAGCCTGCAGTACGCGCCAGCCACTTTACATCTCTGCCACTTGCATTGTGAAGAGGGGGGCTGAATGCACCCCAAAGACACACGGTTGCTCCTCTGAAACCCCCTCTTAAACGGTGATGGGAAACAAATACTTTTTTTTTTTTTTAACCTCCTCTTTACTCAATCAGCTGCTGGCTTGCTGCTGCTGCCATGTGATCTGCATCTCTCACATCACTTCGAACATTTAAAAGCCTGCACAGCAGCTGTCCTACTCTTTGTCTTTTATTTCCAGCCCCACGCGTGGTTAAATCACTTGGGACAAAGTCTTGTCTTGTGAGATATGAGTTCTTGATATTTTTTAGTTTATAATTTAAAAATGGAATAAGAATCTGAAAATCTACCAACATCACATTAAAGTTTGATAAATTCTAAAAATAATGATACCAAACATATATATGTAGTTATAAAAAAAGCCCGATTTAAAGCGTGACAAACAACGTGACATAAAAACGTCACATAAAATTGTTGCACAAAATCGTTGCACTTTTAGGCTTAGGATTTTATATAGAGAGTAGATAAATGTGGTTATTTCCAAAAGGGTTGCATACTTTTTCTTGCCACTGTACAATTACCAGTGAGAGAAGCAATTTGCTTGGTGATATCTGGCTTTGACACTTAGACTCATGGGGAATTGCAGCCATTTAAATTAAAAGAGGTAATTTAACAGGATGAGAACAATTTGTGGTCTAAATATGAAAGACAGTTTGGATAGGGACTTCATCATAACCCATTAAGATCATACAAACTCCTTGTATCCCTAAGTCACACCAGTCGGACTGTCATTCAAATTTGATCTTTCACTTTTAATGTTAGCCGCTGACATCATAAAGAAGGGAAACAATGATCAAAAACAAAAACATGGCATTCACATATTCAACAAGCCCTCTCCGCCACTGCATTTTGGTGTCAGAAAGCCAAAATTCTAAATTGAATTATTTCTCAGTTGTATTCTAATTTTCATGAAAATATGTAGTGCCTGTTTTAGAGTGATGCCAGAATAAACATAAAAAACATAGATACAAACAGACCCTTACCTTCACTTATGTAGATGTCGCAGTGTGCCTTGACTTATTCTATATTCTATTTTTCTGTTAATGACAAATATGTTCTAAGATTTTTCAAGCAGGGTGACAGACATTTTGAGTAAAGATAGTTATACTCTTCAGTCACCGTACTCTGTACACATAACAATATTAACACTTGTGACCTGACTTGTGATCTCACTGAACCCCCAAACACAACAACAACGACACAGGTATCGGTTTCTTCTTTCTCTTCCTTCCTCTCCTTCCACTCCTCCAAGTGATTTTTGTTCTCCATCTCCTAACTCTGACTCCCCAAATGGAAGTGAGGTGACTTCTTTTATACAAGACCTAGCAGTACTTCTAATGTCAGACTGTAGCCCATGGGAAGCAGTTCTGAGATAGGTAGCACAACTAGTTCTCAATGACTGGGTTAAGTAAAAACAAAGGTGTGATTCACTTCCTGCATACAGAAAGCTATAAATCTCATGTTCTAAAGCCAATTAATAGCCTAACGGTTTGACACAGCATGGCTTATTTGGCACTGCTTGAAGAGAATGCAAATAGTCAGATTTGAAGGGATTAAGCTTTTCTCCGTGATGATGACTGGCTTATGAGCTGATTTAGGATTCCAAGAGCCATTCTCTGAGAACTATGTGCTAGGTTGAACTTGACATTAGAAAGACAAATTGCCCAAGATTAGGCTTTATCTGTTCATATCCAGATCTTCATAATAATTGACTTTCTAGCAAAAGGCACCTACTAGAGTAAACTGTCCAAAACACGTCAGGAATATCTCAGCCAAGCTTCAGCTCTATTCAGTTTCCATACAGTGTGGATGAACAGGTCAACATAAAAAGACAATTTGCAGCAATGTCCAGTTTTACAGACGTAATTGGGGCAATTGACTGAACTCATATTGCAATAAGGGCACCTAGTAAGAATGGAGCCGCTTTTGTTAACAGTTAATGATGACATTCCATTAAAGTACAAGTCATCTGTGATGCCGAGATGAGATATCAAATATCATGACTCGATGGCCTGGGTCAAGTCATGATTTATTTATTTTGAAGGTAGCATTGGCAAAAGGCTTGCTAATGATAATAATTCTTCACATTAATATATCACTATTCTCACCACTCAAAGCACTTCCACGCAGGGAGGACCTGGGACTGTGACGATGCGGGTTCGGCTCCATGCTCCCATCTAACCGTCTCGGGTTTCTCTATATAAGCAGAAGCAGAGAGGACATGGCAGCTGCAGCCCATTAGCCACAGGAACAATCACGGATGTGGGCAGTCTCTCACCTGTGCACTTAGGTGAGAAACGCCCACACCGCAGATCGCCCTGCGGCTTGCTACAGTCAAACGCCCCCTTTTAAGCCGCGAGCACGGTGATTATTTATTTAAATAAAACTGCTGGCCTTTGCTGGGAGAGCTGTGGACCCATAACACCACAGGGACGCAAACCCATGATCTCTTTACTGCAAGGCAGCAGCGCTAGCACTGCTGAACGTGATGGCTGGCTTGTTGGTAAGTCCTATATTATTCTTTGTAATGGCAATCATGTCACAAGGTAATAGTGGCTAAGCACTCAGATGCTGGCTCCCCGACCCATAGTGAACAGAGGAGAGGCGCTGTATTGACACATATGTTCTTGGCACTCTCATTTGTAGAGCTCACCTTTGGGCTCCTCAAATGCAGGTGGCGATGTATGGGTGCATCAGGAGGGAGCTGCTCTACTAGTTAATAAGGGTCATGCAGCAGTGACTGCATATGTACGAAGTTGATTAGAATAGTCTATATGTGGTTGTTTGAGGGTGGCGACCAGGTAGGGTTTGAGGAGAATTCACACATGCATGTTTAAAAGATGATTGTGATTTATAAAGGGTAAACAGCCCACAAATGTGTTTTGTAAATCATATTTTTGTGGGGATACACATTTTTTGTGTTTGCTAGTATAAGCATACTTTCACAATCAAATCCATGCAAAGTTTTATAAATATCCAAAATATCTCTGGAAGTCTGGAAGAACAATTATGCTTTAAAGATTTAGAGATTCCGCAAAGACCCCAAATAATTGGTTACAGCTGGAAATAAGGACTACAGTACATTGTATGTATGGAGGAATATTTTGGAAAATAAATAAATATATAAATAAATAAATAAAGAGCATAAATAAATAAATGTATCACAGAATATGTTTTTGTTGATTATTTACTTAATGTTGTACAAAATAGTTCTCCAAATGCAATATGAAATATGGCTTGAATTTAAAACTGTCACTTTTACTCATCAAAGCTGAGAGGGTGGTGTCACACACATGTGATTGGGAGACAACCTCAGTGCCCATTTGATACCCCTTGAGCCAGGGGTCAATGCTTTCATCTGATGCCTCTCTCCTACCTCTTTCTGTAGAAAGAAAGATTGCCAGACTGGCCTCCGATGACGTCTCTTCCGATTTCCAAACTGGCATCTTCCTCTGAATCTCCTTAAAAAGCCACCCTCTTGGGACAGTCCATCAGAAGACTCGTTTTGTCCTTTTTCCTTTTCCTTTCACCATCATAATATGCGGAGATCACTTCAGAGCCCCACACCTTTATGATCCCTTTTTGTCTGTTCTTTTATAGCGAGTTCCAGTGAGTGCTGTTTTTGATTTGTGAAGCATTCACAGAGTGGTCGTACATGCTTTGCTTGACAGGGAATATCTGTGGTTCAAGCAGCAAAGCTGTGACTGTGCACGCTGACTACATTTACAAGAAAAAGTTTCCCAGAATTATTGTGAGATACAGCTACTTTAGTTTTATAAATTCCAAATTCATCCTTAGCTCCTCCAACTGAATTGCCTGCTGTAAATGTGTCATTTGATAGCTGTAGGTTTACGTCCAGTGAAATGACGATTAACCATTTAAAACACAGCACTTGCTAGAGACCAACTTCTCACCTTTGACAAGTGAAAGTGACAATTTTAAATTCAAGCTGTATTTCATGTTGCATTTGGCAGAATATTACAGATAAATCGAAATAAATGAGTAAGTGGCAACACACATATTCTGTGAAGAATGTATTATTAACACTACCATTTCATACACTTTTTTCTTTATTTGTCACATTGCACAATACTTTTATTTATTTCACTATTTATTTATGCATTCTGATTTTGCCTGAAATATTCTTCCATAAGCATTCACCACAGATGCCCGAGTTCCTAAATTGGTCTTCTTCTGCCATGCCTGTGACAGGATTAGCACCCTCTAGTGTCTCGATGTCATTTTAGCAGCTACTTGCCCATGTGGAATGCTTTCCAATTGGACTCCTGTTTGCTTTTACCTTGAAGTTAACCTCTTAAAGTTCATGTTCTGGAGCAGCAGGGGTGTCCATTCACTAGTACTGTAAGAATATTTTAAGAGAAATTAAAAATGTTCCTTAAAAAGAGAAAGACAAGGAAATAATGTGTGGTTTATCACTGAATGCAACAGCTTAGGACAGGGGTGTCCAAACTTTTTTCACTGGGGGCCATATACAGAGAAATATACGAAGGGCTGGGCCACCCATTAGAGGTGAGGTATATTGCTTCACCTCCTGTGTATTAAGCTAGCAAAATCAGTCAAATATAGGCAAATTATGCTTCAAAATTGAATTTGCTTAAAGAAAAACCCATTAATGGGTTTTCATTTATTGTATTACAAAGTGCTCTCATCACTTGCAATTGAGTAAAAATCAAAAGCACAAGCTTTATCTGACACTTGATGTTTTAAGTTAGCTGACAAATCTTCAATTGGCCGCACAACTGCGTTTCTGGACAAGCAAATGTTGTTGAATTCCTGCATTTCCTCCAAGCACAGTATTCCTGCGGCTTTAGTGAGGCACTGTTTTATGAAGTCACCATCTGAGAAAGGTTTCCCTTGACGGGCATTGAGTTGCGCTACTTCGTAACTGGCTATTGTGGCATTTTCTTGTGTGTTGTCAGCATGGAAAAAATACTGTTGTTGAGCTAGCAGACAAGCTGCCATTTGGTTAACTTTCTGTTCTCGCTCGGCACCAGTGTGGGACGTGTAGGTCGGATGTTTGGTTTCGTAGTGTCGACACACATTATACACTTTCATCACTGCAATAGTTTCATTGGAAATCAAATAGACACACTTGCCCTTGAACTCTAGGAAAAAATATCCATTTTCCCATTGTGTCTGAAATTTTCTCTCGCTATTGCACGTTTCTTTAGTTCTGCCATTTTTGGTCACCCGTAACAAAATTGTTCTTTGGTTGCGCTTGTTTGTGAAGACACTGCCTTGATCAAGACAGTAGCCCCATCTTGTGTTAAACCTAAAAAGTACAATACAGTTAAAAACAAGTTTCGTGTGTGGGCCATATTTCATCATATTTTTAGAATTTGCAGTGGGCCAATTAAAAATGGACCACGGGCCGTAGTTTGGACACCCCAAATTTAATTCTATTTTGCAGACTCTTTTAAAAATCATGGGGAAAGCAGATCAGGTAATTAGTTCTCAATAATCTATTAATAATTAAATATGCAGAAAGGTGCTATATAAAAATAGTTATTGTATATATTTTTTAATAGTGAAGTCTGATTAGTTCATACATTAAATCATCTAATTGTATGTAAATCTACAACTGTTTTTCTTTCCTCCATATTCTCTTACCCAATTAAAGTTCCATGTGCAAAGCCACAGTGTCAGCAGCGATTAAAATCTGCCTGTAATAACCCTTACGTTCTCCTAGAATCGCTTTAAGCGTATCTTGGCAGCGGGAGCTTGGAAGGACAGGATTTCTGATGCGATTGATTGCCGCCTCCCTCCACAAAAGCAAATGAAATCATTAACTCAGTGAAGTGCACGCTTGTGTGAATGAGTGATGCGGCGCGCCATCGTAACTGTTGACTCGCCACGTCCCTTGGGTTTCTTTCAAAGCAGGCTTGTCTTCAGCAACATAATGAGATTTTCTGCTGTGTGACTTTTTTTAACAGTGCAATTAAGGGAAAATTGGGTACCTTCTGAGGCCAGGCACTTCACAATCCGCTACAACCCATGCTTCAGTTTTCTTTTCTTCTTTTTTTTTAATATTGTTTCGTATACTGAGTAATACATTTAAGAAAATCTATTAACACTGACTGAATTACTGTCTCATACTTCCTGTGATTTTGTCTTTTCCTTTCTGGATGACTACTTGCTCTTGGGTCATGTACAGCTGGCTTTAGCAAGTGATGAAAAGAGTGAAGCTGAGGTCACATGATGGGCTCATCATGGAATCACATGGTGATGTTTGTCATTTACACATCATAAAGTCAGTTTCAGCCATCAGAAAATAAAATTGCAAGGTTAATTTCTTTATGTCAGACTAGCTGCACACACAGAGCCATGGATGCATGAAGATCTCTTCCATTGACTTCAACTACCACATTAAGATGAAGAAGAAACCCTCACAAAACTAAGACAGAAAAAAAATGGGTCATGGATGGGACATTGCTGATCTTCAGCTAGGTGTGTCTTTGTATGCTAAGTTAGTGCCTAAGATATACGCTGGGGCACCATACATTGTGGGAGATATTAGGTGTTATGGAAAGGCCTGATAACAAACAGAAGAAAAAAATGGCAACAGATTAGTAACAAGTGAGTATGTGAACAAATAAACACAACGAAATATAAAAAAGAGGTGAGATACAGCACAACTTCTAACGTTGACCAGATTTCCTCAAACCTGCACAAATCAAATTTATTAAATCTAATAAAAGTATGACTTCTTGGTGAGGAGCTAGGTTGCAACTGTGGAGATCCTTCTCCTGTTTGGATCTTGGGCAACAAGACCCCCTTGTATGGCCTTGGGCTTTGGAATCAGAAGACTCCACTCTGGCAGAACATGGATGCCCCCGGCTATCTAGGAAAATGACAACATGGCCTAACTTTGTAGGGTGAGACACAGACACCAAATCTGGAGTGTCCACTGGAGAGGGATCAGGCAGAAATAATGATTAAAATTATTATTGGGGTCATGGGCAGCAAACTGCAATAGCTGAATTCACGAACAGCAACAGTGGAATGGGTATGCAGACAGCAAAAGTAAAGCATCCACTCCTTGTGTCGCAGGCAGCAAAACTGTAATGACCCCAGGTCATGGGCTGCAGTACTGGACTGACCACTGGCCACTGTTGGGCTTGCATTCAGCATAAGAGAAGCTCTCCAGACAAAGATTTGAGCAGCATTTTTGAAATGTTCCATCTGACTGGGATTTCTGAATGTTTGGACCACTTGACTGGCTAAAACATTTAAATGAAACAATAAATAGAAAGACAAATTAACCAAGAAAAGAGCTTAGTAACCTCAAAATCTTACCATTGTGTTGCATTACATCTTCTTTTACAACACTCTGTAAAATCCTGGGAAATAAGGAGACCAGTTGCTGTAGTTCTGAACATAAAATGTTGCTCCATTCTTGCCTGATATAGGATTTCAGCTACTTAGCAATTTAGGGTCACTTTTGTCACATTTTTTCAGATCATAATGCGGCAAATGTTCTCAATGGGTGACAGGTCTTGACTGTAGGCAGGCCAATTTAGCACCCAGAATCTTTTACTAAGAAGTCATGCTGTTGTATTATGTGCAGAATGCGGTTCAGCATTATCTTTGCAAAGTAAGCAAGGCCTTCTCTGAAAAAGACATTGCCTGGATTGCAGCCTATCTTGCTTTAAAACCTACGCATGTCGCTCATCATTAATGATGCCTTCTCAGATGTGCACTAATGCACCTCCATACCATCACTGATGCTGGCTTCTGAACTGTGCGCTGATATCATACCAGATGGACCCTCTCCTCTTTACCCCTTTATTAAAACAGGCTTAATGGTAAATCTATAAGTTTCAATCTCATCACTCATTTATGAGCCTGGGTTTAGTTACAATGTGCCTTACATCCCTTTTCCTTTTTCATTGGACACTTTAGCCCTTACATTCTTCTTTCCTTGTTTTTCTTGTTGCCTTTCTTCATCAGACATTCCAGGCCTGGTTTGGACAATGAGACGCACAAATGTACACCACATGGTTTACTAGCTTATGCCAGCCCCTGACTTTTGTTCCTTGGACAATACCACCATCTTGTGGACGCCGGGTGACATTACTCCTGAGCAGGGGCACAGACACCAGACAGACAGACAGACAGACAGACAGACGTATTATTTGTTTATACATAGAGAGATCTACAGCATATGCATACAGCGTCTAAAAAAGTATTCCCACCTTGGATGTTTTTACATTGTATTATCGTGCAACATTGAATCCCATTGATTTGGCTTTTCTGATACTGTCCAACAGGAAATGACTCTTCAATGTCATCGTGAAAACAGAGCTCTTCAGATTGGTCTAAATTGATTACAAAAAAATCATCGATACTTGATCTCATAAGTATTCACCCCTTCAAGTCAGTTTTTAGTAGATGCACGTTTTGTAGCTATTCCAGCCTTCCGTCAGTGTGGACAGGTCTTTCTATCAGCTGTACACAACTGGACACTGCAATTTTTCCATTTCCTTTTTGCAAAACTGCTCAGACTCTATCAGATTGCATGAGGATCCTGAGTCAACAGCCTTTTGCAAGTCCAGCCGCAAATTCTAATTTGGATTGAGATCTGGACTTTGACTCAGGCACCCCAGAAGAATAAGTTTTTTTTTTAACAACTCTTTTCCCACAAGGTGCCAGTTGCTTACAGACTGCATCAAACTTTTCTCTAGCATTTCCGTTTGTTTTGTTGCATTTGTTTTATCCTCTGCTTTCCTAAGTGTTCTAGGGTCTGCTGCAAAGAAGCATTCTATCACCACATTGCTTCACGCTAGGAATGATGGTGTATTTTGGATAGTGTGTAGTGTTGGGCATCTCTTGAACTTTCTTCCAGCTCATTTCCCAGTCTCCCATATGCCATCTGGAAAACTGTAACTAAGATTTTATTTGTGTTTATTTATTTATTTACTAGAGGGCTTCACGCCCTGCTAACTTTGCTCGCCAACCCTGAGGCCTGTGCTACACGCCAGCCACTTCGCATCTCTGCTGCTCGCGTATGTGGATTTCACTTTCACCAAACAACAAATCTTTTAATTCTCGCGGATAGGCCTCTTCATTGGGAAGAAACACTACTTTTCCCTGATGGCAACATGAATTAGACGATCTACAAGTTTCCGACTTTAAGTTTAAATCCGAACAATATATTCAATCTGTTTTTGCTGTTCCATTATTTCACCGAGTAATAATTTCCGTTTGTTTGCGCTAATGCGATCTTTACTATAATTTTTTTAAGACTTTCGAATTTTAGTACTTTCTTTATCTCTAACCTGCTCTGCATGTGTATTGCAGCAACGTTTTTGAATTCTTTACGATGTTCTACTTTGTCAGCTACTCTTTGTCTTTTATTTCCACCCCCGGGCATGGTTAAATCTCATGGCACAAAGTCTCATCTCTCGGAACATGAAAGTATCTCTCTGAAATAGTCTCTTCTCATCCCAGGATTTTTTTTTATAATAGAGTGATTTATTTTAACAGTAGCTTTCTTTTTGCTATTCTCCCGTAAAATTGTAACTGGTGAAGTACCTGGGCAACAGTCGTTGTCTGCATCGTCTCTCCAATCTCAACCCTGTACCTTTTAACTTGTTCAGAGTTCTCATAGTTCTCTTGATGGCCTCCTTCAGAATTCTTCTTCTTGTATGATCACCCCGTGTTTGTGCCCATGGAACATTTACAGCTGTAGCATGCCATTTCCATATCTTAATGATTGACAACTGAATTCTGGGTGTTTAATGACTTGATATTTTCTTGTCTTCTTTTTCTTGATTGGAGTGTTTTTCTGACTTCATTGTGTAGGTTAGTCCATAATTACTGACTCACTACCAGTTGAACCACTTATACTGCCCAACCTTAACCCCAGACAGGAGATCTTCTTTGAACTAATTTTGTGACTTCTAAATCTAATTAGCTGAACCAATGAGGATTTAGGTGTGCCATATTAATACTTATGTGATCAATTATTTTGTGATTTATAATTTTAACTAATGTAGACCATTTTGCAGAGATTTGTTTTCCCTTTGACATAAAAGAGTATTTTGTTTTGCTGATCAGTGTCAAAAAAGGCAAATTAAATCCATTGTGATTTAATGTTGCATAGCAATAAAAATATGAAAACATCCAGGGGCTGAAAACTTTTTACTGTGACTGTATGTTAATAATTTACATGTGTCCTGTCTTTTTCTGGATGAGATCTCTTTTTCCATTTTCAGTTCCATACTGTAAGGTAATAGTAAAAGGTGGGAAAAGTAAATGGATGCTTCCCGTATATTGGACTGATATGGTCAATGTAGTAGATGACCATTTACAAGAAGTTCTGCATTGTATAAGGACATTTTGAAAAAGATGAAGGAGAAATTGGAGTCCAGAATTGTCATGAAGGAACAGGAGTTTACAGTTCCGTAGTTTTAGAAGTTGTTAATAATTATATTCCATTGGGAGAAAACAGTGAGGAACAGGAGGATTGACCCTGAAACAAATAACAGGGAACGCTGTCTGGGCCCCACTAATTAACCAATGTAGATAACAGAATTTTGGAAAAGCTCTACGTTTTTCTTTTCCTTGGGACCTGATTGTTGCTTTACTGCTTTATATTTTTCAAGGATCGGTTCATAAACCGTCTGAACTTTACACTCTATACACATCACCTTGCAGAGACTCATTAATTTGGACTATGAAATGTAGTGTTATTTGCCTTGCTTTCTCTTCGAGCACACTGCTTTTAATTGTCTTCAGTGCAATAGATTTATTAATTTTTATATTTATACATTTCTTAATTTGAATCAGCTAAAAATATTCCAATCTATTGTATAACAGTGTTACCTTTCTTCACCAGAGGAAGAGCATGGTTACAATAGGAGGGCTAGAGAAGCCAGCAAGCCATCGCTCTTTAGTGGCCTCTGCCTGCCCTTTTGTTTTGTTATCCTATGAAATGACCAAAGGTTCGGGGTGTTTAGAAAGTCTCCTATTTCTCCACTTCCACTCATTGCATGAGCTCCTTACATGTACATTAAAGCAGTTCGCTTTAATGCTCTGAGACACTGGGTTTAAACAGACTTATAGGTCTGCACTGTTTATCCCTTCTGCACAGTCTTGAGGGTCGATTCTGTAGTGCCCCCTATTTTGTATTTAGTGTATTGGTCCCAATATCCACATTTTAAAGGCATGGTAGTGGGGATGAGCTCCAGTGACTGAAGTGTGGCAGGTCTGTTTCCTTCTTCAGACTTTTTAACCTCTGATCTTTTGCATTTTGCAAATTTCCTGATTTAGCTTAAATTTTGAATATTGTTTTCTTTAGTAATGGCACTATTTGAGATAAAGAATTGTTTACTAACACTGATTCATAAATACTTGATTTCAATGTATACAATTTGAAGCCTGGTCCTCCGTGTCTGGTAAGGCACTGAGTTATCACGTTTTGGAAGTAAAAATTGTAATCTCTCCGCGTATTAATCAGCTTTACTGTGCCAGGCTGCGTCTGCTCCCAAGTGCGAATTCCTGCCTTTTATGCACAAATTGAAAAATGGCTTCGCTTGTATCCACTAGTGCGTCAGTTTGTTTGACAAATGTCTCGGCAGGTTAAAATAATTAGGATGAGTAATATATTCCTAATTAGATGCAAACATCAGAGGCAAAGGACGTTCCTTCCTGTAGTTACAAAAATGCGTTATCAATATTTCATTATTACATTTCCCGCATTTAGCCTATCTGTGCTGTCTAAATTAATTTCAGCAGAATCCTTGTCATTTTTATTACTTTTATTTCTAATGGTCCTTTTTCATTAGAACAATGCTTTTTCTTTTTTAATCAATGAAGTTAAAGCTTACTCAGCCTGGCAGCGCCTGGCATCCTCAGTAATGAGAAATGCAGTTCTTCTCTGTGAGACTCCACAGAGATACCAGCCTTTACAAAGCCCCGCTCAAAAGAATCCACATGCCGGCCTTTACACTTTATCATTCACGAGAATTCATATCAAAATGGCAAAATGTTTTTTATCAGCAGTGTTCACAGAACATCCTCACTAATGCTGACTTGAAAAGTCAATTCAGTAAAAGCCTGTTAATTATGGAGCTGCAGAGCCTCACTTTAAAGACAGAAAGCCTTATTATTGATGGCTATTTAGAGTTCATGTTTTCCTCTATTTATTCAAAAGGGACCTTCAAATCACAATCTACAATTTGAGACCTAGCAGGTTAAGTGACTCTGGAGACGGGATTAAACCTGCAGCCTTGTACCTTTACCACTAGGAGACCCCACTGCCACAATCAGTTTCATTACATGGACTCCTGGGATATATGTGCTCTCAGTCTGTGGATCTGATATGCTTTGGAAAAAAAACATTCTTTCTTAACTGCCTTCATGTCTGAGAAACTGATAAGGTAGATTGACCAGCTCTGGGTATTTCAATTTTCTTCCCACCAAGACATGCATATTAGTGGGTGTGAGCGTACCATTGTGTACTGTAACTGACAGGACCCTGGTGCCAGGGCGGTGAATTAGATTAATATGTTTGGGAAATGGATGGATGAATGGAGGAATGAAGTGACCTGATAAGTATGGCTGTTTTACACCGAAGACACATAACTGATTATGTATTATGTATATTAGTTTAAAAGTCAAAGAAATAGCAACAGTACCAGAAGTCATCATAGAGAACTCCTTTGCAGGGCATGTTGTCTTTTTATTATGTGTCACACACATGTGCATCGTAGGCAGTTAAAGTGTCTAAATGAGAGTAATTCCATGACAGAACAGGGGGTGGCAGAGTGCACTGACCTTCTTTCTCGCTTTCCTGCAGACCGTTCATGGGAAATTCCACCTGGCCCTGATGACGTCAATTTCGGTTTCCCGGCCCTTCTGATGACACCACTTCTGGTTCTGGGCCTTCTGATTATGTCACTTCCAGTTCTGGGTCTTCTGATGATGTCACATTCCGGGTTCGAACCTATGGAAGAGGACCCTTCTGTTTTCACCCTGGATGACCTCACTTCCCTTGCTGGCCTTTAAAACCGCCATATTTACCCTAATTCATCAGTTCTGTTTTGGACTCCATACTGAGAACATCAGTGTGAACAATTTATCCTTTTGCGGCCAAAAACTATTATACAGGTGGCTGCCCCAAAACTTTTTCTGACTCTTGCATCTGTTTATCGGGACATTTGTTATATTATTTATTATTGAAGAGTAATTGTAGTTTTGTCACTCAAAAATTTAAAATGACTGAGTACAGAAAGACATACAGGAAATCAAGACATATATTTTGTCATGCCAGGCCTTAAATCCAAGTATCAACCTGGCAGGATATGGCTGAATTTCAGATAAGTATTCAGTCCCTGGAGTAAATCTGAATGAACAGAAGAAAACGTGCAAATTTGTTTGAAATTCAAAACACACTGGCCATTCTGATTTATACTTTTGTTACCAGATGAAGTCCTGGTACAAGCTGGAGTTCAGTGACTTTGTTTCAAATGCAAGTGGACAATGGTGCAGATGGATGCCTCTAAACCTGCTTTCTTAACAAGCCCGGTGTGCCTAGCACAATGGGCAATGCCCACCTGCCTGGAAGGAGCCTGAATTTTGCATGTCTAAAGGCCAATTAAATTATTTTTGCTGTAGGACTGAAAGATGGACTGGAGTCTCAGTTGATTTGTTTCAAGTGTGTCTGTAAGCTTCTTTCCTTTGTGAAAGGAGTTGAAATGCTATTAATTTTGTGTTATAAAATAATGACGGATTGATTGATGGCCTATGAGGAACAGAGCTGGGAGCGGAACATGCTTATGATTGACATGTTTGGGACACTTCTTTAAAATAAAAGAATTATTTTTTGTAGTGTTACACATGGTTTTGGTTAAAATCCATCCATCCATCCATTATCCAACCCGCTATATCCTAACGCAGGGTCACGTGGGTCTGCTGGAGCCAACACAGTGTGCCAGCCCACTGCAGGGCACACACACACACACACAAAGCACACACTAGGGACCATTTAGAGTCACCAATGCACCTAACCTGCATGTCTTTGGACTGTGGGAGGAAACCAGAGTACCAGAAGGAAACCCATGCAGACATGGGGAGAACATGCAAACTCCATGCAGGGAGGAACCGGGAAGCGAACCCAGGTCTCCTAACTGCAGGGCAGCAGTGCTACCCACTGCACTTAAAATGGTTTTCTAAAAAGTTTTCTATTCACTGAGCTAACAGAAGCATGATAATTCAGACTTCAAGAGGTACTTTTTAAAATTCATTTCTAAAAGGACTAAAAAATGCACTGAAAGTCTGGTTGGAAGTTAAAGATTTCACAGCTTCAAGGAGCTACAAAGTTTCTTTGACTTTTTTTATTTGCTTCAAAATTTTCACTTTCTAAATAGTTGATGTTGACTGGGGTCAAATTCTAAGTGCCTTGCAATAAGTTTCAAAAACTTGACTTGTTCGAGCTGAATGTAAACTTAAAATCAGACTTTTGAGTCACTGAAGGTAACAAAAATCATGAAGTTGCCAAACTTGGGTGTCTGAATGAAAAAACAAGATGAATATTTTTCATATCACACACAAATCTTATTCATTTGCCCATACATTTTGCTGACCTGCTTACTTCAATTCAGGACTGCTAGGGGCCTGGCCTGTTAGCCTTAGGCTGGCCCACCATAGACCACACCTCCTTATACCAAGTTACCAATCAACTTCATAAAGGCAAGTGTGAGATATGAGAAGAAACAGGAAATTGACATGAACAGAAAATGATGTTAGGAGAATATGCTAGCACCGGACCGACATCAACTGATATAGGATTTGAAACCTCAAGATGCTGACCTTCTTAAGATTTCAAGGATTAATAAAATATCAGTGAAACATCGAACTTTTAATTTCAGGGTCCAGAGTTGTGGAATGTTCTCCCTGCTAATATAAGAGTAGCTACTTCAGTCTCAGCTTTTAAATCCAGGCTGAAGACTTAATTTAGTCTAGTATACCCTGACTAGAGCTGCTGATTAGATGTGCATACTGCATTTCTGCTTGTTAGTTATTTGTACAGAAATATTATTATCACAATATTTATAAAGCATTATTCTGTTTCCCTTCTCAATATCAGGGTGTGGCAGTTGGTGCCACTGCTCTCCAGCCAAGATGTTCTCCTGAGAATGGAAAGGTCTTCTCAGATAAAGGAGCATTGGAATCATCGGATGGAAAGATTCTTTCATCAGCCTGGACCACCAGCACAGACTCCATTATAGAAAACCCAGGAGTGGGTAGGCTGCCACAGTCTCCAGGACTGTGTCTTTATTTTTGACTTATGCAGTTTTAACTGTTGTCAACTGGCTGTAGCTCAACAATTAATTAATGGACTCTATGGCATCTAGGGGGTGCCACTGAGCCACAAACCTCAGACACAATTGCACAGACAGGTTGTGACAGATGTCTGGGGCTCTTACCCAGCTGGGAGGCTGATATTTTGGAGCAGATGTGCACAGAACACTGCTTCCCCTGGTGTGCTAGATGGCATAACCCCCTCCCGCCCCCTAACCCGCGGGTTGGAGTGGCACCGCGGATTACGGCAGGGCTCTATGGGAAATGCGGTTTGGCACATCCCTGTTGCATTCCATTAGGGGCCGCCAGGGGGAGCTGCAGAGCCCTACTTTGGGCTTCCACCACACCTGGGAGTGATTCCTGACCTCCCTAACAAGCCACCTGCAATACTCCCGGGTATAACTTAAAAGGAGCGGCCTCACTTCATTTGGGGAGCCAGAATCGGGAGAATGAGGAGTAAGCTTGCCAGAGAGGGAGTCTAGGCAGAAAGAGGAAAAGGAAGAAAGAAGAAAAGAAAGTGCTGTGTGCTGTACACATTGTACTATGCTGTTTGTGGGAGCAGTTTGGGAAGCGTTCTCACTGAAAATAAATTCTGTTGTGCTTGAACATGTGCCTGGTGTCTGCTTGTGTTGGGTTTGGGCAGTTGGAGCACCCCCGTGTGGTCACAAAGTCCTAGGTTCATAATCAATGTTATTTAACAAAGTACCTTTCCAAGCACTCCTTTTCCAATTTCTTGGCACAAACAAATCCTTTCCTTAGTTTTCCTCTGTACCCCTTCTACTCTTTATTCCTACTAGATGAGTGTTGCCATTCTAAACTCCCAACTCTGACTCACTGGGCCAAGAGGGAGGCTCTTTCTTTTAACTCCCAACCCGGGAGTACTTCCTGGGCTCAATCTGTTGCCTCATGGAAGCACTTCTGGGTTAGGCAGGGCCACCCTAGTCACTCGCCAGTTAATTCTCAGCGGAACCCCCCACCCGGGAGCCACCACAGAACCCAACAGGGCAGGCATATGGGACCATTACTCCCATGCTGCCCTGTGGGGGTCAGTCAAGGGCCCTGTCAGAAGAGATGCTACCACTCATTGTATGGGAGAACAATCTACCCATAGCAGGCAGTTTCCCACTGTCTCGCATTTCTGGCCACCTGACAGGGAAAGGAACTGCCAACCAGTCTGGCCAGATAGCTTCCCCAGCCATAATGTCCATCCACGCCTGCTAGAATGCCAGCTATGGTGCATCTGCTGCTGCAACATCCCTCCATGTTAACCTCCTGGCACATAAAATAATCCCTCATTTTGGCTTCTATTCCAGATAAGGGAGCAGGTCCCATCCCAATTGAGACCCTGGTCAGACCATCACAACAGATATTGCTGGTTTCCATTTCAGTTTAATCAGTTCTGCCTTGTTCTTTTGTGTGTTTCAACAAATCTGCATTATAAGTGTACCAGTTCTGCATTTAGTAATTACTATACTTTTATTTTAACTGAGAATTGTTCACAGTGCTCTGCACCTACAATCAATGAAGAATGCTAAACAAAAAATAAGTTGAATTGTAGGGCTAATTGCTGTACAACCACAAAACAAAAGTAAAACATTAAGAAATTATTTAATTTTTCAAAAGTATTATTGGGTGGCATGCTTTTTCGTAGCTCTTGGGAACAAATTGTAACTCAGACAAGTATAGTACCTAAAAAAAGAATTCACCCCTTTGGAAGTTTTCTCATTTTATTGTTATACAACAATGAATCTTAGTCGGTTTAATTTGGATTTTTTGACACTTGCACTTTAATGTCAAAATGAAAACAGATCTCTGCAAAGTGGTATAAGTTAATTACAGGTATAAAACACCAAATAATTGATCTCATAGTGTGTACCCCTTCAAGTCAGTATTTAGTAGATGCACTTTTGGCAGCCGTGGAAGCACTGAGTTTGTGTTCACAGCTCCATATCAGCTTTGCACATCTGAACACTGCAATTTTTTCCATTCCTCTTTTCAAAATTGCTTAATCTCTGTCAGGTTACATGGTGATGGTGAGCAAAGAGACTTTTTTCAGTTCCAGCCAATTCTGAATTCTGAAATCCCTCCAAGACATCAATATTGTTGTTTTTATGCCATTCCCATGTAGCTTTGGAATTGTGATTAAGGTTGTTGTTTTACTAGAAAAAAAATCTTCTCTCATGTGTAGTTTTCTTACAGGCTGTATAAGTTTTCCTCCAAGATATCCCTGTGTTTTGTAACTTTCATTTTGCCCTCTGCCCTCATTAGTCTTCCAGTGCCTGCCACGACCATGCTTCATAGTGAGGATGGCTTGTCTTTGATATGTCAACACAGTGTTTAGGCTCATGGCCAAAAAGCTTGGGTTTAGTCTTATTCTTCAACCTAACATTTGATCCTCCATGTTCCTTTTGTCAAACTGTAGCTGTAGATGTTTTAACAGTGGCTTACTCATTGCCACTTTCCCATAAAGCTGCAGCTGCTGAAGCACCTGGGCAACATACATTGTGTGCACAGTTACTCCAAACTGTGGCTTGTAACTCTTTTAGAGTTTTCATAGAACTCTTGGTGGCCTCCCTCACTCCGCCTGCTCTAGGCAGATTTACAGCTGTGCCATAGTCTTTCCATTTCTTAATGGTTGAAATAATTGGACTCCAGGGGATATTCAGTGACTTGGGTCGTTGTGTAGGTTAGGCCTCTTTACTGACTAACCACAAGTTGGACCATCCAGCTTCAGGAGGATTTATACTATAATCAATTGAAACCCCTCAACTCCTGACAGGAGATCTCCATTGAACTAATGACGTGACTTCTAAAGGTAATTGGCTGTGCCACTGATGATTTATGAGTTTCATTTTAAAGAAGGTAAATACTTATGTAATTAATTATTTTGTATCTTAATGTTGTGGTCGTCAGAGGGAATGATGGGTTGAAAGAGAAGATAAATGTTGGGGTGCGAATCCGGCCTTCCCCATTTACTTCCAAATTTTAAATAAAATAGCACGTAGTGACACGAATACAAACAAAACACATTGCCCTCTGGCATTCTGTCAAAAAAAATCACTGCCTATTAAGGTTTCCTCATTCACTTTGCTCAGGAGTTGAAGGATCTTCAGGTTTCCAGTCAGCAAGTGACTCCTCCTTCCGGCTGGCTGATTTTTATGGTACTGGGATTGGAAGGGGTGGAGTCAATTGCCCTCATTGGGTGGTTTCTTGTCACTGTAGAGGTAAAGGAAGATGACACAGCAGCAGTGCCTCCATTTGACCCACGGTGAAATTACATACCTGGAAGGAACCTGGAGGGTGACCCTCTGATGGGTATGCATGACAGCATATAATTAATTTTGTTCACTTTGCAGAGATATATTTTCTTTTTTACATTAAATGATCTTTCTTTGTTGATCAATGTCAAAAAAAGCCAGTGATCCAATGTCCATCCATCCATTTTCTTAACCTGGTTATACGGAGCAGGGTTACAGGGAAGCTGAAGTTTATCACAGCAAGCATCAGGTGCTAGGCAGGATCAATCCCAGGATGAACATACACATATACAGTACATCCTAGGGGCAATCTAACAATTGCAATTCACCTTACCTGCATTTAAAATAAAAATCTGCAAAAACATCCAATGGGGTGGATTCCATTTTTAGGCACTGTACCTGGGTAGATTTTGCACAATCTCATGTGATTCTCACTGGGTGATCCGGGTACGCTTGTCGACTGGCACCCCATCTACTATAGATGGGTATTTTTCTGTACCTGATGTTGCTGGGATAGGGTTTGACCCAGCCAGCTTGAATTATTGGACTTGATTATATTGTAGATAGATGGATTGATCGAGTAGTATCTCTGTCTTGCTGGAAGGAAGATCAGGTAGGTGTGTATTTCTTTTTTTTTTTTTTTTTTACTTATTTGCTTGTATATTTTATCCTTGGAAGGAAATGTCATGAACCAGAAGTAAATGCCTCCATTATTCCCCATTCCCACATGCACTCAAGAAGTGCTGTCCATTTTTTAATCAACCCTCTAAGTAGAGCCTGATTGATTTTGCTCTCTTGCATGTTTAATTACATCAACAATTCCCAAAGCCAGCAGTCTCGTTTCGAAGAGTGTCAGTGAGATACATTTGAGTCACAGCAGGATCGCAGCTAAGAGGCTGAGTTTGCTCACTTGCTCACACACTTGCATGCCGCCTCTCTCTATCTCTCTCATGAGCAGGAAAAGAAAATGGAAAGAAGTGACAGCAGCTTCAGACTGCAGTACCAATCAATTTATATTATATAATGTCTTTCATGTTACAAGTCATTTAGATAGATTCCAAGTAATGCAATTGTTCAGTTTTAGAGCAGTAAGCATGTTTTAGCTCCTCATTTGAGCCCAGGACGTCTTCTTCTTCCTCTTCTTCTTTTTTCCCCACTTCTATGTGAGGTCAATGTGCTTGATCAACCTTCTGCAAAACAGCTCCGTCCTGCACCTCCTCCTTTTCTTTCCCCTGCCCAGCTTTCTTTAAATGCTTCTTCTAGACTAACTAACTTCAGCCGAGCCCATCCATGGCCTAGTATCTCTCGTTCACTTCCCACAGGGGTAAGGCGAGGGCCCTGCATGTTGTTTATGGGGTACATTCTAGGATTTTCTAAAGAAGATTGGATTAATTCCATCATTACGGTGTTGTCTGGGTTTTACAACCGGATGCCCTTCCTGACCCTAACCCTCTCTGTTTATCCAGGCTTGGGACTGGCACCAAGTTGGGCTGGTTTGCTTCCCTGGTGGCCAAAATTCATCAGAGTCTCAGGGACCTAAACTACCTGTGCAAGTCTCAGGGAGGAGGTCTGTAAATACGAATTGATTTTTGGGTTCTTTACTCTAGGATACGAAATCCAATTATCAATTGATTAACAGAAAATAGATGCTTTATTGTTTATTTTATTTTACTTTCTCATTGTTGCAGTATTTAAAGAATTGGCACATAGGTTAATACTGTGCCACAACTCCAGGTCATTGTGCAAGGAGTTAGCATGTTTCTTGCCATATTCCTTTTCTCTTATTCATTGGCAAGTGTAAATTGACTTGCTGTGAAAATTGGCATATGCATGAGTGGGATCTACAATGCGTCGGTGTCCTGTCCAGAACCTATGCCCCATGTTGACTTCTCCCAAGCCTATAATATCAGGTAAGTGTGCTCAGAGAATGGATGAATGGATGGTGTAAAAGCTGATGCATCCAAAGAATTGATATGCACAAATGTTAATGAAGCTGTGTCCTGTCTAGTACATGCTACTCTACTGTGATACCAATTGTGATATAAATAGAACTCCACAACAACGGAAAAGAGTTGGGGACTGAGCCCATATAACGTCCAATGGACAATAAATACAAAAAGGCAATAATTCAGATCAAAATACTTTTACAGCAATTGACAATGATACATTACATTCATCAAGAATGATACAACACATTTATCCAGAACACAGGGACACAGTTGGAAACTTGTTAAGAGTAAATTTCGCACAAATATTAGGAAGTTTTTCTTTACACAAAGAACGATAGACACTTGGAATAAGCTACCAAGTAGTGTGGTAGACAGTAAGACTTTAGGGACTTTCAAAACTTGACTTGATGTTTTTTTGGAAGAAATAAGTGGATAGGACTGGCGAGCTTTGTTGGGCTGAATGGCCTGTTCTTGTCTAGAGTGTTCTAATGTTCTAATGCTCTAATTAGACAAGATGGCATTTTATACTGTGGAAAAATGGCTGACGGAAATGAATTCATAGCACGTAATAGCAGTCAGACAGAAGTGACGTCATCATTGGGTGCCGGAAGTGACGTGATGCTGGAAGAGACATCATCGAGGTGGAGCCGAAAGTGACGTCATGTCGAAGGTTCCGGAAGTAACGTCATGGCAAAGTGGAAGTGACACTTGGCAGCCATCTTGGGGAGCCAGAAGTATGGAAGGTACGTTATATTTCTTCTTTTTGTCTGACGAGAGAGAGGGAGGCATTAGTACCATATATCAACCCTTGTCTCACAATATTTCACTCACCTCTGGGTTTGTTGACTGCCTCCTAACCGCACGTGTGTGACACAATAAAACAACAGAAGGGAAGGCATATCTTCAAAGGCTTCACTTAAACTCTCCTCTTGAAGAGCTTATCTAATTCAAAGTAGCACATGTTGCCAGTGAAATATGCATCTTGCTTTTAATATTTCATTGAGATATGAGAGCTTGCCCTATGGACCCATTAAAACCTTTTCCAGCAGTTTCCAGAGTTCTGGGCCCTTTTTAGCCTCTGCTAGCTAAGAAAAGCAATTTTTTTTAATATATGTTATAAGTGACTTTTAAAGATCTCAAACCTCACACCAGTCAGATTTTAATCCATTGGATGAAGAGAGTGGGTGTCTAGCGATTGCTGGTCCCAAGGACTTGAGATCATTGACGTTAGTGAAAATGGCCTGTACGATTATATGGCACTAAATTTTGACACACAAAACAAATGGAAACTAGCAGGAGAAAGGTAGGTGTAGCTTGTCATCACTAGGGGGTGATTTCATTTGATTTTTTTTATATACTTTATGAATCCCCAAGGGGAAAGGAGATCAGAGAGCAGGGTCAGCCACCTGGATGATATAAAGTAACATGATCTGTCCAGGTTAAGGCATCCTATCAGAAGTAATGTTGCCTCATACAGTAGACCGGGTAAATAAGATGATCTCCTGTTTATTGTCAAGTGTTCATCATTAAAAATTGAGGAGATGAAGCAGCTGGGAGCTGTTTTGTGTCCTCAGGGCTGTATTGTCCAAACCCACTCTTTGTGAAGGAACAAGGGCAGCTAACATCCCTGAAAAGCAGCACTTTACATATGGTGCACACCGGGAAGTTGTCCTCACTGAAAAGTGCTACACAAATCCAAATGAAGGTCAGACCCTACTGGGATGTGCTTTACCCAGTTGCATTTTATATACTTCCTATGATTATTAAACAAGTGTGCCAGAGCCTCCTTGCACTGCCCGTCATCCATGCCCACTCTGCTGCTGTGTGTGGCAAGTCTTTTGTGTGTAGCCAAACAGCAGAGACCTTTGGAGCAGCCCTGAGGCTTCATAATCAGGTTCCTGTACATTTGAGAGCCATTATTACCTCAATAAGTGACAGAATATTTTCTGAGTTTCTAAAAATTCCATAAGAGTGGAAATGATGATGTGACCCAGCTGAGGAAAGCAAACTGTTCCATGCAATAAACTTATTTTTATTCAAACTTTTATTGGCTTATGCAGGCATTCATTAGAAATGAATGGCAGATTTATCCCCAAAGGGCACTTGAAGCGTCCTCCAGAAAGCACGGCACACACATCTGTGCAGAATCTTGACGAAGGAGACCTCAAGCTTTAGAGGAAAAGCAAAGCTGCAAGGAATTGGGGGCAGGGGAGGGGTTGGAGACTTTATTCATTTTATTTTGCTATATTTTAAGTGCATATGGATAAATGAAGAATTAAGTACCAACAGCTTACAGGCAGATGTGGACACTGTTTGGCATTTGTTACGTATTACTTAATAGATAAAAGTAAGTCAGCATGACCTTGAAAATGAGTACATTTATAAATTACTAACAAGATGTTGATTAGTGGGAAGCACAGTGACACAGTGGTTAGCTTTAATGGTTCAGGATTTAAGCATCCTGGGTTTAAATTCCCTGCCTAGTTGTGAACTACACAGGATCTCCATGGATACTCTGGTTTTCAAAAATAGCCCTGCAGAGGCGTTTGCGTGAATTGGCCCAGTGATTGTCCAGCTCTTTCCTTGTTTATACTTGACTCGCAGGGTAGCCTCTAGTCAATAGTGACTCTGAATTAAATTAAGCATGTTTGAGAATGGGATTTTGACCAGGGCTTAATTTTTGATTTTATCTATTGTGACAGATAGGGTATGCCACCGAGTCCCAAACCCTGACACAACCAGTACCAATACAGGCAATACAATACAGTTCCAAACAGAGGTTTTTATTATAAAAATACCTCAATTATCCCCAGAGTAGCAACAATGGATTACAATGCTTCTTCCTCCTTTTTCTTCTCCATCTACCTCCCTCCAGTGAGTGTTGCCTTCTTTCCTCCTGACTATGACTCCCTGAAGGATGCTGGACAGCTTCCTTTTATGTCGGACCCAGGATTATTTCCAGTGCCAGGGTATAGTCTGATGGAAGCAATTTTGGGTCAAGCAGAAGTCCTGAAAAACAGGAATCATGAATCCCTGCAACACTCCTTGGTGGAACTCATGAGACTCTGCAGGGCTGACTCACAGCACTACAACTCCCATCATGCCGTGCAGAGCTCCACATGGTTACAGAGGGCTTGGGATGTTGCCATCTAGCTGGTTGGAGACATATTACAGAAAACAAGCCTTCCCCCATTGCTCCTTTGCTTTATTATGAGACCCTTACCCAGACTGGATGCCAGTCCATCACTGTCCTTCCATTCTGGCATCCCTTCTCTACAAAGGTCCTCCTATTCTTCTGGGTGGGATGAGGGATAATCGTGCCTGGCACTTCTAATATATATAAAAATTTCTTTTTTCTTTACTTTTCCAAAGCTTTTTTAATTCAGTGTTGTGGTAAGCTGGAGCCAATCCCAGTGGCACCAGGGTAAAGGCAAAATGAAGTTCTCAAAGAGATCCCAGCCTATAGCAGGACTAACAAATTATATATATATAATTTGTTAGTCCTGCTATAGGCTATATACTCTTCTATCTATCTATCTATCTATCTATCTATCTATCTATCTATCTATCTATCTATCTATCTATCTATCTATCTATCTATCTATCTATCTATCTATCTATCTATCTATCTATCTATCTATCTATCTATCTATCTATCTATCTATCTATCTATCTATCTATCTATCTATTCAGTGTTTTTGCCTAGCATCAATCCAAAAGGCAACAAAGTATATCTAATAACAAAGAAGCTTGGGCTAAAGTCCAATGATTATAGTTATCAGATCTGTGGCCTTATGTTTTGAACCCTTGGGTGAATAGAGGTACTGAGCTATCAGCCAATTGGCAGTGGTTGGCGAGCTGGCTTATATGACTGGAGCAAGTGTCTTTAGGGATACATCTGGAAAACCCAAGGACATTCTCCCTGCCCATCTGGACTAGTTACCAAATGGTACTGCTTGAGATAAGTTTAATTCTTACCTCTGACAAATCATCTTATACATGAGGACAAGAGGACAGAATTATGATCAAAATGCGGCCACTAGACCCTTAGGATCCATCAGCAGCTTACTACACCAGTGGTATTTGCCCAGGTAAAGAAAGATGCCTTCTGTGCACTGCAAATAGAAGGGTCTCTGGTTTTGACTAACATATCAACAGCCCGTGAAGGCCAATGTTGTAGTGGTCAAAACAAATGCCAACCTGAGGCCAACTAAATCTCAGGAATGTTGCTTTAAACAAGAGTAAATGAACATTGACCTCAAATACTGATTTCATTAAGAGGAAATTATACATTTTATAGATATGGTCTCCTGAGTTGGGCAGTGTAGTCTTCTGGTCATGCTAAGATCATTTTTGTGTGGAATGTTTTCCAAATACTTTGGCTTTCCTTCTCCATTCCAAACATGTTAGGTGAATTTGTGATCCTGAATTGACCCCGTTTGATAGAGCAAATCCTGTGGTAGATTAATGCCAGTCCAGAGTTGGTTACTGCTTTGTGGCTGATCCTACAAGGGGGTCTCTGGCTCCCTGCGACCTTAAATTGGATTAGGTAGATTGGAGATTGTTATGTTATGTTATGTTATGTTGTTACCCTGCATTGTAGTGTTTCACAGAGGAACATAAATGTGCTGGAATTACACTCATGCCATGATTTAAAAGTATCTCTCAACTTGACTTTGGGGAGTCCTGAGTTGGGAGAGTTTCTGGAACAGGGACACATGCGAAGGAGAGTAGAAAAAGGCCCAAGTAATGAAGAGAAGAGGTTAGAAGTCTTATTTGTAAAGGTGAATAGTGTTCTTAATATTAATAGACTGTTGCCATTTTGCATCTGTTGGTCTTAGTGTGGCATCATGATGATGTCAAGACCTTCCTCCTGGTGTTTGAGAGGATGGCTGCCCACCAACATTGGCCTCAGTACAAATGGGCTCAGCTCCTAGCTTCCTTACTTACCAGAGAAGCCCAGTGCACATACTATGACCTGGAGGAATAGGAGGCCACTGACTATTTTACTCTGAAGCGAGAGATCCTTGCCTGGTATGGCCTTACCACTGGCAGCCAGGGCTAGCATTATAGAGACTAGCATTACAACACCAAGAAACCCACTAGAGCCCAGGCATTCAACCTCTGGGGCAAATTGGCTTGTTGGATGTGCCCCAGAGAAAATTCAGTCAAAAGAATTGTTGAAATGGTGGCTGGTGACTTCCTACGCCACACCCTTCCAGAGCATCTTGTCTGGCCCATTAGAAGACAGTAGTGGGCAGTGTGACAGATAGAGGGCGCTGTCGTCCTCTTGAACCCTCTGACTAGACTCCAGACACCAGGTAAAAGCCCAAATATTATTTTTATTTGAACAATCACGTGCACAAAGCACCCTCCACTCCACAATACTCATAAATCACCAATAATCACCAATAATCAATCAATACAATCCTCCACACTCCCAGACGCGTTGCCTCCCTTCCACCCAGCTCAGCTCGACGTCTGGGATTTCCCATAGTCCTTTTATAGTCCTTGAAGTGTTTTGCCTTCTCTGTCCACGTGACCTGGAACACCTCCAGGTCAGATAAAAACTCTTCTTCTTCACCCCAGAAACACGTCATTCTTCCTGTCGCTATGACTACGACGTACTTCCGGTTTATAGGGCACATAATAGTCTCTGGGCCTTCCTGCAGCGTCCCCTGGAGGTTCCCATGGTATCCAGCAGGGCTGTGATGAAAAACTCCACTGTCCATGATTCCCTGATGGAACTCGGCGCACCTCTATGTTGCAGGCCGTGCTCCACCTGGCAGCCTGGGGGTATTGGCTGGGATAAAAGGCCGGCCATGTCCCACAGCAGACATGGAAGAGCTCACCGATCAAGCATCACCGGGTGGCCTGCCAGACTGCGAACCCAGTGGAGTGCCGCCAATCCTGCCCCACACAAGTGCAAAGAACAGATTTCGAGACCAGAGAGTCAGAGATGTCCCCACAGAAAAGGAAGCACACACCACCACTGATTAGGTGCTAACACTACTGAAAGGCAGGACACATGGTTGAACACTGTAGCCCGAGGGGAAGACCCAATGGAATGCAGCTGGGATCAGGGAGAAAGGTATTGTCCTGCAACCATGGCCAACCCTCTAATGGTTCGGTTTTCAGGTGCGGCTCGACTGAGTGGACACACATTGTCCATGCCCTCTATAATTCCAGCAGCAAAACATCCAATACAATGGAATGAGGGCCAGTCTAACCTGTATCCATGTCTCAGACATAGCCCACTACAGTCTGCTGGTTGTTAGCCCAGAGATGCCTACGAAGGTTACATGTGGTGGTATTGACCAAACCACTGTATGTGGTGATTTTGGGAAGAGACTGGCCCTACAGAAAAACCAACAGGGAAATGCTGTACCTGCCTGGAAGGATGAGCCTAGTTGTGGGCGGCAAGACACCGCCCAGAGGAATGACCCAACTATGCAAGAGAACAGGTAAAGGGGCGACCACGTAGTACAACTTAGCAGATCTGGGGCCTCATGTATAAACGGTGCGTATGCACAGAAATGTTGCGTACGAACGTTTCCACGCTCAAATCGTGATGTATAAAACCTAAACTTTGCGTAAAGCCACGCACATTTCCACGGTACCTCATATCCTGGCGTACGCAATTTCTCCACTCGGTTTTGCAGACTGGCGGCACCTAGCATCAAAGCAGTGCTACTGTTCCTGTGTGGTCACCCTTTCTTTCTTAGACCCACATTCCTGACGCAGCTTTATAAATACACTGAAATTAACTGCATATTGTTTATTAGTGTAATGCATCTGATTGTAATTAACCTGTAGCAATATAATGGTCCAGGGAATAGCCATAGTATTCCAAATACTATAACTGCTTTAGCATTGTTACGCTCACTGCATCTTCTTCTTTCAGCTGCTCCCGTTAAGGGTTGCCACAGCGGATCATCTTTTTCCATATTACTCTCACTGCACCACTCGGAGTATTTATATCACTGTATCTGAGTGGGGAAATACAGCAGCAGCTGATCGGAAAGAGAATTATCGGTATACAGTTTCAAGCACACACTACCTCAGCCACAACACGCCAAAGCCTTTCCTGTATGGACCTCACGTTTCAGAAACAGTTTCATCCCAAGAACTATAAACGCACTCAATCAGTCCATCAAGTGCTCTTTGTAGAACTGTTTGTACTTATAAGTACAATTACCCCACTGTAAACTTGCACTACAGTTATAATATTGCACAATGTGCACCACTTTATAAAGCGCGTATGATGACGATATCATTTTTAAGATGAAATGCAGCAAAATATGTTGCTTATAGTATATAGATAAAACTTTAACTTCATTTAAATAATCTGCATTGTTAATAATTAAACATGTGAGGACACGGTGCCGCAGCGCTAGCTAGTTCACGGATAGCTCCTGCTTGCACTGTATTATTGCTGGTGCTGACGCAACACTGGAAGGATAGACAGATAGAATAATTAAACACGTACTACGAAGATATTTCAATGTTCCTTAAAAGTTTTGAAGAATCGGCGTTCTAAGCTTACAGATGGCTTAACGTCTATTACAGAGCTGATCGTGTGGCGATTGGGTATTTGGAGAAAGAAAAGGAAGGACAGGAATTGGAGGTTAGTACGTTTGAAAGAGACAGTACTTCTGTAATAAATTATTTCATCGAAGGTCGCACATGGTTCAGCAAGCCTCTTGCGTGAGATATGAACAATCACTGCTCCACCGTGTTCCCATGTTTAATAACATGCTTTCATTCCTGTCATCATGAAAAAGATATCACGTATACATCTCAGTATTTTAATTCTTCAGAGAGCTGTAATATAACGAATGTAATGGATTCTGTGTCCTGTCGGAGTTCACACACATAGAGCACATAGAAGATCAAACACAGAACAAAGCATTTAACGTGCTACTTGAGAAACTAGTAAAATAAACGATTTTAAGATGAAGTTTATGATGCTCTACTTTAATGACAAAATAAACTACGTGATTAAAGTGGAAATTTCGAGATTAAAGTTGACATTTCGTGCTTTTTTCCCACTGTGTGCCTATTTTTTTCTCTGTACCCTAATAAGCTTTCATATGACACTCAGACGGTCCGTTGCGAGTCGCCTTTTCATGCCGACTTTGATATGTGATTTCTTTTTTATTTCGGGCACTATGTGACTTTGTGAACTTGAGCTTTCGAGTTTCTCCGACACTATGTCACTCGATCAACTTTCTTTTGTTGATTATACCACTGTTTAAACCAACAAATAGTACGTTTCTCCTTTGCCTCCACTTGGTATTCGCTGAATTTCTTATATTTTCCCCCGTGCTTTTCCCATTGTCTTTTCACAGAAGGCTATTTATATCGATTTGCATAGTCAAAGAGGCATAATTCTGGGAGGAGTTGGGGGTGGGACAGAAGGCGCGTGCACGTGCGTTACTTTTCACGCTGATCGGGATTTATGTAGTGGAAGAACGTGAAAGTTTGCGTATGCACAGATTCCTGCATCTGGATTTTTCTGTGCGTATGCACATTCCCGCTATTGTGCTTACGCCATGTTATAGTGTGAGTTCTATGCACGGCGTTATACATGATGCCCCTGGTGATGAGAGATGACGACACTACCAACCTAGTAATACCTCACCCAAACACTGACCTCGGGACTTCTGCCAAGGCCACCCAGACCCTATTACCACACTCACTGCCCATGTCCTTCAAATGAGAATAGTGGAACAATGACTCTCTGAAGCATGCAAGGAATGAAGTAGCCAAAGTACAACGTATATGGTCAGGCCACCAATGGGTCCTTGCTCTCCTGGCCTCATGTTAATTAATGATTTACTGTATCAGGTGAAGAAGCATCAATGCGAGGAAAAAAAGCCAATTCCTTATCCTGCTCCCCTACATACATGTGATACTGTATGTGAACTAGCATGTGCCCATCTCCCGGAGGCACACCTCGGCGCTGGAAAAACCCTAGAATGAATAACAGGATGCTTTTGGCCTAGCGTTCATGAGGAGGTGCACCATTTTTGCAGGTCCTGCCCAGATTGCTAACTCACTCAAATACCTCTTCAATACCACACCCCTAACTGACATCCTGTTCGAACAGATCGGCATGGACATTGTCAGTGCATCTGAACCATCAGCATGGGGTTATAAGTACATCCTGGTCCTTGTTGATTACACCACCTGATACCCAGAGGCCATACCCCAACAGGAGGCTAACTATAAATCTATCAACCTGGGAACTAGTAGGGATCATTTCACATGTTAGTATCCTCACCGACCAGGGCACACCTTTCACATCGCACACCTTCAGGGAGGTCACCAAACTACTCTGTATCAAGCACCTGAATACGACCATTTACCAGTCCCAGATAGAAGGATTGGTTGCGTTCAAGCAGATGTTGAGGAAGGTGGTATGGATGGACAGGAGGGACAAGGATCAGCTCCTGCCAATCATCTTGTTTGCCTTCCTCATGGTCCCACAGGCCTCTATGGGGTTCTCCTTCTTCAAGCACCTGTATGGTCGACAACCCCGAGGACTAATTGACCTCATTAGGGAGGGCTGAGAGGAGAAGGTAACCCCACCATTTCAAAACATGCTGGAGTATATTGCCGGTCTGTGTGATTGCTTTGCATGACTCTGCATCCCTGGTGAAAGAGCATCTTGTGTATACTCAGAGCGGTCAGGCTCATCTCTATGACTGGGGCTCACAGCTTTGTGAATTCTTCCCGGAAGGCAGGGTGAGGGTACTGATCTGTAAATCTCATTCTAAGCTCCTGGCCCACTGCCAGGGGCCATATGAAATATGAGAGCACAAATGACTCATATATTATATGGTCTACCAGCCCAATTGATGCCCAAGGAAATACGTGTACCACGTAAACCTCCTGAAACCCTGGGTGGACTGTGACACCAGGGAGACAACGGCCACTGTTGTTGCCGAATAATTAAATTACAGGGACACCCTAACCCTAACAGACGTAGAGCTGGGCATATGTCGGATACTGGACCTTGGAGTAATAAAGGTCAGCCATAGTTCTTGGTCCTGCCCAATCATACTAGTCCCAAAGCCTGATTTGAGCTGGTAGTTTTATAATGACTTCCACTGACTCAATCAGGTCTTTCAATTCAATACCTATCCCATGCCCAGAGTGGATGACCTCATGGAGCATCTTGGAAACACCTGGAGCCTCATGTATAACGCCATGTATAGAATTCACACTAAAACATGGTGTATGGACAAAAGTGGAAATGTACGTATACACAAAAAAATCCAGATGCATAAATCTGTGTGTACACCAAGTTCCACGCACTTCCCCTTTACAAATCCCAACAAATGTGAAATTTAACACAGCCCCACACTGACTCCTCCCAGAATTTCTCATATTTTAATATGCAAATCAATATAAATATCACCTTCCGTTAAAGTGTTTGGTTAAAAGGAAGCATTTCAGTGAATGATGAAAGTGGTAGTAAAGAAAAACATACTATTTGTTGGGTTACACCGTGGTATAAGAAACAAAAGCATGGCAGAGACACTTGAAAGGTGAAGTTCAGAAAACTGCACAGTGCCTGAAAGAAAAAAGAAGTGGTCAGATATCACAGTCAACATGAAAAGGCAAGTTGCAGCCCAGCGTCTGTTTATTCTGTTTCAGACAATATTACAAAAACTGACCCTCATGCAATGGTCAGGTGGTGATGATGCTGCTGTGCCGAGTACATCTTCGGGCCCTGGCTAAACACACACCTCTGCTTCGGAAACCACTGGGAGGCCATATGGCATTGTGCTGATGGAATGTTCTGGAGTCACAAAATGCAATAGTGGATTCTGTAAGAGATGTGGCCAATGAATTAAGGAATATAAGGTTGATGTGATATGTGATGTTGTGATATTGACCACAAATTAAATGAATTGGTTAAAAAATAAATTCTGCCTCTGATTATCTGTTTTTACATTCTGCTAATTACATTCAAATAAAGTTGTACTGCTGTCCAATTTGACTGATCATTTGGTGGTCAGTTTCATTATAGCACGTCTCTTCAGGTACATGGTTGCACACTACAACACAGTTTCTGTGCACTATAGAGAAGCACATTAATAGAGTGGAAATGCTTTCTATGTAAATAAGTAAATTCATTCCCTGAAGGTGCTTTTATAGCGTAGTGATGGCACCAAGTGCCACAACGGACTGATTCTCTGCTCTTTACTTTGAGGTGACTCACTATCCTTAAAAGGACTGCTTGTCTTTTGCCACACAAGTTAGAAAAAGCACCTGGACTGTGCTAAGTTGCTGTTTTTATAGGTTTTCCAGCTATAGATGATCTAAAGTCAGCTCATTCTTTTGGTGATTCATCTCTTGCTGATGCAACTTGTCTAAACTGTTGCAATAGCAATGTGCATGCAGTTGACCATTTTGACATTTGGAAAACCGGATGTTGCTGCGAATTGCATTATTATGTTTTCCAGTTTAACCACAGTGTAAGGAAATCGTATTTATCTGAATGACAAGCAGATAATACCATCCTATCCAGCTGGCATGGCACAACTCAGTGATGATTGTGAAATACCTGATCGGTCAGCAAGTTCACGTTGAAAAGCTCCTATGGCTAAAATCCCTGAGAGCGGACAGAACCTGCAAAGGAGCAGGTACAGCACAGTTCCTCAAAGTCTGCCTTTGTAAAGTCAGCGCCAGTCAGCACACAGCTCCAAGATGACAGCTCTTGAAAATTGAAATCGACTTAGAAGCCAGTCATCATCTGTAAATATGCGCTCTCTTCTAATTCTTCCATTTACAATTTCTTCTAACAACGCTAAAGCAGCTATGGCAGTTGGAATAGTTTGACCATTCCATGCACCATTATATTGTTACAGAATCATTACAATCAAGTGAATTAAATTTGTAAATGATATGCAATTAATTTCGATGTATTTGATGAAACCTGCATCATAGATGTGAATCTAAAAAAGAAAAGTAGACCACAGAAACAGTAGCACTGCTCTGATGCTGACTGCCACCAGTTTGCAAAACTGAGCAGAAAGTGCGTACGCAAGCGGGATCCTGCTGTGAAAATGTACTTGGCTTTACACCAAGTTTAGTTTTTGTACATCTCAAAGTGAGTATGGAAACAGATGTATGCAACATTTTTGTGTGTACACACCATTTATACAAGAGGCCCCTCGTATCTGTTCACCCTCAACATGAGGAAGGGCTATTGGTAGATCCCCCTGACAGACACAGCAAAGAAAGAAACGTGTTCAGTACCCCTAGTGGCCACGGGCAGTACTGTGCCTTACCCTTTGGGCAGTACAGGGCCCCTGTGACCTTTCAGTGTCTGGTGGACATATTGCTAATACCTCATAACACCTGTAGTGCTGTCTACCAAGACAATGTGGTCATCTATTCCAGCACCTGGACAGGCCATCTGCAGCATGTTTCAGATATTCTTTGTACCATCTGCAAAGCAGGCCTCCAAATCAATCCACAGAAATGCTTTTTTGGGCTGACCTAGGCTAAATATTTAGGCTAAAGCGCTATATAAATGTAATGAATTATTATTATTATTATGTGGTGGGCAGAGGACAAATTAAACCACAGTCGAACAAAGTAGCCACCAAGTACTATTGGGCTAAGCTGAAAATAAAGAGGCAGATATAGGCTTTTCTTGGACTATAAGGTTAGAATTGTCGGTTTGTCTCTGTGTTTGTCAGCTGTGTCTCTTATGCAGCTCACAAAAAAGAAGGCACCATGAACCAGGTCGTTGATGGAGCTAAGCATCCAGTCAGTTATCTTAGCTGGAAACTGCTGGACTGGAAGACGCGGTATGTGGTGATTGAAAGGAAGATGTCACCATCAGATGAGAAATCAACAAACTCTAATATTACCTCCTGGGAAGAGAGTTCACCCTGGTTACAGACCACGCTCCCCTCCAGTGGCTCTGCTCCCATAGTGTCCCTGAGCCACCAACCATACAGGTTCATACACCGATAAGGGAGCATCCATGCCAACGCTGATGCCCTCTCCAGAGCTGACTTCACGGCTAGATCTGATCATGCCTCATTTAGTCTTTTAAGACTATACCCTTTTAAAAGAAGGCTGGATTGCCTTTTTACTTCACTCCTCTTTATACACAACAACCTTTCATCCTCCAAGTGAAATTATCTGTAGGTAGTTTCAAAAGCTGCGCTCATACTTTTATAGCACTAGGAATGATAGACAGTTACTTTTGTCATTATCTTGGGTATGCATTTACCTGAAATATTTTAGAGGAATGGAAACAATGTGCTAAGCAGCTGCAGACACTTGTTTTACTTCTGGGTTCTTCTATAACACATCACTTCCAAATGTCTCTGTACCTTCCTTCATTGGCTTTTGCTTATTTGAAAACTTGATGTTTTTGTGAACAGAGAAGAGAAGAGAAGAGATCATTCCCTCAGGAAAGACAGTGCCAATAATCTGTGTTAAAAATTAGTTATTTACAAGTTTGTTTTGCTGTTATAATCATGCCTCTAAAATATGGAAGGCATCTTTTGCTGAAAGTAGAGCATTCGCTACATTAAAATTGGCATATTTGGTAAAGTTTAAGGCTTATGTGTCATGTTGTGTTTCTACTGGGGCTTTCATTGGCTATAATTGTAACATGCTGGAGTAGATGATTTTTTTGTTCCTTTTATAAATACAACTAAACAATGCATCTTTCTAGGGCAAATGGATGTATGACATGAAGGTGAAAAAATAACTTAAACTTCAAATGTACCCAAATGTACCCTTTGATGATGTTATATTGTGGCTCACTGTTGTTTACTCTGTTGTAATAAATACTTGATTAACTGCTTAAATACTTGATTTGCTGATGAACCAAACAAAGATTAAATCCTACAAACACAGGACAATTGGATTACTGAAAATGAAGCGGGACATGCTTCTTTAATTCAAGAGCACAAATGTGACATTGAAGCAGAGGAGCAGTCCGTGCCAGGATATAAGCTCAGACCTTTAAAAATGCCAATTTAGGTCAGCAGAGCACAAATCTAAGAAAGGATTTTATTAAACCCGATACACCAAAGAGGAGTTGCATTAAATGGCTCTTTGCTTTTTTTTTTTAATCTTTTTCTTCTTCCTAATGTAGACATTGAATTTGAGCCTCTATGAGAGAAATTGCTGTTATTTCAATGAGGAAGCAAAGGCTGCCTTGGTATTTGATGCTAATTGCTTTTAGATGAAGAGAGCAGGTCTTGCGGTCACACTCAGTGCCATCCCCTTCAGCATGAAGGTTTGTCAGGGTGACATCTACCCAGCGTGCCACCAATCCTGCCTACATCTTCTACTGTAAATGTCTGCTTTTCTTCTTGTTAATTTATTTTTTAAATTGTGTGTTATGAAAATTGATACTTTTATGACGGCAGAAATTTAAAGAACCACACTCTAAATTTTCTGCTATGACACATCCATAAAATGAATTGTTGATAATGACCTTAACTGGGGTGCCATAATGCAAGGAGTATATGTAGAAACAATGTCCTCTACTGCATGCAGTGAAAGGATCAAAATATAATTTAAAGAGTCTGAAACTGAGGAAGTGTATGTGAAGGGCATCATACCACCAACTTTGAGACAGCAGCTCTGTTTACCATGCCAGACAATGGAGGATGCACTTGAAGATGCTGATTAGAAATCGGGCAAGGGCATCCACCTCAGAGGTGAAACTGTAGCCTGTGGACTGGCGAGCTTTGTTGGGCTGAATGGCCTGTTCTCGTCTAGAGTGTTCTAGTGTTCTGTGGCCTCATTAGCTATCACCCTCTATTCACTGATGGCAACCATGCCACTCCGGCCACTGAGAGTCACATTTCTGAGATTCTGCCTGGTACAGTGAGGTTGGGTGGTTGGAGTTGGTGGCAGTAGCCCGGTTCTAATGCAAGTAAGTTAATATAATATTAAGGAATACCAACTGGGTAAAAACATGTGCTGATGAAAATATGATGCTGCTGTACATTTTAACAATGAAAATTTGGTCAGTGGACCACTGTATCACAACTCTCTGCCTATTTGACTGAAGTTGCTTTTAATAGTATTAAAGCAACAGTATGCATCACATTATAATGTTTTTAAAGCATTGCTTGACATTAATTTTGAATAATAAAATTACAGAACCAAATCCACCAGATCATACTGACCACCATGGTGGTTCATATAAAGCTTTAACATTGATTTACACAATGGCTGATTTATGTATATCTGCACAATAAACACACACAAAAAATGACACACAGATATCACAAAATACTTGGAATATGTGCATTAAAAACACTAATAGATTATTATACGTACAGATGAACATGTCATCCACTTAGAAGTATGCTGGTCATGTGTCATTGTTGTGTGGCTAAATACTTTCGGCTGCATAATTTTTATTTAGCACTGGGGACAAATAAAGTTCTATCTATCTATCTATCTATCTATCTATCTATCTATCTATCTATCTATCTATCTATCTATCTATCTATCTATCTATCTATCTATCTATCTATCTATCTATCTATCTATCTATCTATCTATCTATCTATCTAATGATTGTACTGAACGTTTAAGGCCCTAGATTTTTATAATCTGACAGAGCTCTGATTGGCTTACATGCTTCCACATAAGCTTACTGTAGCAATTTAACGTATTTGGCTAATTTCAACACATATTTGAACATGAGGGGTTTACAACTAGTGGTGATTAAATCATTTGTGTGAAAATAAATTTGTAGTGAAACTGAGCATGTTTCATTTAGCAAAAAAAATATTTGTAAAACAAATGGACTTTCATTGCCAGTTAAATTCAAGCCATTGACACAAAAAGAAAGGTTTTTATTTTCTGTCTGGTAGCATGTTCATGCATTCATTTTGTGTGTGTCTGCCTGTCATTTAGTATTTAAACAAAGATCTCTAGTCTCTCTATTATAAAAAAAAATCTTGGAAGGCTTGGAAGGAGACGAGACGTGATTTTCTCGGAGACACTTTAACGTCCCGTGAGACAAGGCAGTGAGACAAAAGGACAGCTGCTGTACAGGCTGTTAAATGTTCGAAGCGCTACACGATATGCATATCACGCAGCACGGCAGCAGCAGCAACCTAGTAGCTGATCGAGCAAAGAGGAGGTAAAAAAAAAATGTATTTGTTTCCCATTGTATCACCATTTAATAGGAGGTTTCGGAGGAGCGACCACATCTCCTTAGTGTGTATTCAGCCCCCCTCATCACCACATGAGCGACAAAGACATGAAAACGAAAAATAATTACCAGACTCATGTCCTGTCACATCCATCCATCCATTTTCTAACCCGCTGAATCCGAACACAGGGTCACGGGGGTCTGCTGGAGCCAATCCCAGCCAACACAGGACACAAGGCAGGAAACAATCCTGGGCAGGGTGCCAACCCACCGCAGGACACACACAAACACACCCACACACCAAGCACACACTAGGGCCAATTTAGAATCACCAATCCACATAACCTGCATGTCTTTGGACTGTGGGAGGAAACCGGAGCGCCCGAAGGAAACCCACACAGACACGGGGAGAACATGCAAACTCTACGCAGGGAGGACCTGGGAAGCGAACCCGGGTCTCCTAACTGCGAGGCAGCAGCGCTACCACTGCGCCACCGTGCCGCCGTCCTGTCACATATTGTATTTTATTTTGTTGTTCCTTCAGATGTGTTTACACTGGTGAAAGGATGCCTGCTTTGCCAATTATGATGGAAATCTTGGTGATTGCAATTCTTAAGATGCATCAGAGAGAGCAATGAAAATCAAAGCTCCATGGCTCAAAGAGCATGCAAACCCTCATCTGAAGGAATCAAGAAACTGGAATGGGTAGTTGCCTGATAATGGCACTGGTGCAAGCATTTTATGCCTAGTGAGTTTTCTTGCTGTGAAAACACAGCAGTGTGCATGATGTGTCATTTTGTGGAATATGTGCTGCATGTCACAATTTTGGAAAGGGTACTGCACCTCCATGGTGATGTGAATGAGAGACATAAATTGAATTGATTTGACAAATGTGTGACTGGGTACCTTCAATACACAGCTGCAGAAAAACACAGATTAAAGTGTAAACAAATCTTTAGGGAGGTGAGGTTTGGGTTTTGGTGGTCTCCCCCTGCAGCAGTGAAGATGCCAGTTGTTCACAGGACCTACACACTCCCACACTCACTCATATGGAGCCAATTTAAAGATACTAATTAACGTAATCTGATGTAGGAGAAGAATACTGTATATGCAGACATGGGGACAACATCCAAACCACTCAATGACCAAGGCAAGATTCAAACCCAGTCTTCTGGAGTTATGCCAGAATTACTAAATATTTGCTAATATAAAGTGAACAAGAGTTGTGCTCACTTTGTGATTTGTATTCATGCACACAGACCACCCAGCCACGTCATGAGCTAATGGTGCTGGAGGCAGAACCCATCACCTTAATAATTTTAGTGTAGTGGACTAGAACCCAAGTGATAGATAGGCAATGTGCTAGCCGTTTGTCAAGATTTCTTTGACTCTCTCTGATTTTTAATCATCTCAGCCAAATGTAAACAGATAAATTCCAGCCTGACTCTTTCCCTTAATATTACATTTTTTTAATGAACACTGTCTTAAGATGATGTGAAAGGTTTCATTTGTCCATCATTAATGTATATGACACGTTTCATATTTAGATGCAAATAGTGCTTTAAGAAGCACTGAGTGAAAAGCTACAGTACAGTGGAAAAGAAAAGAAAGTATTCCAGCCCCTTTACTTTCCACACACTTTGTGTTGTACATTTAATTTTAAATGCAGAATTTTGCTATTTTTGTCCATCAATCTACACTCAGTAACACATAATGACAATTGAAAGGTTATCACAAATGTTGGCAACTTTTTTAAAAATCAAAAACTGAAATCTCTTATTTATATTAGTATTCAGACCCTTTTTTGTGATACTCCAGATTGTGCTCAGGTGCATCCTGTTTGCTTTACTTATCTTTGAGATGTGTCTACAACTTGATTGGGTGTCTACAACACAATTGACTCCGCATGTCAGGACAAAATTCAAGTCATTAAGTGTAAGGAACTCTCTGTAGACCTCAAATTGTGGTAAGGCATAGATCAGGGCAGGTGTCCAAAATGATTTCTAATGCCTTGAGTGTTTCCAGGAGCACAGTGGCCCCAAAAAGTTAGAAATGGATAAAGTTTGAAATCACAAGGACTCTTTCTAGAGTTGGCTCTCCTGCCAAATTGAGTAATTGGGCAAGAAGGGCTTTGGTAAGGAATGTGACCAAGAACCCAATGGTCACTCAAACAGAACTTCAGAAGTTCTCTGCTCTGATGACAGAGCCTGTCAGAAGGACAACCATCTCAGCAGCACTCCATCCATCTGGTGTTTATGATAGAGTGGTAAGATGGAAATCAGTCTTGAGTAAAAGATATATGAAAGCTCTCTTGGACTCTGAGAGCATAAGATTTTCTGGTCTGATGAGAGAAAAACTGAACTCTTTGAGCAGAACTCCAAGCTGTGTGTCCAGGCACCACTCATCACATGCCTTCACTACTTCACACTTCACATCACATACTTCACTATGGTGAAGTATAGTGGTTGCAGTCAGGGCCAACTCTAGAGTAAGGCCGAGTAGGCACCAGTTTAGGTTGTGCCATGTCTTGATGGGTGCAAAAACTCACCTATACACCATCTTACCATTATATGGGATGTCACCAAATTGCATTGTGTTTAACATAAGTAAATAAATGCAAGGTGCTTCTGACAGGGACCCTTTTCACTGTTCAATTTCTTTTACAAATATGAACATATTTCGATCTCAAAGAGGGAGAATCCACCCACCACTGCCTAGGGACACCATTCCAGCCTTGAGCCAGGCCTGGCGGCAGCATCATGGTATAGAGGTTCTTCTCAGCAGCAGGACAGTGAAACTGGTCAGAACTGACAGAAGAATGAATGCAGTGAAATATGTTGGAGGTCTTTGAAGAAAACCTGTTGCAAAATGCATGTGACCTTTATACCGGAGTAAAGGTTAACCTGTCAGCAGGACAATAACCTGCAGCATACAGCTAAGACAATGCTGGAGTGGCTTCGGGGCAAGTCTCTGACTGTCCATGAATTGCCCAGCCAAAGCCCAGACTTAAACTCCTTAGAGACATGAAGATGGCAGTTTACAGACACTTCCCATCAATTTTAATTGAGATTAAGTGGATCTTTCAGGAAAATGGGATAAAGCAGACCAAATCCAGGTGTACGAAGCTTGTACAGACTTACCCAAGAAGACTCAAAGCTGTAATTGCTTCCAACGGGGCTTCAACAAAGTACTGAATAAAGTTTCTGACTACTTACTTTTTAATGAATTTGCAAACCTTTTCTGAAAACACTTTGAAATTATGGGTTATTGAGTGTAGACTGATGTGGAAAAATGGCAAATTTATTTATATAAAATGAAATCTGTAACACAATAAAGTGTGCAGAAAGTGAAAGATTCTAAATCACTTCAAGATGAAGTGAATTTGAATTGTGAATTTCCCATTGGGATTAATAAAGTATCTATCTATCTATCTAAGATCCACTGTATTTTGGATAACAAACATGAAATAAATGACATTGCATACAATTATTATATTTTTTATTTTTGTATGGCAATTTTCATTGTGTGCATTCATTTTAGAGCTCACTTATTCTACTGCAAAGTTTAAGGAGCCAAATCTGTCCATTACTCTGCACACTCAGTTTACCTGATTTACATTTATTTAGAATGTGAGAAAGAAACTGGAGCATCTGATAAAATGGAGAAACGTGTAAAATCCACAAATAAGATGACCAGGCCGAGTCTTAACCACAGGTTTCTTGAGATATGAGACAATAGCTTTAACTATTCTCCCACCTTCCATTCATTCTCTGTACCAACTTAGTGCAGTTCAGGGTTAAGGGACATGGCAGGAACCAACACTGGGCAAGAAAGCAGTTCATGTACTCATGCATCTCTTAATGGGCCAACTTTAAATTTTCAGTTAACATATAACATGTAGGGCGGCACGGTGGCGCAGTGGGTAACGCTGCTGCCTCGCAGTTGGGAGACCTGGGGACCTGGGTTTGCTTCCCGGGTCCTCCCTGTGTGGAGTTTGCATGTTCTCCCCGTGTCTGCGTGGGTTTCCTCCGGGCGCTCCGGTTTCCTCCCACAGTCCAAAGACATGCAGGTTAGGTGGATTGGTGATTCTAAATTGGCCCTAGTGTGTGCTTGGTGTGTGGGTGTGTTTGTGTGTGTCCTGCGGTGGGTTGGCACCCTGCCTGGGATTGGTTCTTGCCCTGTGTTGGCTGGGATTAGCCAGTGACCCTGTGTTCGGATTCAGCGGGTTGGAAAATGGATGGATATAACATGTATCATTGAATTGTAGGTTGGAGACTTACACAGATACAGGAAGAATATGAATCTAAAAAGACAATGGACAGGCTTGGATGTCAACCCAAGGTTCAGAAACTGTGAGGTAGTTGTGCTAACCATTATGACACCTATCTAACAAACATTCCCACCTCAATGTTCAAATATTACATTTGTATGGTGACAAATAACTTAAGAAATAAGTGTTCACTGCGGTGGGCTAGCGCCCTGCCATGCCTGGTGCCCTATGCTGGCTGAGATTGGCTCCAGCAGACCCCCATGACCCTGTAGTTAGGATATAACGGGTTGGATGATGGATGGAATAAGTGTTCAGTTTTTGGAATTGAGGGGAGCTGTGGGTGCAAGGTGCAAACTAAACCAGAACAGTCCATCACAGGGCATGCTCACCCTCATCATGCCAGCTTCCAAATATCAATTAATACATCACACATGTCTCTGGAATGAAGAACAACTTGGAAAAAACACACAAACTCACAAAACTAAGATTTGAATTTAGGCCTCTGGAGCTGAAAGAATGAAAAACTAATCACTGAACTGCCTCATCACCTCGGCCATTGAAAATCAGCATGTTTATAAAGTGCTTTACCTAGCAATCGATCAGTCTGTCTTTATTTTTGTGTTAACAGCATCACGGACTGCAATGAAGTGCAGTTTACAGAAGAGTGTGCATGAGGTGTTACAAACAGTGCAGGAATCGACAAGAAATGAAGAACGGAGATGAAGCACAGGAGAGAATCACTGGTGTCACATATCAAGCAAGTGAGAAAGGGCAAGCATTCCGTCTTCTGGTTTTAACACCAAGACAAATGAAGCCATAAGAACACATGGGGGATGATTAAAAATAGAGTTAATGTCAAAGGGGACCTGGTGTACCATAACTAAGAAACATATTGCTGCCTTGAAACAGGTAATAAGACACTTTTTTATGCCCTTCTGCCCTCACTTCTCTGAGTATCCATCCATCCATCCATCAGTTTTTTAAACTTGTTTTCCTGTGTTGACATCCATTTATTGTAACCTCACTTAATTATCCACTATGATAGGCATATCTTTTCAATGCTGTTTATGTATCACTATTGTTATTTTTCTTTACTTTAGTCTCAGCCATATGTTTCTCAAGTATGACGTACCTTTGCCAGGCATGTGATCCTGACGCTGGGTAGGGTCTTCCATCATAGGGTCCCTATTTAAGATGGCATCTCATGTCTCTTTGTTACTATCAAGTGGTTGCTGTCTAGTAGCTAAAAAGCGCCTCATACGAAGACCTTAGTGTTTAAACCACAACTTTGATGCTGGATTTCATGTCTGGCTTATTTCTTTACTTGCCAGTTTAGACCCTTGTTTGTTTTTACTCTTTTTACATTTCCTGGTCATATTTTCGTTCTGCTCCACAGTATCCACTGCTCATTCAAAAAATATCAACTTATCTAAGTTTTGGGGTTGAATTAGTTTTAGAGTCCAGCCCAGTTACATTAACTCCAAACTGGCCTGGTGTGTGTGAGTGAGGCTGTGTCTGTGTGTAGGGATATATCCAGTAAAGCAGAGGTGTCCAAACTACGGCCCGTGGTCCTTTTTTAATTGGCCCGCAGCAAACTCTAAAAATATAATGAAATATGGCCCACACACGAAACTTGTTTTTAACTGTATTGTGCTTCTTAAGTTTAACTCAAGTCGGAGCTACTGTCTTGATCAAGGCAGTGACTTCACAAACAAGCACAACCAAAAAAACAATTTTGCTACGGGTGACCAAAAATGGCAGAACCAAAGAAACGCACAATAATGAGTGAGTGCAAAAAATTTCAGACACGGTGGGAAAATGAATATTTCTTCCTAGAAGTCCAGGGCAAGTGTGTCTGTTTGATTTGCAATGAAACTATTGCAGTGATGAAAGAGTATAATGTGTGTCGACACTACGAAACCAAACATCCGACCTACACGTCCCACACTGGTGCCGAGCGAGAACAGAAAGTTAAGCAAATGGCAGCCAGTCTGCTAGCTCAACAACAATATTTTTTCCATGTTAACAAAACACAAAAAAATCCCACATTAGCCAGTTACGAAGTAACTCAACTCACTGCCCGTCATGGGAAACATTTCTCAGATGGTGCCTCACTAAAGTCGCAGGAATAATGTGCTCAGAGGAAATGCAGGAATTCAACAACGTTTGCTTGTCCAGAAATGCAATTGTGCGGCGAATTGAAGATTTGTCAGCTAACTTAAAAATCAAGTGTCAGATAAAGCTTGTGCTTTTGATTTTTACTCGATTGCAAGTGATGAGAGCACTTTGTAATACAATAAATGAAAACCCATTAATGGAGAGCTGTGGCGCTGGTTTTTCTTTAAGCATATTCAATTTTGAAGCATAATTTACCTATATTTGATCGATTTTGCTAGCTTAATACACAGGAGGTGAGGCAATATACCTCACCTCTAGTGGGTGGCGCAGCCCTTCGTAAATTTCTCTGTATGTGGCCCCCAGTGAAAAAAGTTTGGACACCCCTGCAGTAAAGGATTTCAGCAAATGCACATTTCTAATTTGATCGAGATTAACAAGAATATAAATTGATGCACTTGAAGATCACAAGTTCCAGCGGGGAATCACAGAGCAGGACAAGTTGATATCACTCCAGTATAAGAAGGACGTTGTACTTTAATATATTTTTGAATAAGTATCGGTTTTGTGGCAATTTCCTGTGGGGTCCTTGGATTGGCTAGCCTTCTGGTGTCCAGGGAACGTCGGTGAGAAAACTAACCAAATGTCATGGCTGCTTAAGAGAGACTAAAGGAGACTTTCAGCGGATGAGCGGCTCTCACACAGCCTGCGCTCTCACGGGACACTGTCACACAGTGCGTCTTCCCATTTCATCCTCCTCATTGTGAAATCCATTCATGTTTTCCCTGACTTGTGCTACCTGTCCAGCATGTTGTAGATTGATGACCTTGAGTTTTAATAAAGTCCCTGTGCAATTCCGCTCCTGCCTGCCGTGTAACTCAGCACAGGCCACATGGCATTTACATTCCCTTTCCATTCCTCCACTACCTTTCGTCCTGACATTTCTGCCTTAGCGTATCGTTAACAGAAAGACTGTGTTGAATTGTCCCTTAACAAGATTTTTCAAGGAAAAGGATCACATAGTAATGTGCTGTTGCTAACAAAAATTACACAGCAAAGGGAGCAAAGGAGAGAATTACTCAAGGACAGAAAGTCTGCCCGGCAGCTTGTCTCCTTGGTACGAGAAAATGGCAGATGAAGATCCCACTCCCTTTAACTCTTTCACTTGTGCAGTTTTATATTATAGCTTGACATGCCAGTCTGCTAGGTTCAGCTAGACAGGGTGAGGGTGCATTTTTCTCGCCACTGCAGGGGCTTTCAAGACAATACTAGTGGTTGAATACATAAAAAATACAGTTTTGGTCTCAAGCAGGGCCAAATATCTGGAGAGGTGTGAGACGTCCTGAACTGCACTGATGTTGAGAAGCAACTGAGGCTACGAGGAGACCTGGAATTTAGGAACAGGGTTGAAAATTATATGCCCAGGTCAAAGAACGAATGACGGGAGAGTTAGAGACAAAAGTGGGGACAAATGCGTCCCTGTTTGAGGATGTCTCTTGTGATTACAAACAAAGGAGTTTTGGGCTCTGTGGCAGAACTGCTTGAAATAAAAGTGCCATTCTGTTCTATGTCAGAATATTTATTGAGTGTGCATAGAATAATATTCACAGGCCTGCTTATTCTAATTCAGGGACCCAGGGGTGCAGAAGCCAGCCCTGAGCAGGGTCCCAGTTCACTACAAGGCCCACTTACATACATGCTGAATTACACTTTAATCTAAACTGTACATTTTAGGAATTAACATTGGATCCTAAACTACTGTGCACCTTTTACACGCTTTGACTGTTGATGACATTCATAATATTTTTTTTTCTTTTTGTTTTCAAATTGAGGTTATGGAATCAAATAATACAAATTGTACTCATGAAGAGTACAGGCCCAATCAATAAATCTTTATCTTATATTATACTTGTCAAAGTCCTTGTAGTAAATCAATTAATTTGCTTTTGTGTATGAAGGTTCACGTTTCTCTAAATCATGAAGCACATTCCAAACAGTTCTGCCATTCACACAGCCCTCCTATCCAGCTAGTCACTATCAAAACTGTTTATTCCTTTTCAGGGTCTTTGGGGGTTAGAGACAATCCCAAAGATAGTGGGAGTAAAAAGGGAATCAGTTCAGTGCAGGGTGCCAGCTCATCACAGAGCATACTAGGAGTCAATGATTTGCCAAACCAAACTGTTCTTGGGATGTTGGATAAAAAGCCCCAAGGAGAAAAACAACAAAGAATTAAATCAAGGTGTCTCTGCACCTTTCAGAATTTTTCCATTAAATGCATTTTGCAAATCATTTCATCCGTTTTCATTTTACAAGCACTGCTCAGACCTATTCAGGCACTGTCTCTTTATTCTCAATTTATTTTGTTTTAGATTTAATTGGAAATGGATACTTTTGACATATTAGCCAATCAATCTACACTCAATAATGACAAAGTGAAAACAGGTTTTCTGAAAGGTTTGCAAATTTAATAAAAATCAAACACTGAAATCTCTGATTTCTGCAAGTATTCACACCCTTTGCTGTGACACTCCAAATTACGGTCAGGTGCATCATCTTTGCTTTAATTATTCTTGAGATGTGCCAGAACTTGATTGGAGCCCAACTGTGGCAAACTGCACACTGTATGTCAGGACATAAAGAAAGTCATAAAGTCCAAGGAGCTCTCTGTATACCTCCATGGTTGAATTGTGGTGGGGTATAAATCAGTGCAAGTATGTAAAACCATTTCTAAAGATTTGAGTGTTCCCAGGAGCACAGAAGTCTCAGTAATTGTGAAATGAAAGAAGTGGCGCACGGTGGCGCAGTGGGTAGCGCTGCTGCCTCGCAGTTAGGAGATCTGGGGACCTGGGTTCGCTTCCCGGGTCCTCCCTGCGTGGAGTTTGCATGTTCTCCCCGTGTCTGCGTGGGTTTCCTCCGGGCGCTCCGGTTTCCTCCCACAGTCCAAAGACATGCAGGTTAGGTGGATTGACGATTCTAAATTGGCCCTAGTGTGTGTTTGGTGTGTGGGTGTGTTTGTGTGTCCTGCAGTGGGTTGGCACCCTGCCCAGGATTGTTTCCTGCCTTGTGCCCTGTGTTGGCTGGGATTGGCTCCAGCAGACCCCCGTGACCCTGTGTTCGGATTCAGCGGGTTGGAAAATGGATGGATGGATGAAGAAGTTTGAAACCACCAGGATGGCCAATCAGGCAAATTGAATAACAAGAAGGGTCTTGGTCAGGGAGATGACCAAGCACCCAACAGATAGATAGATAGATAGATAGATAGATAGATAGATAGATAGATAGATAGATAGATAGATAGATAGATAGATAGATAGATAGATAGATAGATAGATAGATAGATAGATCTTTATTGTCATTGTCACTTTTACAAAGGAACAACAAAATTGAAGGTGCAGTCGACTAAGTGTGATGCATAAGAGTTAAAAAGACAAGAAAAGAGAAAATAATAACAAACCGAATAGTAATAAAAGTACTTTACAAAATATACAAATTGCACTGTGACTTAAGGTCTATATTGCACATTGGGAGAATGATATGGAGCAGTTTTATTCTGAGTTCAGGGCCATGATTGCTTTTGGATAAAAGCTGTCCTGGTTTTCATAGCTCTGTATCTCTTGCCCGATGGCAAAAGCTGGAAGCGGCAATGACCAGGATGTGATGAATCCTGTGAAATGTCTATTGCTTTTTTGCAGCATTGGGAGGTGTAGATTTGTTCCAGATTGGGGAGAGTACAACCAATTGTTCTCTCCGCTGTCCTGACGACCCTGTGGAGTTCTTTCCTTTCTGAGGAAGTGCAGCTGTTGTACCACACACACAGTCCGTACGTGAGCACACTCTCGATGGAACAGTGATAAAAGGCAAGGAGCAGATTTTTGGGTAGATGGTTCTTTCTGAGGATTCTCAGAAAATACAGTCTCTGCCCCACCTCCTTCAGCAGCTCCTTGGTGTTGGCGCTCCAGGTCAGGTCATCCTACAGCTCAATGCCCAGAAACCTGAACACTCAGACCCTCTCCACACAGGCCCCGCCAATGAAAAGTGGCTGGATGTCAGTTTTGTTTTTTCTAAAGTCAATAACAAGCTCTTTCATTTTTGTGGTGTTGAGGAGCAGGTTATTAACTCTGTACCACTCTGAGAGCCGCTCCACCTTATCCCTGTATGCCAGCTCACCCTCCTTGCCCGAGATGAGGCCGACCACCGTCGTGTCATCCGCGAACTTTATGATCTTGTTGCTATGGTGAGTGGGGACACTGTCACATGTGTAGAGGGTGTAGAGGAGCGGGCTGAGCACACCACCCTGCGGCATCCCGGTGTTGATGCTGAGAGCAGTGGAGGTGTGGGGATCCAGCCTGACCCTCTTGAAGCGACCAGACAGGAAGTCCAGTATCCAATTGCAGGTGAGTGATGGAAGTCCCAGATCTGCCAGTTTGGACACCAGTCATTGTGGAAGGATGGTGTTAAATGCCGAGATGATGTCCACAAAGAACAGTCTGGCGTAACTGCTGCTGTTCCCTGCTGCTCCAGGTGGGTCAGGGCAGCATGAAGGGCTGTGGCCACAGCGTCCTCCATGGATCTCTTTGCTTTGTAAGCAAATTGAAATGGGTCAGAGTCTGCTGGCAGGCAGGTGATGATATGACTCCGCACCAGTTTCTCAAAGCACTTCATGATGACAGATGTGAGTGCCACTGGGCGGAAATCATGCAGACTGTTCGTGATGGATTTTTTCGGCAGCGGAAAACAATGATGGAGGACATGAGGCAGGATGGGACAGTGGTCTGGGACAGATACTGGTTGAAAATCCTAGTAAAGATTCCGGCCAATTGATCCACACAGTCTTTCAGCACCTGTCCAGCCACACCATCGGGTCCTGCAGCCTTCCTTGGATTCACCTTCCTCATCACCCGCCTCACCTCACACTCTTCCATCATAAGTATGTTGCTGTTGTGAACAGGTGGCTGTGATGGAGCTGCTGTTGGTGTTGCCTCAAAGCTGGCAAAAAAGATGTTCAGCTCCTCTGCCAGAGAAGCATCTCCTTCAGCGGCCGAGGAGTTTCTGGATTTGTAGCCGGTGATGTGCTGGACACCCTGCCACACCTGCCTGGTGTTGTTGCTCCTCAGATGGTCCTCTATCCTCCTTCTGTCTGCTACCTTGGCCTCTTGACTGCCTCTCTTCAGGTTCGCCCTGGCTACATTGTAAAGAGCCCAATCCCCAGACCTGAAAGCAGCATTCCTGGCTTTCAGCAGACTCTGGATCTCCCTCGTCATCCAGGGCTTCCTGTTAGGATAAATCCTTATGCGTCTGTCCCTGGTGACGTTGTCCGTGCAGAACCTGATGTAATCCAGGACAACCGTAGTGTGGTTCTCCAAGTCTTGGTGATCGAAAGCATCCCAGTTAGTTCTCTGGAAGCAGCCTGCAACTGTTGGGAGGCCTCCTCGGGCCAGATGGTAACAGTCCTGGTTATAGTGGGAGCTCGTTTCCTGATATGGGTATATGCAGGGATCAGAAGTGGGGACATGTGATCAGACTGGCCAAGGTGTGCTAGGGGTTTAGCCCTATAGGCCTGCCTGATGTTTGTGTACAGCTTGTCCAGTATTTTTACTCCCCTGGTTGCACACTTTATGTGTTGATGGAATTTGGGGAGAACTGCTTTCAAATCTTCATGATTAAAGAAATTGAAGGGGTCTGAATACTTTCTGAATGACCACATATAATTGAAAAAGTTGAAAGTAACAAAACACAAAACAAGTTGCAGAGTACATCTTTTCAGACAGAAGCCTCAGAATTGAACTCTAGCAAGATGGCTGGTACCAGGTTTATATAGCGACTTGGCAGGATTGGGCAGGTCCAGGTGGGCAGAAAACAGAAGTGATGTCAGTGGTGGAGTGGCTAAGAACACTGGTCAACAAGCATTTTGCTACTGGGATTCTTTCAACTGTACTTTAACAAATTTCACTTGCTGACTCCAAATCTGAAAACTGTTTTCGTCCTTTACGCCCCATTTTTTTAGTTATGATGTTCCAGGTCTTGGACAACTAGAGTGACTGGACAGTAAAGGCGATGTGTTTCAGCATTTAAGAAATAAGTCTGGTCTCGAGAAACGTGAAGCCAAAATTAAGGAAGGCATTTTTGTTGTTCTTGAAATATGTGAACTGATGCTTGACAATGAGTTCAAAAGGAATCTGCAGCCAACTGAATCAGCACCCTCATTCGTGCAGGTTGTCTGGAATTTTCTTGACAGTCCCAAAGCAGAGAATTATACTGAACTTGTGGAGAATATGCTGAAAGTATATTAGTTTACAGGAGCCAGAATGTCACTGAAGACGCATTTATTACATTCTCATCTCGACTTTTTTCTACCAAATCTAAGCGATATCAGAAATGAGTATGGGAAAAGATTTCATCAAGACATAAAGGTGATGGAAAATTGATATCGGGGAAAATTCACTCCGAGCATGATGGGTGACTACTGTTGGTTCTTGCAAAGAGAGACGGATGTGCTCTACAAGCGCAAAAGCGAGTGCCTCCAACATTTTTGGGCACACTGACCTCACTTTTATATTGAAGTAAATTGACATAAATATGCTTTAACATGTCTCTGGTATCGTCTTCTGGTTTATTTTCAGAATAAACACATCAAAACCATTTTGGTGGGACATAGTCCAAACTCCAGATATCGTGTTGATATATTATATTGATATTCAGACGTGTCAAAACGTCAATGATGTGTATTTCAAAAACCTGATATGATAGCTTAATTCATATATGAAATCAGTGTAAAAAACTTAATAAATAGCTGGTCTGAAGTTCCCAGAAGCAAACAAAAAATATTTTTTGTAGACTAGTGGAATATGCATTAAGTTCTCAAGATGCCAGCCTACTAAACGGATTAATAAAATAACAGTCTGAGGTTGAGGTTTTAGATGCAGGGCCCTAAAGCTATGGGATGATTTGCCTACTTACTTTATATAAGAGACGTCTCTTTAGTCTCAGCTTTTAAATTCCAGCTGAAGACTTATTACTTCAGCTTAGCATTCCCTGATTAGAGCTGCTGATTAACAATGCATACTACATCACTGTTTCATAACCATTTGTCCAAAAATATAAATAATACAATAATTACAAACCATTACTAACCCTCCTCTGTTCTGTTTCTCTTCTCGGTATCTTGATATGGTATTTGGTGCCACTGCTATACTTCCAAGTGGTTTTCCTGCTCATAGAAAGAAACCTGTGATACTGGGAGCCTTGGAATCAACTAATGTAAAGATTCTGTTGTTAGATTAGATAGCCCAGCACGGATTATATTGTAGTAGAATGATCAGAAGGGGGTTGGTGGCCAGTTGCCCGAGGTCTCCAGGACTGTGACTGTGCCTGACTTTGATTTTGGCAGACCAACTGTGGACCCCCCAATGGTTTATTTTCTTTAAGGATGCTGCTGACAAGATGTTTCTGTTTTCCTGTCCTCTGTAGTCAACTTGCCGTAGTTTAATGATTAAATAATGGACAGATATAGTTGAGCTCTGTTTATGTTGATCACTTTAGAACCAATTTGTTTTCCTATCTGTTTAAACAAATTTGTGTCTTTATGTGTTCTCATCATATAATTAATAATTTGTAAAGTTTGTATTTGCATCTCCCTGTCACAGTGTTCTACCCTGCACTTAGTGAAGCACGCTATAGAAAAATAATTTGAATTGAAATAAATAACTTTTTCATAGGTACTACTTTTTTGCTACCACATTCCATAAACATGCATGTTAAATAAATTGTCACCCACAAAATTGTGTATGTGTGTGTGAATGTAACCTGTGAGGTGCTGGCTCCTCATCCAGAGCTGGTTCCTGCCTTAGGCTTGATTTTGCCCAGATAGGCCCCAGGTCTTGGACAGAACAATGGATGAATCCGAAAGGTGGTAGTACAGTTTTTTTCTAGCCAAAGTTGCCAATTATCCTCAAGTGATGCAAATACAGGGTACCTTCTAATACAGTACTTGTCTATAATTTTGCATGAATTACTCCAATTTGCATTTTTCAGCAATCTTATGTGAAGACATTTCTTGCCTTTCAGCATATAAAGATGCATAAATATTGTGAAATTATTCCACAAAGAAAGAAAAGAAAAAAAGTGAGACTTGCGAGACGAGGGCACAGAAGAATCAGAGGATCTCAGCAGTCTTAATGATGCCATTGCAGGCAAGTGGTGTGGTCCTCATTCTGGAGGGCTAAGCAATTTGGTGTAAACACTTCACGGCGCATAATTTGAATCTGCATGTGCCATGGTGATATTTACGTAGCTGGGAATTAATCCGAGATGACACTTAAAAAGCAGAGTAAGGGGAACTCGATGAGCAGACAGTAGCATGTAATTACGACTCAGTGGGGCTTCAGCTGCTGAATCTGTGGCTGCACAGAAATGAATTGCTTAAACTCAGCAGTCACTTTATTCTGCTAAATGACCTCTTGTGTAGACATTATGCACAATACTGTCCTAAATCCAGTCCTACTCTTGCTGACATCATTAACACAGTTTCTCTATAAACTATCATACGGACCATTGCCGGACCACGTGCCTGATCAACAAACCTCTAGTCTATGCACACCCTTCTTCTGCATCTTGTCATAGATTGCCGCACCTTCCCATGAGATCTGAGGCAGCAGCATAGAGAAAATCTTGCAGGAATTGATGAGGAACTCTAGACCCCTCAATACGTGTTCCTCTCTCATTTCAGGTCGGGGCTGGAGTTCTTCTAAAAAGTATACACCCAAGAGGTTCCATAGAAGTGAATAGAAGTCTAACACACTGTTGAGGAGTCTGATACATATATTTTTCTTTAGTTTTAAGATGTTAAAAAGTATTTAAAGCTGTAATAACATAATGTTTGACCTCCATAACAACAGTTATGAGTGAAAAAGACAAGTTTTGCTAGTATATGGTTTTGCAAAACTGACATTAACAATTGTTTTGCAGGCAATTTTGCAATTGCAAAAAAAAACTCACTAAAAAATTTTTTTGGGTGTTAATGTTTTTGTTTGAGTTGAAAACAAGGTATACTGCTCCCTAAGCACTCAGTTTACTTCAGTTTCACATCAATATTTTCACTCATTACTAGTCTTAAACACTCTAAATAGAAAATGTTAAAAGAAAGGAGATTTTCTGTAGAAGACAAGCTGGCAAAGAAGAAACTTGCTTTTGTAATAGGGCATTCTTGCATGGTTATACTTTAAGGTCAAAAGTTTAAAAAAGTATACTAAAAGTAAGAATCTTTAACCACTGGATACTGTGGCCACCAGAAGGCGCACCATCTCCCCAAACCTGAAACAGGCAGACACAGGCACAAGTCTCTGCAACCCACAAGTCTTTTATTCAGGTGTGGGAAACGCTTCCCATGTTTCTCACCTGCACAGGACAGCACAAAGCACCACCAAGCACAATATAGAAGACACTTTGTCTTCTTTCTTTCTTTCTTTCTTTCTTTCTTTCTTTCTTTCTTTCTTTCTTTCTTTCTTTCTTTCTTTCTTTCTTTCTTTCTTTCTTTCTTTCTTTCTTTCTTTCTTTCTTTCTTTCTTTCTCTTTCTCCCTCTGTTTCTCTCTTCTTCACCTTCACTCCTCTTATGGCAAGCTTTTTCCTCTACCTCCCAACTCTAGCTCCCAGAATGAAGGCAGCGGGCTTCTTTTATGCTGCATTTCTTTTATGCTGAAGTTGGACACAACAAAGTAGGGCTCCACAGTCTCTGCAGTACCCCTCTGCTGGGACCCATATAACGCAACAGGGCTGTGTCAGACTTCAATTGCTATGGAGCCCTGTGGGAATCTGATGCACCACTGCAACGCAGGGGGCTGCCATCTAGCCCTCCGGGAAAGATAATGCTCAGAGCACATGCTCTACCCTGGTCCTTCCATTACAAAAGTGTCCAGGCCGGGCAAGGGCCCTGGCTGTTCTCCACAATACCTTTATAATGTCAAAATTAAATTGGGCAGAAAGGGGCTTAAGGTGTTTTACCTTGGCTCTGACAAGAAGAAAAAAGTCAGGAGTAGAAGGAGAAGCAGGAAGAAGCAACAGCAGCAGCAGCACATGAAAAGGGAAGAATAAGGAGCAGGTATACAATTGGGTGTGTCTGCCAGAGGCATCTGTGATAGCTGCTGAAACATCCAAGCTGTATAGTGTGATAGACGGCTGGCAGCTCAACCTTGCTGACACACCCAGGGCGCTAGATGGCGACTTCCCTGTAGCTTAGAGGTGCCCTGGATTCCCGCAGGGCATCATGGGAGATGGAGTTTGGCTTCACAACCCTACTGAGTACTGTGGGTGCCGCCGTGTGATACTGCAGGGAGATGTGGGGATTTTCGTTTCCCATATAGCCCGGAAGTACTCCCAAGTAACGGGGACGGAAGATCAGAAGTACTTCTGGGCTGATGAAAAATGTAATGCTCCATCTTACCCGGAAGTGCTGATAAGTCTGGTAAACAGAAGAGGAGAAGCACTTCTGGGTCAAGAACTATATAAAGGACTATGGGAGACCACACAAGAGAGCCGGAGTTGGGAGGGAGTATGATAGAGCCGCTGGGAGGAGATTAGGAAATTTATTCTATTGATTTGTGCTTTGTTTGGAAGATGTGGTGCTTTGGAGGCACTATATTGAAGAAACGATTAAAAATCTGCTTAGTACTTTTAAACTTGTGTCTGGAGCATCTGTCTGTTGGGTTTCACTGGGCAACAGCGCCCTCTCTTGTCCACAATAGTGTCACATCCATTTGCTTTGCTTCTACTTACGGCACATTAAGAACATTAGGGATATTAAAGACTATAATGATTAAGTAACGTATCTGAACCTACAGTGGCAATCAGCTCTAGGTGAATGTGGACAAAAATCTCGGTGTAAATTGTGTTCTTCCTAGCCAGCTAAATATTATGATATGAGGACAAGAGCTGGAGTAGACAACATATTTGTGAGTCTACATAACAAAGTTAGGGTAGTGACACTAAAAAACCTTTCCATGGTAAAAACACGCTCCAGATATGCCCATGAAAGTCCACAATGTGAAGGACATCACTTTCAATCACTCAACTCCAAGACAAAAAGGGAATTCTCTTCTAGTCTGACAGGGAAGGACATCCACTGTTATTTCCAAAGGTGACATGACTTCAAAGGGTCCCAAACATAACTTAGAGGAGAAATGGATCTGACAGAGGATTCTGAAGTATTCTATATCTGAGAAAGTAATGGATTTATTGGATACCACCTCCTTTTCTAGCTGTAGATTTTTACTGAATCCTTTGAAATCACATTTTGTAAATGTTGGATTATTGATCAGGCAATTAAACAGGCAGACCAGGCAGCAAGGGACCTGGTGGGTTGTCGCAGGAAAGTTCTGGGCTATTAAGTCAACTCAGGAGTTGTAGGAGTGACTTTATGCAGCACCTTTTATTTCCACTAAGTTTGAAATAAATTTACAACTGAGAAATTATTCTGACTGGTTATTGGAACATTACAGTAAATCATTGCATAAGTACAGAGCCCAAAGTAATTGTCTGTTTGAATAGCCATACTGGTCACAATCTTCGCAATACACATATACTGTATATCTCCAGTGACTTATGTAGATTCCGTGTGCCACTCCCTCCAACACTAATATACAACTTTCCTGATCATTTATCCAGTAGATATGGGTAGATCATTCAGCTCCACCCAACTCCATACTTCCATAACAAAGCAGACACAAACCGAATGACGTTCCTAGACCTACTTTCAAACAAAAAAGCTCAATGAGCGGTTATGTAATAGTTCTCTGTGTGAAGGAACATTTTCTCACTTTAATGTGAGATTCCCTCTTCTCCAGCTCTCCTCTGTGCCTCTGTGTTCATTGAAAACCTTCTCTTAAAGTTAACAGCTGGCATCTACTTACATAAATTTAAACACTTCTATCAGGCTTTCACAAACGTGTCGCCTCTGTTTGTATCAGCTCAAAATATTCTGCCCCTTCAGTCTGTTTTTAAGAACTCCTTTGCTTCATGTTGAATAGGAACACCTCAGCCCATCCCTGGCATTCACCATCTATAACATACTGACTATAGATAGACTCAGTGGCTACTTTATTAGGCCCTTCTGCTCATTAATGCAAATACAGATATTGTGCCAGCTCTGGAAATCATGTATTAGGGCACACAACACAGCATACATTCAGACTGTGTAATACAATTGCAATCAGAAATATTCAAACCCCTCTTCTCACAAGACATTATAGTGATATGAAGGTTAATGAAAATAACAATATTTACACATTTTTAGAATTATTTTCAGAACATAAATGTAAATAAAATATATTACTGTATATATAGCATATACACTATTATTCAGCCCCCAGGTTCAGTACTTTGTGGAGCATCTTTTAGCCTTTATATCTTCTAATAACCGTTTTCAGTAAGTGCTGACAAGCTTCTTACACCTCACTGCTGGAATCTTTGCCCACGTGCAAAAGCCTCCAGCTTGTTCATGTTTGATGGCTTCCATGCTGCAACTGCTTTCTTAAAATTCCACTAAAGCTTCTCAATGAGATTTAAATCTGGGGACTGAGAATCCAGGACATTCCAAGATCTATTTGTCAGCCAAGCTTTGGTTAACTTGGAGGTTTGCTTGGGATCATTGTCTTGCTGGAAAGTTCAATGACCACCAAGATTCATTTTCTGAACAGAAGGCATCACGTTCCTCTTTAAAATGACCAGGTATTTCGGGGATTCCATGATGCCAGTTACAAAGTCAAGATTGCCCCACATCATCAATAACCCACCTCCATGTCCGTCTGTGGGATGGTATTCTTTTGGTCATAAACCTGGCCTTTCTCACACTGGTCCGTTTGTCCAAACAGTTGCAATTTAGTTTAGTCTACCTTTGGTGTTCTTTGTGGTCAAGAGTGGAGTGCATCTTGGAGTGTGGCTATGAAGTCCTTGTTTATTCAGTGCTCGTCTTATACTTGCTTTTCCCTGCATTCATCAGATCATCCTGTAGGTGTTTTGCTGTAACACGGGGGTTTTTCTTAGTCATCCTGACTAAGTTGTTAAGGGCTCTTGATGAAATTTTGGGCTTTTCATCCAGGCAGGTTTGCAGATGCACCATAAGTTTTAAACTTCCTTACATTGCTCCCAACGGTGCCTCTTGCAATGTTCAATTTTTGGGAGATCTTCTTACACTCGATGCCCTTCAGGTGCAATGAAATAATTTCCTCTCTCAACTTTTGCAAAAATTTTACCCATGATTGCAACTTACTTTCAACACCTTCATGGGTGGGGTTTATATATGCATCACAGTTAAACCCAAATAAGGATCATTGCTAAATTCTAAAAGGCTTGATTATGCTTTAGCTCAACTTTAGGCCATAATAACTAGCAGAAGGTTTTAAAACCAGCAGTATTATATAGGGGTTGATTAATTGTGACATGGCTATATTAATAAAATATCCTGTTACTCATGAATACTACGTCACACATTTTCTTTTTTGATTTTACGTTATAACTCAACAGATAAGGAAGTCATCCAAAGCAAAATCTAATTCTTTGAAAAAATGTCATTGGTAAATCCTTGCAATCTTTGGGGAGTTTAATTTTTCTGATTGAAACTGTATGTCAAAAAACTTCCTGGTTTGTAATATAGTGTAACAGCTTGTGACATTACCAACAGATTCCACTTAAAACGTCCTCCACTTAAAAATGAATGCCCATTAAAATATTATACAGTGATCCCTCGCTATATCGCGCTTTGCCTTTCGCGGCTTCACTCCATCGCGGATTTTATATGTAAGCATATTTAAATATATATCGCAGATTTTTTGCTGGTTCACGGATTTCTGCGGACAATGGGTCTTTTAATTTCTGGTACATGCTTCCTCAATTGGTTTGCCCAGTTGATTTCATACAAGGGACGCTATTGGCAGATGGCTGAGAAGCTACCCAACTTACTTTTCTCTGTCTCTCTTGCGCTGACTTTCTCTGATCCTGACGTAGGGGGATTGAGCAGGGGGGCTGTTCACACACCTAGACGATACGGACGCTCGTCTAAAAATGCTGAAAGATTATCTTCACGTTGCTATCTTTTGTGCAGCTGCTTCCTGAAACGACATGCTGCACGGTGATTCGCATACTTAAAAGCTCGATGGGCACGTATTGATTTTTGACTGAAAAACAAACTCTGTCTCTCTCTCTCTCTCTCTCTCTCTCTCTCTCTCTCTCTCTCTCTGCTCCTGACGGAGGGGGTGTGAGCTGCCGCCTTCAACAGCTTTGTGCCGCGGTGCTTCGCATACTTAAAAGCCAAACAGCCCTATTGATTTGTTTGCTAGAGATTGTTTTCTCTATCTATGTGACATTCTGTGCTCCTGACACGCACTCCTTTGAAGAGGAAGATATGTTTGCGTTCTTTTAATTGTGAGACAGAACTGTCATCTCTGTCTTGTCATGGAGCACAGTTTAAACTTTTGAAAAAGAGACAAATGTTTGTTTGCAGTGTTTGAATAACGTTCCTGTCTCTCTACAACCTCCTGTGTTTCTGCGCAAATCTGTGACCCAAGCATGACAATATAAAAATAACCATATAAACATATGGTTTCTACTTCGCGGATTTTCTTATTTCGCGGGTGGCTCTGGAACGCAACCCCCGCGATGGAGGAGGGATTACTGTACACATTAGTTTGACTTCCTAGGTATTTAACATCTATATCTATATCTGTCTAAATATATAAATAAAATCCAACGTCTGTCTGTATGTCTGTCCAATTTTCACGAGAGAACTACTTAAGCGAGTTTGGATCTTTTTGTTATATAATTTGTTTGAACATTCCAGTTGATTTTGCATTCTCTGTCATCGCACTAAGTATCATAGTTCACATGCCATACTGCTTTATTTGCGAGAATCTGAGAGAGACGCAGCAGGCTGAGGGAAGGGGGGCAAGGCCTTCCTCACTCATATGCCAGCCTCAGGGCGTATCTTATATCCGCTTAGCTAGCGAATGAAAGAACTACTTAATGGATTTAGATCAGGCTTTTTTCTAGAATTTGCTTGAACATTCCAGTTGATTTTGCATCTTCTCTCATTGCACTAAGAATCATAGTTCGCTTGCAGGTGCGAAATGTTTGCACTAATCTGAGACAGAGGCTGTGGACTGAGGGGAGAGGGAAGCGTGACGTCAGGAATGGGGAGCTGGGCAGGGCCCTCCTCACTGTCCTGTTTCACTTCTACAAGAAGTGAAGAAACCACGGGGGGACAGCTAGTCATTGATAATTCAGTACAATAAACTTTCCCTTAATGTCAGTAAAACCAAGGAGCTCATTGAGGATTTCAAAAAGAAGAACACAGTACTATTCACATTTCTGTGGAAAAGTAAAGCAGTTATAATTTTTTTAGAATCACCATCACTGGTGACCTAAAATGGGCACAACACATTTCAGATATTATTTAAAATGCATTCTAATGCTTCTACTTTCTTAGACATCCCCAGAAAGTCAGGATATCTTTATATATTCTTATGAACATCTACAGGAGCTCAAAAGCTGCAGAGGATACTGAAGCTGGCATGATGCTACCTTATAAACAAAATACAAACTCCTGAAAAACGCACTCCACATTTTGTGCCCTCTGGGACCAGTCCAGAGAAGCAGTGCCACCACTCATATTATGGGGGTTAGTGAACTGCTCTTGATACCCAGCTTTGCCCAGTCCATTCACTATTCTTTCACCCTCACTGGGTTTTTAATTAGGATTAAAAACCATCCTGGCCAGTTTGTGCCTCCATCCATGCTGTCCTTCCATTACTGACTCTCAGCCAGGCAAGAAATCACCCTTCATTCCAGCCCATCCAACCTCTATGGCACTCACAATACATGTATAGGCCTTGCAACAAGGATATATTGGGTGGGGGTATATTTTAAAAACTGTTGAACATAGATCAAATAATGTTATGCTGAGACTATACAATTTAGTTTTATAATTAGTCTTATAATTTAGTAAAACCACATTTGGAGTGTTGTGTGCAGTTCTGGTCACCATGTTACAAGAAATTTAAAGCAATGAAGTGCATCCCAGGACTGAAGGACATGTCATGCTCTAACAGGCTTAGAGAATTAAAACTGTGTAGTCCTGAGCAGAGGAGTTTGCGTGGGGACCCAATCCAGGTCTACAAAATTCTCAAAAGCATTGATATAGTAGATCCAGCAAAATGTTTAAGCTTTAAGCATGAAAAATGTCCTTGAGGACACCAGTGGAAATGAAGTGTGTTTAGGAATGAAGCCAGAAAGCACTTCTTTACACAAACAGTTGTGTGGAATCTGGAATAAGCCACTGAGACACATAGTTGAAGCAGAAACCTTGACAACCTTGCAGATACTGTATATCTGGATGAGATATTGGGACAGCTTAGCTATTAGCTAAACAAACAGGCTTGATGGACTGAAAGGTCTCCTCTCATTTGTCAAATTTCATATGTTATTATGAGACCAGGGTTGAAGTCCTGTGTGTTCCCAACATAGACTTTGAATGTTCTCCCTGTGTTTGTGTGGGTTCCCACCTGATGCTCCATTTTCCACCCACATTACAAAGACATGCGGGTTAGGTGGATTGTCAGTTTTAAATTGAATTGGATGTGTGTTCAAACAAGCATCTTGCAAGTATCTCAGTATATTGTCAAGCACAAGCACTTAGGGGACATCTTCAAGGTTCCAAAAGGGTAAACAATACCACCTTTGAGTCAAGTGGTAGTGCGGTTGGTGACACGTTCTTCTTATTTACCTGTAGTTCAGAGGGACGTCAGCCAGAACATGAGTGACATTACTTCCACGTCATCCACCAAGGCCACTCCCTTTCTGGTATTCTACTATAGGGTTCCAAAGGCCACCGAAAGTGGACCTTCATTGTCGGACCTGCTTCTCTGAGAATCGCTTTTCTTTTTGTTACCTGTGTGGTTTGTGAGGTATTTATTTTCCATCCATTTTTCCTTCGATTAAATTGGGTTACCCTGCTAGTATCCCGACTCTTTTTTACTGAATGTTCAGTTATTATATAAAGGAAAAACGTTAAAGGTTGTTTCTAGTCTCTGCAACTGAAAAGAAGAAAGCAGGTGACATGTTTATATACACATGGACGTAACCCCATCAGACTGTTTAATTTGAGCTCTTCAGCCTCCTTCCATGCACTCCTGTGTCTGTAGGAGGAATCCCATGGCACACTTTAGCAGTAGAGGAACACACAAAGACACAGAAGCAGCTTGAAACACAGGCAACAGGCACAAACTCTGTGGTAGCTTCTCTATCTTGGTGTGATCTCAAGGAATACAGCTATTTGCTGCTTTGTTCATGAAGGTTTCCACTTCCCTAAAGGTCACAGTGTCCCACGTCTCCACACCTTCTGCTCCTCTAGTCTAAAATTAGCTGCTATGATGCCTGCGAGCTCATTGCTGTAAGCTGAGATTTTCCTCAGCCCATATGCTGCTGCGTATGTTGAGCTGCTCAGATGGCGTCGCTTCGCCTCGCAGCTCCTCACTGCATGAGAAGGGCAGGCTGGGTGCATGGATTTCAAATAAGAGGCCTAGTGACCGGCTCCTGCTGACTACCATTTGGCAGCCACTCTTTACTGTACATGTAATGGAGGACAGAAAGAGAGACAGAGACAGTGAAGAGGGAAAGAAAAATAGAGGAGTTGTCTCAAGGTTGTTTTGATTTTGAATGAGGCAGGAACTTCCTGCTGATTCTTTTCCCACCCTTTGTACTAAACATCATAAATGTCATCAGTGTGCCTTCAGGTTCCTGTTGCTTACTAACATGTGCCTGTTTTTTAATGAGACCTGCAGGTAACAACGAAGAGCCACTTGTTACATGTGCATTTTTCTGCAGTGTCCTTTGATAAAGGAAAAGCAGCAACAGGAATCTTTCAGCATGCTGCCACCTACTGGTAGCAAATAGCATTGTGCCACCTACCAGCCTATACAGTCCATCATCTTCTAGTTTATATAAATCAATAGGGTATCACTATCAGTCAGATCAATCAGTCAGTGTTCTTAGAGTCCAGTAGGGCTAACCCTGACTTGAATTCATTTCTTGCTCTCATTTTGAAAACATTGTTCTGCCTTAGCTGGGTAGTTAAATTAAAGTAAATGTTTAGAATTCTGCCTTCTAGTGGAAAATTATACTATTAAAGTATATTACTTAACAAAATCAGAGAATCATGATGGTCTCCCACTAGCTATCTGTCAGCCTACATGTGATCAGTTAATCTGTCACCATCTCCTACGCACGCACCATGTTAGAGAGGTGAGAGAGGTGAGCATATATGAATACCTACTGAGCCGGTACAAGAGAGAGGAGGATCCTAAACACCAGAAGGGCAAGACCTGGCCATAGGCTAATCGAGTATTTTTTTACGTTGTAAAGCTGATGCTGTATAGCTGCCTTTACAAGTAATCTCACCAGAGTAAATGGCCTATTTATTTGGACTATTTCTGCATTGGATTGAGAAATTTTTTGCATGTCTGCAGTTCTTGAAGTGGGCTGATACTCACCAGTACTCCATACTGGCACTTTTACATTTTGCTGTTTGGAGTATCAGGAGTTTTTCCTGCACTGTTTTAGAATGGCACTTCTACTTTTTATTCTTAGGTGTTTTCTTTTGTTTTTAGTCATTAGTGCATCTCATCTCAGGACTACCCAAAAAGACATCAATCAGTTGCATCTAGTGCAGAATGCAGCTCCCAGAATCTTAACTAGGAAAAGAAAATCCAAGCACATCTCTCCCGTTTTGATGTCACTACATTGGTTACCTGTGTCATTTAGAATTGACTTTAAAATACTACTAATGGTTTACAAAGCCTTAAATAATCTCGCTCCGTCCTAAATTTCAGAATGCCTCTCACCTTACACTCCAAATTGGAACCTTAGATCTTCAAATGAGTGTCTGTTTATAATTTCTAGTGCTAAACTTAAAAGAAGTGGTGAGGCAGCCTTTTGCTGTTATGCACTTAAAATCTACAATGGCTTAGAAAATTTGCCAGGCTAATACGGTGAAGCATTTTGAAAAACTGCTAAAAATTAGTTATTTTAATATTACTTTCTCATAGCTTCATTTTAGTGTAACCCTGATATTCTGTATATGCATTTAATTATCATTTTTATCATGGCTCTGCGATCCGTACTTCTCTGCTCTTCTTTTTCTGGTCAAGGCACCATGCAGTCTCTACATCAATGGATTGAAGGCCAGATGTCCACATGACCATCATCATCTAATTCTTGCACGTGAAGCCTGAAACCATGAGGACTCATTTAGATCATTTATGTTAGGTAGAATGCCCAGTGGGGGCCTGGTGGTCCCTGGCCTTGGAACCCCTGCAGATTTTGTTTGTTTTTTTATCTCCAGCCCTCTGGATTTTTTTTTTTGTTTTTTCTTTCATCCTGGCCATCATCCATCCATCCATTTTCCAACCCGCTGAATCCGAACACAGGGTCACGGGAGTCCATCCATCCATCCATCCATTTTCCAACCCGCTGAATTCGAATACAGGGTCACGGGGGTCTGCTGGAGCCAATCCCAGCCAACACAGGGCACAAGGCAGGAACCAATCCCGGGCAGGGTGCCAACCCACCGCAGGTCTGGACATCATACCTTACTTTATTCTTTGTTACTTAGTATTGCCTAATTTTATTTTTATATTTTTCTTTTTTCTTTCTTCATCTTGTAAAGCACTTTGAGCTACATCATTTGTATGAAAACATGCTATATAAATAAATGCTGTTGTTGTTGTTGGTGTATGGTGTGAGGGATGAACCACTGTCCCAGCCAGGATGGACTCTTCTCCCTTGCCTGGACAGGAGACCATCCAAGAGATAGGTCAGTAAGGGAGCTGTGATATTCCCAATTCCATGCAAGGATGTGGACCTGGAAGGACATTGCTGTAGCTAGTACACTGGGGCTAGAGTCTCAGCAGCCATGGAGGAACACAATGGTTGGGCATGGGAGGCGGGAAGTTACAGGACAGTGGGTGACTATCTCGATGGACAGAACCTCTCCAGTACACTAGGTGGCAGCATCCTGTCTGGTGAACCCAGTATGGAGTTTTGCAGGGCAAAATGGGAGTTGAGGTCTCATGGTGCTGTTCTGCTCTATTTTGTTCTGTGGGGGCTGCCAGGTGGAGCTGTCAGATATCAACTGCACCATGACCAGTGTGGTCCCACGTGAAGTCTTTCTCAGAGGCAACAGATTGAGCATTGGAATTACTCCATGACTAGGAGTTAAAAGAGAGCCCTCCACTTGGACCAGGTAGTTAGAGTCAGGAGGGGAGATGGACAACACTCACCTCAGTATGAGTGGAGGAGAGATGAGAGAATAAAGGACTAAAGAAGACTAAAGAAAGTGCTGTGCTCTAATGTTGGGTGTATACAAGGTACAGTTTGGTTGTGAAACAAAAGCACTAGATTTAAAGCCAGGATTGTGTCTATGGTGATTGTGTCTTGGCTTTGGGGTGCTGGTACACCTCCTAGTGGCCACAACAGTCACATTTTCTTTCAAGACTTTCTACTGGCACTTCTCAAAATCTGATGGTACTGTAATGTCACACATCTTAACCGGCAGTGGTTATCTCCTAGGAACAGTGGTGAGGCCTGGGTTTGAACATACAATCTCTCTGTCTCCCAGCTTATATAACAGTCATCCCCTTAGCTGAAGAAGCCAAAATACCTGGACTACCACCGATTCTTTTTTCTTCTTCAACCATTGCATGTGTATTTGTAATGCTTTATGGCTCTTGGAAAATTCAACAGAAGTAACACATTTCACCGACTTAGTGCTCTACAATGAACACAGAGGCACTAAATCACTCATCCCATGTGGCAGCTGGAGACATTTGAGACTGTCATCTGAGCAGCGGTTTCTGAAAAGAGACTGATTTCACTAAACTGACAGCATCCATCTGTTTCCTGGACACACTTTTTACAATAACTGGCAAATATCTAATATCGAAATTTAATCTTCAACTTCCACTCTATTGTTCCAAGAGATCAGGATCACCAAAACTTGAAGGTTCTCATTTATTGAAATGTTAACTGCTTTCTAAAATTTGGCTTTGGGTTTTTTATATGTTTTTGGGATGAAAAGCATGGAATATTGCTCACTAAGGGTCATTCCACAGTCAAAACAGCGGCCTGTTTCCTTGGCCACCCTCCCACACCACCATGATTTCCTGGGCTCCTTCCATGTGTGTTGTCATCTGTCTTGTGCACTGCCTGTTTGGTTCCACCTGGTGTCTCTTATCTGGGGCCAGAGATAACACCATATGCACTCACTTTTCACAGCACTGACAGCCAATCCAAGTATGGGAAGTGATCTGCGCCCATATTAATTTTGTTTGTGGTGTGAAGCAAAACTCCATTAAATTCAGCTTCACGCAAAATGTTTCGCTCATCACTAGTGGCAATTCCAGACTGGTACAAGCGTAAGTGAGGGTGTGTTCGATTGGACTGATGCAAGGGTGTGTTCCTTGGTTTATATTAATTTTATTTCATTTGTCATCTTTTTTCTAATGTATTACTTCTCATGTGTTTTTCTTAATTATGTACATTCCAGCAATATTGGCCTGTTTATTTATTTTTTAGTATCTAACATGACTTGTTTTATGAAGTTTCTTGAATTTTGTGGGTGTGTGGCGGGACCCCCTTATGTCAATGCAATGAGACCACCCTTAGTTTATAAATTGAGGCTGAGAAATGAGTCTCTTAGCAGTTCATTGTTTAATTCTTGTTCATGAATGACTTATTTATAAATATTGATTTTGCTGATTTTTAAAGTTCCTTATGTTTATGTCTTGAGTTTTATGGGTGGGACCCCAAGAGATGCGGCCACCCTGATGTTACTCTTGAAGGAGTGCCCTCAGCCATATATATGGTTTAGTGGCTCGTGGTGGCTGTCTTTTTAAAAGCGCTTTTTCATGAGTATTATGACTTCTCTGGTTTATGAATTTTTGCTTGTCTTTGGCCTATGACTGTTTTTTCAGTTTATTAAATAAGGCTCATAAAATTTAATTTGGCATGTTTTACTTTAGGATTATTTAGATGTAATTTTTCAGTGATTAAACTGTGTGGTTAAGACTATAACTATATTTTAGAGTTCATAAAGCAAAATTATCAATAGTGATTATATGCATTTAAATGAGAGTTTATCAAAACAGTACGGAGAAAAGCTGACAGCCAGGTAATGACATCATGTTGTTGGGGACAGAAAGGGGAAGCTGAATAAAGACAAGCATTTGAAGTTATGGTGAGAGAAGTGAATGTTTTAGAAGAAATTGTGGGCCTAGTTTGAGGCCATTTTCAGAAAAGGGGTCAGCTAGATCTGTTCTTCCTTTGAGCCATTAGCTAAACAATGTGTTTCGACACAGTTATGAATTCTGGGATATGCAAATATGGGAAGGATATGCAAATATAAAGCAAATGTTGGGAAGAATTGCTATTGTCTATGTTTAAGTTCAGATAAACTAACCAGTGTGTACATGTGTGTAAAAAAGGAGTGAAATAGGGACTTTGGGGAACTTTGTCATTTAATTTATATCTCATAATTAGTTTAAAATAACTTCAGGCTAAATTCTCATTTGTCCATATTTTGACTGATATAACTTACTAAAACAGCCATCAAGCTACTGTATATGCAATCCCTACATTGATGGATTGAAGGCCAGAGGTCCACATGACCAAATCTTCTACTTGAAGCCTGAAAACCACGAAGACTGATTGAGATCATTGATGTTAGGTAGAATGCCTAGTGGGTGGTCTCGTGACCTTGGAACCCCCGCAGATTTTGTTTTTTTCTCCAGACGCCTGAAGTTTTATTTTGTTTTTTCTGTCCTCTCTGGCCATCAGACCTTACTTTATTCTTTGTTAATTCGTATTGCCTAATTTTTAAATGTTTTCTTTTTTCTTTCTTCATCTTGTAAAGCACTTTGAGCTACATCATTTGTATGAAAACATGCTATATAAATAAATGTTGTTGTTGTTGTATGGTGTAAGCAGTTCTAAAGCCACACTGGACCATCATGTTGTCCAAGGAAGAAAAGTGCAGTGTCACCTAAAATGCATCTCAGTGAAGAAGCAGACAAAGACTGTGCCATGAAGAGTTCTACCTGTAAATAAAACCTTAGTTGGAATAAGAAGAATTAACTCTTTAAATTGCATGGACATCTTCTGGTTATACTGAAGCCAAGCTTGCTTTTGCGGACATTGATTTGAATCGTTTAAGTCATAGTACATTTTTTTTACTTTAACTTCTACTATTTAATGCCTGGTTTCTCTGCAAATGAACATAAATAATGATTATTAAATTAAAGTCTGAATATTATCTCACTGAAACTTGCTTTCCTTACTGATATCATCTGCCCCAGTGTGCTTGTTCAAGTGATTTATTTTTGGTTTAGCTCTTTCAAAGGCAGCAATATGGCCTTGTTAGAGCATTTCTTGCATGTTTGTTCAGGTGTGAGCTGTGCACTTTCTGTTAGAATTGAGCAACCATTCAGGGCCAACAATGACATAGTCAGCCTCAGTCACCCCACCACCCATCGCTAAGGTTTTAAAGCTGAGGTCGCCAGCCTTGACCATATTTCTCTGTTTGAATTGTGCAACCCTTTCAAAAGTAATGATCTGGGACATCCCAATGGGAGTGCTGCTTCTGCAGTGGTGCTTGGTCTTTGCTAACGTATTCTGAAGTATGGGTCTTTTAGGTGAAATGATAGGCTCTTGGCCCTTGCTGAGATGTTCTTGCTTTGTATTTGATGTGTACTCCAGCAGGAACAGTGACAGGGCCTTGGCCACTGTTGTACTTTCGAAATAGGTAAGTACTGCAAGGTGTACTTGTAAGCCAAGGCTAATACTTTAGACATTTGCAACATTGACTTGTTCACCAATATAAACAGACCCTTAAAGAGCTTTGGTCAGCACTTTCACCTGATAAAACAATTGTCTTCTTAGGCAAATTATTTTTGATTGATTATTTTTGTCTTTTTTTTTAAATAAATTCAAATAAATCCTTTATTTTTTCTTTATTGGTTTGTTTTTTAAGCTAAAGTTTTTCTTTTCTCTTGAAAGGCATTTTTAGACATTCAAAGTATTTTGAACATTTAAAAGCCTATTCCCCCATTGTTGGGGCATGCATAGGCTGCTTGGGGTGAGGCCTGTTTATGGCTTCCAGACAAGGGGAGTACTGGCTCGAATGTGGATATTTTCAGACCTGCACCCCTTTTTTACCATTTTGTGTGCAGAACAACAGGCACTTTATTCAGAGCTCATTCCTGCTTTGTGCCCAACACTGCCAGCATAGGCTACAGTCTCACTTGACCCTGAATTGGATCAAGCATTTCTGAGAAAGATATGTTATGGCAAAATAACTTAATAGATGTGGGTGTCTGCTCTGTGTACATTTGTTATGGTAATGTTGCAAATGAAACTTATATTTATCAGTTGCTGAGTATCTGACAGACTGTAAAGAATTCTTCTGGCTATTTTCCAATCTCCACACAGGTATGAGACAGGAGATTTTTCACTGCATGCTTTAGTAATGAATGCCTGCGTAAGAGTACGCAAATATGAAGTAATTCCTATTAGCCACCCACCTGTGGCTCGCTGTCAAGCTGTGTGGGCTTGTGGACTTCCTTGACAATAACAGAGGTGTTCTGGTGACTGTATTTAAGAAGAAAAGAAAGAAAAATGTAATACTGAAATGACTGTAATTGTTCTTTCAAGATTATCACCACGCATTTCACGATAATTAGGAAGCCCCGACTCTTTCCCAGTTATGAAGCAGTCATGCCTAAGGAGGAATCCTCCGAGGTCTCCTCACCCACTTTCCTTTTCACCTCTCACCTCCCTTTCAGGCATTTACCACTAGTATATTTCTAACCTCATTTCTAGATGCAGGAAACATTTTTTTCATAGCTGTTGTGTTTTTACCTTTACATCTCTGATTTTTAGAGGAAATGTGGTGTTTCATCTGCCTAGGAGTTGCGTGTTCATTATAAATTCCACATGACTAAAACTGCTTGATCCAATTCAAGGTCACAGGGTACTGGAGGCTATCTGGGCAGCATCGGGTACAAGGCAGCAACCAGCTATCACAGAATGCACATACACCCACTCTTCTAATGGACCAACTTAGAATCATACATTAACCTAATCTGAAATTTATTTGGATAACCCAAATGGTAAGAGGAAAATCCATGCGGACATGGGAAGGATAGGAAAACTGCACACATACAACTGTGTGGTTCAATGTTATGATTAATATAAGAGTAATTTTGAAAAGTTAATTGGTAATGTCAAACTGGCCCCGTGTGAGTGTAGATGTGAGTAAGTGGGCACTATGATCCACTGACGTTTTGTCCAAGGCTGTTTCTTGCCTTGCGACCAAAGCTGCCAGAATAGCCCCCAGCTCCTCACAACACTGGATTAAGCGAGTGTAACAATAAAGTGAGGTGATTTAGTCTCCCTATCTGCCCCAGTGTCGTTTATTTTAACACACTGACACTGCCGTCCATTTGAGGTGGAACACTAATTCTTTCATTATTCAGTTAAACTGGCAGTCACTCTGCATTTCATATGGTGCATTTCAGTACTGGCTGACAGAACAATCTGGGCAAGGAGGCTGAGTGGCAATAAGGAAGATTTGAATTTGTCAAGATGCTATTTATTATGAGTTCAGGTGGGCATGTCACCGCTATAGAAAAGATGGTGAAAGGCAGCAGCAGCTTAAAATATTAGTAATCTTGAAAAATGTCATGTTATCTTAAGAATGGGCCTGTTCAGCCTATGATTCATAGTAAGACTACATGGGTGACGCAGTAGTGCAGTGGTACGCCTCTTAGCTCCAGAGACCCAGATTCAAATTCTCAGTTAATGCCAGAATGGTTTGCTCCAAACACCCTGAATTCCTCACATGTCCTAAAGATTTGATAGAATGATCATCACTTGGGGGTCTGAAGGTGATTGACTATCATCCAGTTGTCCTGGGGCCTCTTGTATAAACGGTGTGTTTGCACAAAAATGTTGCGTACTCCCATTTATACACTCAAATCGCAATGTATAAAACCTAAACTTGGCGTAAAGCCACGCACATTTTCATGCTAGCTCAAACCCAGGTGTACGCAAGTTTTCCGCTTGTTTTTGCAAACTGGTGGCACCCAGCGTCAAAATAGTGCTACTGTTCCTGTGTGGTTACCCTTTCTTTTTTAGATCCACATCCCTGGCTTTATCATATACACTGTGTGGCAGACGACCAGGGATCTTGCCCCACCGGGACACCTAGAAGAAGGTCGGACCACGAGAGGGGCACTATTTTTCCTTGGGCATAAGAGGGCAGCAACCCAGAGTGCTTTACATATGATGACAATATAATTTTTAAGGTGAAAATGCAGCAAAATATGTTTATTACATTATACAGATAAAATGTTAACATCATTAATCTATATTGTTAATAATTAAACAAGTGAGGACACGGCGGCACAGCGCTAGTGACAATCTGGTGCCCCGTTCACAGATTGTTCCTGCCTCGTGCTGTATTCTTGCTGGGACTGGCGTGACACTGGAAGGATAGATGGATAGAATAATTAAACATGTACTACAAAAATATTTCAATGTTCCTTAAAAGTTTTGAGGAATCTGAGTTCTAAGCATCTTGCGTGAGGCAGGAACAATCTCTGGATGAGGCGCCAGCTCGTCACTATCACTGCGCAACCGTGTTCCCATGTTTAATACATGCTTTAATTGATATGATATGAATACTGAAATGAAAGTATACATCTCAGTATTTAAATTATTCAGAGAACTGTAATATCACGAATGTAATGCATTCTGTGTCCTGTCGGAGGAAGAGAAAGCCCGTTTAAGAAGCACATAGTGATTCACACACATAGAGCACATAGAAGATCAAATACAAAACAAAGCATTTAATGTGCTACTTTAGTTAGAATAGGATTTGAGAAACTAGTGAATTAAAAGATTTTAAGATGAAGTTTATGATGTTCTACTTTAATGACAAAATAAACTATGTGATTAAAGTGGAAATGTCGAGATTAAAGCTGTCATTTCAAGCTTTTTCCCCACTGTGTGCCTATGTTTTTTCTCTGTACCCTAATAAGCTTTCATATGACACTCAGACGGTGGGCTACGACTTGCCTTTTCACGCCGACTTTGATGTCTGACAACTTCTTTTTTATTTCGGGCACTGTGCGACTTTGTGAACTTGAGCTTTCGAGTTTCTCCCACACTCTATGTCACTCAATCAACTTCCTTTTATTGTTTATACCACTGTTTAAATTAACAAATAGTATGTTTTTCCTTGCCTCCACTTGGTATTCGCTGAAATTCTTCTATTTTACCCCCCTACTTTTGGTATTGCCTTTTCACAGAATGCTGAGCTTAAGGGCTATTTATATTGATTTGCATATTCAAAGAGGCGTAATTCTGGGAGGAGTTGGGGAGTGGCGGCAGGCGCATGCATGTGCGTTACTTTTCACGCTGATCGGGATTTATGTAGCGGAAGAACATAGAAGTTGGCAAACACACAGATTTATGCATCTGGATTTTTTTGTGCGTATGAACATTTCCGCTTTTGTCCGTATGCCATGTTTTAGTGTGAATTCTACACACAATGTTATGCATGAGACCCCTGGTTATGTCCCCAGCTGAACTTTATCTGTGTGGAGTTTGCGGGTTCCACTTATGAATTTTTAGTTTTTCAAATTCCTCCCAAATTTTAAACACTTGCAGGATTGCAATCTCTGAAATCTATCATCCTGTTCATTTCGGTTTGCTCCAGGTACTTTGAATACTTCTCAGATTCCAAAGGATACAGCACATATAAAAGGTACACACCCCTTGGAGGTTTTTCTATTTTATTGTTATACAGCATTGAATCACCATAGATTTAATCTGTTTTTTGACATTGATCAACAGAAAAAAATAATTTAACGTTAAAGTGGAGACCGATTTCTGTAAAGTGATCTTAGCTATTTACAAATTCCAAACACAGAATAAGTGATATTCACTCCTTCAAGTCAGGATTTAGTAAATGTACCTTTGGCCGCCATGACAGCCTTGAGTCTGTGTGCACAGGTCTTTTATCAGCTTTACACATCTGCAAACTGTAATTTTTCCACAGTTTTCCTTGTAAAGCTGCTCAAACTCTGTCAGGTTGAATGGGGATTGTGAATGAACAGCCTTTGTGAAGCCTAGCCACATATTCTCAATTTAACTGAGATCCGAACTCTGTCTCGGCCACTCCAGGACATTAACGGTGTTGTGTTTAAGTAAATCTCCTGTATAGCTTTGTCCTTATGTATGAGGTAGAATGTAAACCTTCTCCTGAGGCATAGGTTTCTTAAAGACTGCGTCAGGCTTTCTTTCCTTTGGAGTATTCATTTTCACCTCAAAAGTGTTCCAGGGCCAGCTGTAGAGAAGTACTCCCACGGCATGATCCTGTAACCACCATGTTTCATTGTGGGCATGGTGTGTTTTTGAAATTGTGTAATGGTTAGTTTATGCCAAACATGCCATTTAGTGTGATGTCCAAAAAGCTCAATTTTGGTCTCATCAGACCCTACAACCCTCTTCCTGATGACTTCCCCCTTGTACCTTGTGGCATGCACATTCTCCAATCTTTTGCACTGTAGCTTGTAACTCTTTTGGAATTCTCATTGGTCTCTTGGTGGTCTCACTCACTAGTCTTCTTCTTACACAATCATTGAGTTTTTGTAGACAGCCTGCACAAGGCAGATTTACAACTGTGCCGTACTCTTTCAGTTTTTGTGTCTCCATCCCCTGACTTGTGCTTTTCAATCACCCTGTTCATAGGTTTGGACACCGGACTCACCACAAGTTTGATCTTCCAGATTAGGTGCATTAAACTCTCCTCAACTGAAGCCCCTTGACTGCAGATGTATGATCTCCACTGAACTAATTGTGTGACTTCTAAAGTCAAATGGTTGCACCAGCAGGGCCTTTTATTTGTCATATATTACCACCCTAACCCACTCTCACCTCGGAGTACTGAACCCTCCACCCACCCTTCTGCTGATACCAGCATAGGAGAGAGTTTACCCCCACCCACAATTACAGCAGCCCAGGTAAGCAGAGAGCTGAGGAGACTTCGTGCCAGCAAAGCAGCGGGTCCAGATGGAGTATCACCATGACTGCTGAAGGCCTGTGTGTTGGAGCTGGGGAGTCCTCTACAGTGCATCTTCAACCTGAGCCTGGAACAGGGGAGCGTCCCGAGGCTTTGGAAAACATCTTGCATTACCCCAGTCCCAAAGGTATCACGTCCTAGTGAGCTGAATGATATCACATCCTAGTGAGCTGAATGACTTCCGGCCTGTCGCTCTGATGTCGCATGTGATGAAAACCATGAGCGGCTGCTGCTTCACCACCTGAGACCACACATCTGCCATTATGTTTCTGGACTTCTCTAGTGCCTTCAACACCATCCAACCTCTGCTCCTTAGGGACAAGCTGACAGAGATGGGAGTAGATTCATACCTGGTGGCATGGATCGTGGACTATCTTAAAGACAGACCTCAGTATGTGCATCTTGGGAACTGCAGGTCTGACATTGTGGTCAGCAACACAGGTGCCCCGCAGGGGACTGTACTTTCTCTGGTCCTGTTCAGCCTATATACAGTACATCGGACTTCCAATACAACTCAGAGTCCTGCCACGTGCAAAAGTTCACTGACAACACTGCTATCGTGGGCTGCATCAGGAGTGGGCAGGAGGAGGAGTATAGGAACCTAATCAAGGACTTTGTTAAATGGTGCAACTCAAACCACCTACACTTGAACACTAACAAAACCAAGGAGCTGGTGGTGGATTTTAGGAGGACCAGGCTCCTTATGGATCCCGTGATCATCAGAGGTGACTGTGTGCAGAGGGTACAGACCTATAAATACCTGGGAGTGCAGCTGGATGATAAATTGGACTGGACTGCCAATACTGATGCTCTGTGTAAGAAAGGACAGAGCCGACTATACTTCCTTAGAAGGCTGGCATCCTTCAACATCTGCAATAAGATGCTGCAGATGTTCTATCAGACGGTTGTGGCGAACACCCTCTTCTACGCGATGGTGTGCTGGGGAGGCAACATAAAGAAGAGGGACGCCTCACACCTAGACAAACTGGTGAGGAAGGCAGGCTCTATTGTAGGCATGGAGCTGGACAGTTTGACATCCGTGGCAGAGCGACGGGCACTGAGCAGGCTCCTCTCAATCATGGAGAATCCACTGCATCGACTAAACAGGATCATCTCCAGACAGAGGAGCAGCTTCAGCGACAGACTGCTGTCACTGTCCTGCTCGACTGACAGACTGAGGAGATCGTTCCTCCCCCACACTATGCGAATCTTCAAATCCACCCAGGGGGGTAAACGTTAGCATTATTCAAAGTAATTGTCTGTCTGTATACCTGCATTGTTATCACTCTTTAATTTAATATTTTCTTGCTGCTGGATTATGTGAATTTCCCCTTGGGATTAATAAAGTATCTATCTATCTATCTATCTATCTATCTATCTATCTATCTATCTATCTATCTATCTATCTATCTATCTATCTATCTATCTATCTATCTATCTATCTATCTATCTATCTATCTATCTATCTATCTATCTATCTATCTATCTATCTATCTATCTATCTGTTGGGTGCTTGGTTATCTCCCTGACCAAGACCCTTCTTGTTATTCAGTTTGGCTGATTGGCCAACTCTAGAAAGAGTGGTTTCAAACATTCTTTCATTTCACAAATACTGAGACTTCTGTGCTCCTGGGAACACTCAAATCTTTAGAAATGGTTTTACATACTTTCCCTGATTTATACCCCACCACAATTCAATCATGGAAGTATACCGAGAGCTCCTTGGACTTTATGACTTTCTTTATGTCCTGACATACAGTGTGCAGTTTGCCACAGTTGGGCTCCAATCAAGTTCTGGCACATCTCAAGAATACTTAAAGCAAAGATGATGCACCTGACCATAATTTGGAGTGTCACAGCAAAATGTGTGATTACTTGCAGAAATCAGAGATTTCAGTGTTTGATTTTTATTAAATTTGCAAACCTTTCAGAAAACCTGTTTTCACTTTGTCATTTTTATGCAAGCAATTATTTTGCATTTTATATTTGTCGTTAATTTAGACCAGGAACAGAGATATTCACAAGACTGAGTCCAAAACAGAACTGAACTTACAGTAAGTTGCAAAGATGGTGGTTTTAAATAGTCAGACTGGAAGTGATGTAGGGGAACTGGAAGTGATGTCAGTCGCGGCACCAAAACCGGAAGTGATGTCTTCAAGGTTGAGTCAGGTAGGTTTTCCCACGGCTGGTCTGCAGAGATAACTTTAGAAGATTTAATGCACCCCGCCACTACCTGGCCTGGTTTGGAATTACCTTCACTTGGTCACATACAATGTGCTCTTACTCACACGTGCGTGACAATGTAAATAATTGTAAATGTTCTGATTTAATTCAGAGCAATTTGCTTGGATCTGTTTTCATGTTGACAATAAATAGTCTTTTTCTCTTGATCAGTGCAAAAAAAGGCAAAATTAAATCAACTGTGATTCAATGTTTTATAAAAATAAAATATGAAAACGTCCATAGGGGGTGAATACTTTCATAGACACTGAATGTAAATAATTTTAAATGTTCTGATTTTGTCTGTATGACTTTCTTGACATACTGTAAGAATAGTTAAGGTGGGATAATTAACTGTTGTCATACGTGCGCGTCTGAGGATCACCATCCAAGTCTTCCCAGGTATGTTATACCACCTGGGTTATACCACCACCAAGAGAGGGTGCTGCCACTAACACTCTTGTCATTTTCTTCCTCCACAGTCTTGAGAAACCACCCAGTGAGGGCAACTAACCCCTTCACTTCCGGTTCTGGAGCTTCAAAGGCACAACCGCTCGGAAGGAGGCATCATTGATCATAGAGACAACCTAGCAAGAGGAGCTCCAAGTCAGAGGAGCCATCGGCAGAGGCAAAACATTCTTTTTGTTTTGGACTTTATTAGGAAACGGGGAGGGCAGTTTTGGTACCCCCAAAATATATTCCTATTTCGTTGACCCTTCTTCACTTGAGCAACTAGCTACACTAGATACACTTCGAAAGCTGATATGGCCACTGAATTGGCAGCCTATACACAAGAAGTTTTATATAGGGACATTTGTAAAATAAAAAAATGAAGGAGAAATTGGATTTGAGATTCGGGAGTGTAAAGAATCAATAGCGTTTAGGTCTACTGTCAGGAAGGTAGAGAAATTTACAAGTTGTTAACAAGGCAACATTTAATTTGAGAGGAAGCGGTCAGGAACAGGTGGATCGACCCTGAAAAGAATAACAAGGAGGGGTGTTTGGGGCCATTAAAGAGTCTTTTTTTGTTGATCAATGTCAAAAAAGCCAATTTTGATCCACCATGATTCAATGTTGCGCTACAAAAAAATATGAAAACTTCCAAGGCGTGAGTGCTTTTTACAGGCACTGTAATGCCATTCCATCTGGATTGACACCTAATACTACCAATTTGTATTGGAATAAGCAAATGAAGGAGAAAGAACACCCTGAATGTTACTGGTATATACCAGTGGTTCCTAAACTTGGTCCTGGGGACGCACTGTGGCTGTAGGTTTTTGTTCCAATCAGATTCACAATCGGTGATAATAATCGATAACGACTGATCTCATTTAATTAGCTGGTCTTTTTTTATTCTTCTCTTATTCTGCATTCAGAAAAACATTTTTACATTTATAAGACATTTTCTATAGCTATAAATACTTAACACTCTTTTGTTGTTTTCCTATTATTTTCTCCTTTTCCTGTGTAGTTTGCTCCCTTCATTTAACCCTAATTGTGACACCAGCATAGCAGACACCCAGGATGATGAAAGCAGCAACGACTTCAGTGTCAGACCCGCTAATTAGTAAATAATCAATTAAACAACCAGAACTCTGGGAAAAGCAGAATGAAAATTAGGTTGAAAATACTGGTAAATGACTAAAAAACTGCAAATTCCCCATATAACTGCTTATTACATTTTAATAAATATCTTCCATACTTAGTTTGTAATTTCTACATTGACTCCAAAACACAGAAACTGTGAAATAATGGCTCACTTAATTTGGCTAAGAGTCAAATGAAAAATTGAAGTTGGTTGTAACAAAAACCTGCAGCCACAGTGGGTACCCAGGACCGAGTTTGGGAACCACTGGTGTATACAGTTTAGGAGCCAAAGAAGGCTAAAATCTATAAGAGAAGTCTTACCCTTTTACAGTGTATTTAATGTAAAAGTATTAAGCCACTTTAGAAAGAAACACCAGATTTCTTCACACCATCTACCTCCATACAGTTTGGACTCAAGGTGTGAGAGGTGCTCCCTGTGAAACAGTGAAGGTGAAGTGTAACACAATGCAAGACTTCGATCAATTTAATAATCAACCTTTATTTCATACAGCTCTTTCCACCTGGGTCACCCTCACGAGGCATTTACAAAGCATACAAGAATACAAAGCAATGTCTGACCTGAGCAGCAGGGCTCTAAAGACACCGAGCTCCTCATTTTGTTATGCAGGAGGCACTGCGGATTAAAGAGCCGCAACTGGAGAAGCCACCCTCCGTCTGAGCCTGAGACAGAAACAATGACCCCTGCAACAGAGATCACAGCACATCTCATTTCTAATCTCTGACAAAGAGCCAGGATAGGAGAGAGCAGATGCCTTCTATTCTCATGGATTTATGGATCTGTGTGTTTGAAATGGAGGAGGAATTGAGAAAGTTTCAGCTGTCACGGATCTCTGAGAAGGTGTTAGTTCAGAAGTGTATTTTTAGCATTCCGCACAGTAACCAAAACATATTTAATGCCAGCCAATAAAATAATATTTTTAGGTAAAGTACAGAAAGCAACAAGTCAGACAAGCTTGACTGAACAACATTTCAGCCCTCCTTACCTATGGCATGCAGCCTGTGAAAATCTGGGATTAAAAATACTAATAACAATAAAACACCAGCTAATGACATCCAGTCTTTCTCTTGATTAACAATACAGCCTGACTTAATGAAGCAATCATCTGAGATGATGTTCCAGGGCTAAATTCACCGTGCTGCTGGTCTTATGACAGGAAATGTATTTATGTGAGAACCACAGGGATTCCAAATTGGAGTCTCACTAAAATGAAGCGCAATGATTGGTTTTGCAGGAACATGCTGGCTACCTGAAACTGATCCAAGGGGCGAGTATTGAGAGGCAATGAAATGACAGCTACTGTCCAAGCAGGACTGCAGGGAAGATTTCTGTTTGAGGTATTGATATAATGGGTCCTGTCTAGTTATTATATTGCATATTGGGACCACACAAACGGTAACTAAAGAAGCTGTGGTAGCAAAATGGAGCCATCCACAACTGGAGCCTAAGGTGGCGACAACTGTTGCAAGATGAGAACGCCACTCAGGTGGAACAGCATTCTATCCTAAGGCACTCTTTCAGTCACACCCACACAGAGACTCCTTTAAAGAGATCAGTCAAGTTGAAAACATGTCTTTGGAGTATAGGAGGGAATTAGTCCCCAAGTGATCTATGTGAACTTTGGAGAACATTCAAATCACACTTAGAAAGCATCCATTATGGAGCCAATCCAGAGAAGAATTGCTTTTACTGACCATGGCATTTGAGATAATCCATCAACCTTGATTTCACACTACTCTATATTTTTTCCCAATAATTAACAGCATGTGGACTGAAAAACATTAAATTGAAAAACAACGTGCACTGAGAAGATTACTAGGAGCACTATACTAATACTGAAGGAGGTCTACTTTTTTCCCTCAGAACAGCTTTGATTCTTTGTGGCATGGATTGCTCAAGATTATGGAAATTTTCCTTTGAGATTCTGGTTCATGTTGACATGATTGCATCACACAGTTTCTGCAAATTTGTCACCTGCACTTTCTCTTCCATTCTGCCACATCCCAGGTGTTTTATTGGATTCAGAGCCAGTGGATGGGAAAGCCATGGAAGAACACTGAACTCATTGTCATGATCATTAAACCAGTTTGAGATGGATTTTGCTTTTGACATGGTTCATTATCATGCCGGAAGTAGCCATTAGAAAATGGGTAAATTGTGTGACCATGAAGGGATGCACTTAGTGAGCAACAACACTCAAATAGGCTGTGGAATTCGTGAACCCAAAGTGTGCCAAGAAAACATGTAAACCATTAGCCCACCATCCATGACACCACAATTACCAGCCTGGACTGTTGACCAAAGGCAGTTGGGTACATGTATTCATGCTGTTGAGGCCCAATTCTGACCCCACCATCTGTGTGCTTCAGCAGAAATCAAGATTCATCAGACCGGGCTACATTTTTCCTGTCTTCAGCTGTCCAGTTTTGGTGAGCATGTGCTCACTGTGGCCTCAGCTTTCTGTTCTTGGCTGACAGGAGCAGAACCCAATATGGTCTTCTGCTGTTGTAATCCATTCAACTGAAGATTTGACATGCTCTGCATTCTGAGATGCTTTTCTGCTCACCACAGGTGTACAGAGCAGCCATCTGAGTTACCATTGCCTTTCTGTCCACTTGAATCAGTCTGCCCCCTCTGACCTCTTTCATCAACAAGGCCTCCCATTGGATGTTACAAGTTTGTCACACCATTCTGAGTAAACTATAGAGACTGTTGTGCATGAAAATCCAGAAGATCAGCACTCAGAGAAATATTCAGACCAGCCTGTTTGACACCAACAGTCATAGCACGGTCGAAATCAATGAGATCACTTTTTTTCCCCATTCTGATGTTTGATGTGAATATTAACTGAAGCAGGTGCACTATGCGTGTTCCTAATAATTTGTTAAGTGCATAGAAAATAAAATAAAAGTATTGTTGCAGAGACCTGTAAAACATGCAATAAGATCAAGGAAGCAGAGCACAGAAAAATAATAAAAAAATAACTGTCAGTGTATAAAAGAGAGTGAAATCAGAGGCCTTAGTCAATGTGGCTTTATTTAATTAATTAATCTTTTTTTTTGCATGGTTATTTTTTTATATTAAGTGATGAACTGGCACAATGTCCATAACTGATTTTTGGCTTGTATCTAACGCTACTAGCATAATTTTAATTTGACAGCAGAACAGGAAATCATTACTTTAATATCTGAAATTAAACCCACTACCTGTTCCTTAGACTTTGTCCCATCAGAACAATTGAAAAGCTCAATCACAGTTCTGGCAGCACCCATTTGTTAATATAACAATAGCTCATTATTGACTGGCACAATCCCTAATGCACTGTAAGTGTCCGTTATCAGGTCATTGTTGCCTATTTCAAATTTACCTCTCTTTCTAAAGTACTTGAAAAGGGAGTTGATATGTGGCTTCCGTCTCACCTTACATTATAATTAACTTAAGAAGTTCCAGTTTGGCTTTTGTGCCAGTCACCATGCAGAAACAACAGAAACTCATGCAGTAAATTACATTTTAATATCTTCTGATGAATTAAATGTTACAGTATTACATTGTTAGATTTGAGAGCAGTTTTCAAAACCATTGACCACTCTGTTTTGTTACTTAGGCTGGAAAATTATGAGCTTTCAGGCACCTTCCTTGCATTTTCTAGTTCATATTTATCAACTTGATTTCAATATGTATAGCAATATGTTGACAGCACTCCATCATTATATGCAGAAGTTAAATATGGTGTCCCACAGGGCTCAGTACTCAGACCTTTATTGTTTCCACTTTACATGATTCCACTGGGAAATGCCATTAAAATCATAATGTTCACTTTGCATCATATGTAGATGGCATTCAGTTATAACTTTCTGTCAGACCAAACAACTTCAGTCCTAGAGTGTCCTCATTTAATTATATCAGTGAATCAAAACAGTAGATGAATGTTAACTATTTGTCTATAAAAAAAGCAGAAAACAACAGAAATATTATTTATTGGGGGTGATAATAAAGACATGAATAATATTCTGTCATTTTAACTGAGTAGGTCAATTTAGCTTCAGGAATATTCAGTCTGTCCAGTTCTGAAGCCTAAGAGATTGTGAATTATTTTCACCAGCTTTGGTGCAAATGAAAGTGACAACAGTTGCAGTGGAAAGTCAACAGCAAGACAACCACCAAAAAGGTGCTGGTTTTGGAGATGGTGGCCACAGACAATTGCCCTCTCCTCATCCTTCCTGACTGATTTTCTCTAGTTTCGTATTTTGCTAGTGTCCTTGTCACTACTGGTAACATGAGGCGGTACATCAGCTGGTTGCACAGGTAGTCCAGCTCCTCCAGGATGGCACATCCATACATGCCATTTAGAGAAGGTTTGCTGTGTCTCCCAGCATAGTCTTAAGGGCATGGAGCAGATACCAGGAAGTTATATGAGGAGAGCTAGACAGTGCCGTAGAAGGGCATCAACCCAGCAGCAGGACCGGTATCTGCTCCTTTGTGCCAGGAGGAACAGGCGAAGCACTTTCAGTGCCATAAAAAATTACTTCCAGCTGGCTAGTGGTGGTGGCACAGTGGCACAGTGGGTAGCGCTGCTGCCTCGCAGTTATGAGACCTGAGTTCGCTTCCTGGGTCCTCTGTGCATGGAGTTTGCATGTTCTTCCCGTGTCTGCGTGGGTTTCCTCCGGATGCTCTGGTTTCCTCCCACAGTCCAAAGACATGCAGGTTAGGTGCATTGGCGATTCTAAATTGTCCCTAGTGTGTGCTTGGTGTGTGGGTGTGCGTGTGTGTGTCCTGCGGTGGGCTGGCGCCCTGCCCGAGATTTGTTCCATACCTTGCGCCCTGTGTTGGCTGGGATTGGCTCCAGCAGACCCCCGCGACCCTGTTGTTAGGATATAGCGGGTTGGATAATGGATGGATGGAAAGCTAGTGGTGTGCATGTTTCTGACCAAACTGTCAGAAACAGACTTCATGAGGGCGGCATGATGGTCATGGTCTGGGGAGGCACATCCTCGGAGGGGTGTACAGATCTCCACTTGCTAGGCAATGGTACCTTGACAACTGTTAGGTAATGGGATGAAATTCTCTGAGCCATTGTGAAACCTGGTGCAGTGAGCCCTGGGTTCCTCCTGGTGCAGGACAATGCCCAGCCTGATGTGGCCAGAGTGTGTAGGTAGTTCCTGGATGACAAAAGCATTGATACCATTGACTGGCCCACACATTCCCCAGACCTGAATGAAATTCAGAACCTCTGGAACATTATGTAGTCTGGCAAGTGGCTGGGGGTGGCACCTAGCTGGGATGCCCAGAAGGAGCAGAGGAGGGATTACGCCTCCTCCAGACCACGAGGGGGTGACAACCCTGGTGGCTTTGGGGACCACAGGAACAGAGCTTAGAAGTTCAACCCTACAGGGGCCCGTCGTCACCGCCAGGGGGCACCCCAATGCCTGAGGAGGTGCTGGGGGGAAGAAGACCAGGGACACCCGAAGTGATTCCAGGTGCACAGCCGGTACTTCCGCCACACTTGGGAGTGAAGGCAGTCACTCATTGGGATGCACCTGGAGCACATCCGGGTGCATATAAAAGGGGCCGCCTCCCTCCATTCGAGAGCTGGAGTCGGGAAGAAGAGAGAGGCAAGGCACTGTAGAGGCCTGGACTTTGGGGGAGTTTTGGGGTTGTATGCACCTTGTAAATAGTGGAATATGAATAAAAATGTGTTGGGTTTTGTACCTACGGTGTCCGCCTGTCTGTGTCCAGGCCACTTTCCACCATAGCAATGCATTCAACGATGCCAAGTAGCACTACAGACTGTTCACCATCCACCGTCTCATCAGGAGCATGCCCAGACATTGTTGGGAGTGCATATAGGCACATGGGGGCTACACACACTACTGAGTCACGTTATGTGTTTCCGAGACGAAATTCACACAAGTTGGATCAGTCTGTGATTGCAATTTTTGACTTTGATTTTTGAAGTGAGATTGAATCCAGCCCTCAATGGTTGGTGATTTTGGTTTCCATTGACCGTTGTTAGATCAGATTGTGGTCAACAAATTACACAGTATTACTCAGCAAAGATTTTTCACTTGAATATTTTGTTCCAGGTTGTATGGTGTGATTTGCCACACTCATTTGTTTAATGTCTGCTTTGGCACATTAAGAATATTACATCTATAGTGAGTTAAAGTGTAAGCACTCTCTGACACCCTGACTGGCCCGGTACCGGGCCGAGCGATTATTTAAAAACCCATTGCCATATCATACAGGAGAACTATGCCATACTCTGACACAAACAATACCTCATTTGCAGGCAACGGGTTTGGACTTCACACTTCTAGCAATCAAAATGTTACAATATTTACAGTTTACTTTTATTTTGGTATGAAATTAAATGTGATGTTTCATAAATTGCCACAAAGATATTTGAAAAAAAATCATAGTAATTATTCTGTGTAAAGAATACCCAAGTGTTATGCATTGATTAAAGTGTCCCGACCAATAGATTTCAACCAATGTGATGACCCCTCCCACCAACTGAGTAAACGCGAGTTATATGCTGAAAACCAGAAACAGAATAACACCGCTCTTCTGATTTCTCGTGTGCTTTACAAAACAACAGCAAACATCTACAATTGACACATCAGTACTTACAGTAGATTCTACTCATCAAAACAAGTCCAAGCACATTATTGTACGATACATCAATCATGAAATATCCTCCAAATAAAAGGAGTCACGTGATGACCTCTGGCAAATACCACCTTACATTTCCAGGTCATGACTCAAAGGTCACACACTCTCAAACTTTATACCATTGGTTGGCAGTGACTGTGACGTCTCCAAAGATATGTAGATGTCCATATCTGGACGCAATGAGACACAGCAGCCTTGCGTGTGTAATGAAAAAATACGTTATTTGAAGCAGGAGCAAACATTGTAAATAGTTTCATGTAAATGTGTAGGTGGGGTAGGGGGGTACTTGGGTGTGACAGTGTATCAGGGGTTAGAGTGCAGAGTTTTTATATGATTCACTGTTTTATGTGTGATGAAATTGTTCTGAAACTGTTCGGAGAGGTTTTGGATAGGGAAGAAGGACCCATGGTGCCAAATGCTGTAACTATTTATTTCTTTCTGTAGTGAACATGAAACTTTAGACAGGTACAGTTGACAGGTCTGGGAACACCTCAGCAGTGAAAAGATTGCCTTGGCATTACTTGTACCTGAGATATACTTTATCAGAAAACAAAAATTTGAAAATATTACTGTGAGCGCCTTTTTTGTTTCTAGTTTAGCAGCAGTATATAAGTAAAGGAATGTTTAAATTTGACACCAACACAGATTCTATCCAGAAATCTCAGTTTTTAGTGAAAAATCGACTGTCCTTCCCTTATTTTTTTAATGTTATATATAAAGCAGACTGTAACAATCTTGTATGTTATCAACCAGTTGATGTTTAGTAACCACAAGGGGGCGCCAGAGAGCCCCAGACACAGCAATACAGTCCATAATATAAGAATATAAATAAAATAAAGAGTTTTTATTCCACAAAGCACCTTCCAATGAACACCTCTCCAACAATTAGCCACAATCTTATATATAAAGCAGACTGTAACAATCTTGCGGTCTTGTATGTATGTTATCATCCAATTGACGCTCAGAACGTTTCTGGTGTGTCCTCCTGTAAAAGCAAGTTTTATCATAAAAAATCCGTAGTATTATTTGTTTGTCGTTTAATATTTGTTTTTGTTAACTATATTTTCAACTTGCATTATTTTTATTATAACACTGTTGTAGTGGTAATAGAATTAAATCAACTTAATAATAAAATTAATTTAATTGATGTTTTTTTTCATTGTCAAAAATTCTGCATGTAAAAACGTATAACTACACCACAAAACAAAAATTAATCTCTCAAGTTGTATTTTTTTAATTATATTTTTTACTATCCAGTTGACGCTCAGAATGTTTCTGGTGTGCTCCATAATTATATTTTCCTCAAACAATTTAAAAAAAGACAGGGTATTTCAGCTAATACGGTTATATTAAAATTTGGCTTGGCAGCACTGTCTTATCAGCGCTTTCTATATGAGGTCCCTTTCTCCGCAGTCACTGCTGTGCAGGTGTGAATGTGTTACGTCAGATCATTTTGTATTGCGGTGTGAGAAACAATGGCTGCCCCGCTTGTGCTTTACACAAAAGAAAAGCAACATGCAGTGATTTGTTTTTTGTGCTCTGCGGGTGTGCCTGGTGCCGATATTTATCAAAGCTTTTGTGCACAGTATGGAGAAAGTGTTTTGTCACAGAGAAGTGTGTATGAATGGGTAGAGAAGTTCAAGGAAGATTGCACAAGTGTCAGCTGTGAAGAAGAAGCTGAATGCCCATCTACGTCCATGAATGATGACAACATTGAGTGTAAACGTGAAATAATTCTGCTGAATAGATGAGTGACAGCAGATGAAGTGGCAAATCATTTGCAAATCAACCATGGCTCTGCCTATGCAATAATCCATGACAGACTTGGGTTTCGAAAGAAGCCTTACTAGGATGAAGATTCACGTCTGATGAAGAGGTAAAGACAGTGGTGCATTCGTGGCTCGCAGTTCAGCCTAAAACATTTTTTATGAAGGAATATGAAAGCTTGTTGACAGATGGACAAAGTGTATATTGAAAAATTATATATTTGTCTTTTCTGAAAGTTAATTAAAATAAATTCTACATCCAGAGTGCGGATTATTTTTGACTCTCCCTCGTAATAAGGCTTCATTTTGGGGTGGAGGTTGCTGAAAAATGCCCCCATGGGTGGAAGGAGTCTTGCTCCTTTGCTTGCCTATTCACTTTAACTCAGGGTGTAGAGAATAAGAGAAGACGTCCTCCAATAAGAGAAAGTGAAACACAGTAGCAGTCTGCTCTGGATGAAGTCAAACCGTAGTCTTAGGTGCAAGTGCATTAGAGCAGCGGGTTGTGAATCATTCGCAGACAGGTGCAAGGATAAGAAAACAAGAGTTGGGGTAATGGACTAAAGTGTGGGTCTTGATAACAAAGAATCTGGACATGAGGATAACATAATTTATGTTTTAGGGTAATGTCATCTCAAAACTCTTCCATGAAAAAAAGCACAGTGCTATACAAAAATTAATTAAATTGAATTGAACACAGTAATATCTTTTCCATTGTGTTCTTAAATTGGATTAACCATATCAGACAATGCTATTTTTCATAGCAGGACTGACACCCTGTCCAAGGTTGGTTGTTGTGCTTAAATAATTTCTCTACAATAGCACTACCTATACTGGACGTTTTCTTCAGAAGTTTTACAACAAGGTTTCAGGAACTGGGAGTATAACTAGAAAAATGGAAACCAGTTTAAGATGTGTATCCAGTCAACTGATTTGTGTATTTTACTGAATGAAATAATGTTATGTATTTTGTTTGGACAAGAAAGTAAGAATTTCACTGTACTATGTTTACATGATAGTACCACTACTACAACCCTTACAGCTACTAAAGTTACTGTTACTACTACTACTATTGCTTTGTACCTGGGGATGCCAAAATAGGCTCCAGTACCCCATGACCTTAAATTTGATTTTAATGATTTTAGAAAATGGTTTAAGTTAGCAGCTTTTTATAGCGAGCAAAGCAGTAATTTTGTTCCACAATCTGTGGCTTAAGAATTGAACTTCTCAGTCATCTAAGCTCTTGAAAACAGAATTTTCATTCTCATTTTAATGATAGTGAATTCATATAACTGGGCAAGATATCCCAAATAATGAACAATACAGTCAGCAAGACTATTCAGTCTATGAATATTTACTATAGTGTCAAAAATACAAACACGCTTTAGTAAGCTATTCATTCCATGGTATAAAATGATACCAGATATTTAGTGAATGTGTACTGCATGGTAAGAAATTTATAGAGCAAATTAATGAAAAAGGCTTTCCTAATCAGTTTTAATTTTTTGTACCAGGCATGCTGCTTTTGTTTACGAAGAAATTAATAAAGTACAAAATAATTTAAAACATGCTAAACATGCAAGAGCATATAGAGACAAAAAAATAAATAAATGCCATACATAAGCCATATATAATTTCAAAAATACAAATACCACAGCTAGATACTTGCTGCAGAGGAATTGGTCAAACCTCTAACACTCGCAGAACTACTGCATGTTATAAACTCACTCCAAAGTGGGAAAGCAGCAGACCCTGACGGCTATCTGGTGGAATTTCATAAAACATTTTTAACTAGTTTAGCTTCACTATTATTAGCAACGTTCATAGAAGGTAGAGACAACAAAATTCTACCTCCAAAATATTTGCCAAGCCTTTCCAAAGAAAAATAAGGACTTAAACCCTAATATCATAGAATGCCTTTCAAGTCACACTCCTGTGTTGTCATTGTGTTGTGCTTAGGATTATTGCCCTGACGAAGATGAAACTTCAGTCCAGTCCAAGGTCCAGAGCACTCTTGAGCTGGTTTTCATTAAGGATGTCTTGGTAGTTTGCTCTGTTCTGCTTTTCCTCAACCTTGTCTAATCTTCCAGTCCCTTAAAAACAACTCAATGCTGCCACTACCATGCTTCGCTGTTGGATTGGTATTGCATAGATGATGAGTGGTGTCAGGTTTCCTCCAGACATGACGCAAATCTTAGTTTCATCTAACAAAAGAACCTTGTTTCTCATAGTCTGAGAGTCCTTTAAGTGCCTTTTTGCAAACTCCAAGTGAGTGTCATGCCTGTGTGCCTCAGGATCATCTTCCTGGCTCAGCGGAGGTAAGTGATACCACTCCACCACAGCTCTAAGAAGACCTCCAGTGAGGGCACCTAACCCTGTCCACCATGCCCAGAGCAGGCCCTGCCCATTCCTGTTTGCGCTATATAAAAAAGGACAGCCCCGGAAGGTTGGCGTCTCATTCTTGACCCAGATCACGAAATCAGATAGAGCATCTGTGAACCTTGATAATGCACTCCAATCAGGGTGTCTTTTGTTTGGGATGGCTTTGCATCCATCTTTTCTGTTGTGCCACAGTGCACCTTCGTGTTTTTGGTTGCTTAACAAAGGGTGCTGCCCAGATGTTGCCCTGAATACCTCTCACAACACGCTTGTGGTTTGTTCCCCCTGTCACATGAATTTCCATGTGTCTGTTACTGAGGCGAGGCTTCTGTCTGGCAACTCTATCATAAACCCCAGTCCATTTGTGTGTTGCAGTGATGGTTGTGCTTATGAAAGCTTCTGAATCTTCACACAGGTTCTCTGAAGCTCAGCCAGAGTGATAATCAGGCCCTTCTCCCAGAATTGCTCAGTTTGACTGGTCAGTCCTGGGTTGTGATTGGTCTAATGTCTTCCATGTAAGAATTATTAAGGCAACTGTACTCTTGGGAACTTCAGTGCTGCAGAATGTTTTGTACCCTTCCCAAGATTTGTGCCTTGACACAATCCTGTCTTTAAGCTCCACAGACAATTCCTTTGACCTTGTGGTTTATTCTTTGCTCTGATGCACATTGTGATCTGTGAGACCTTATATAGACAGGTGTAGGTCTTTCCTAATCATGAGAACTCCAAACAAAGTGTAGGAACATCTCAACACTGATCAATTGAATGAGACACACCTGAGCCAGATTTCAAGGTTCGCAGTAACGGGTTTGAATATTTGTGTTAATGTGATATTATAGGTTTTTATTTTTAATAAATTTGCACAAATTTCTAAAATCCTGTTCTCACTTCAGCATTCTGGGCTATTCAATTTTGCTTGATGTGGGAAAAAAAAAGAATTTAAATGATTTTAGCTGTGATAAAAACACAGACCAGACATCATAAAAAGGTTTGGGGCAGCCACCCATATAATATCCCTGGCTGCAAAAGGTTTTTAAATTGACAGAGATGTTTGCAATACTGAGTCCAAAACATAACTGATTTCTTGGTGGTAAGATGGCGGCTTTACAGGCCCATATAGGAAGTGACGTCATCAAAGGGCCCCGACCCGGAAGTGACATCGCCTAGACCGGAAGTGACATCATCGAATGCCCTGAACCTGGAAGTGACATCATCTGGACCGGAAGTGGCATCTTCTGAGGTACTGGAACCTGGCAGGATTTCTCAGGAACAGTCTGCAGGGAACTGAGAAAGACAGTTAGTGCACCCCGCCGCACCCTGGTCGGATGTGGTATTACCATTACTTAAGCCTTTCAGCTGCCTCCTACTCACACGTGTGTGACATAGCATAAGGTGGCAACATAACATAATATGAAAAAAAGCCCAGTGGTCAAAATAAATTCTGAATCCACTGCATATAATGGTTGAAATTTTAACAACTGACAGATGCAACATTTATAATATTAAAGAAATCCTTAATAAATGCTCGATAAAGCAGTTGCCATTTGAAAGCTTTTACTGAGATTTCAGAAGACGATCAGCCCTTGTTCTTAACATCCACACTTTTAATCATTAAGCTGAGTTTATTTACATAACCCTTCAGCTGCCTTTACCTCTTCCCTCTATACTTTAAGCATTCAGGATCCCCTCCTTGTGTGCTGTTACTCATTGTCTTGATCTTTATAGCTGTGCCCCCCTCTGCTAATTGTTCATTTTAATAAACTCTCATTTCTGTTTGCCCAGATGTCACCTTTTCAATGGTCTTCTTGATGTGTAGCACAAACCCTTGCAGACACAACACCTCTTAAAGAATACAATAAATAGCATTAAAGCCACCATTAGGTGATTTTGTTCAAATAAAGCTGCAGAAGCTGACAGGAGGGGTCACACAAGTGGCTCAGTATTTCCTTGTGATTTACCCAGAATTGGAATTCTCTGTTAAGCTCTCTTGCTATTCTACGAGTTTACTGTTCTGTGATCTTGTTTGCTTTTTTTGGTGGATTTGTAGTTGGACAGCGTGGTTGAGTGGCTGATTGTGTTATAGCTTGAGAGAAACAAGTGCATTTTAAAGGGCGCCTCCAGTGACTCACTTTACTTATGCACAAGGGCACCACTTATTTTGGATTGTTCCTTGTGAACCCACCTTGTCTCATTTAAGCATTGTGTATGTTTATTTTCTTATTTTATCTATTTGTATAAAAAAAATCTGAAATGAAAAGCCATTGACCTTGCCGGATCAAATGTTGACTCACAGGTAAATAAATCCATTCGAATTTACTTATAATGAAAGAATCACACTAAATGCATGTCACACAGCGAACGGAAGTGCACTTACATTTGAGAAACTTGTATGAAGGTTTACAAGGAACAAACAGCACTTTAAAACATTTTCTATGAAGTGAAAATAAAAAGCTGTAAATGGTAAGAATTCTAAAAATGCATTTCAAGTAATACTGGAGGAGAATTTCAAGGCGGCATTAGCTGGCAGTGTGTTACAGCGCATGACAGTGGATGACATTTCAGACCACTAGCAGGTACCATAGAGACGAGCTGTATTTGCAGTTTGCACTCCTGCCACATGGATCCACCTTCCACCCTGGGTTCAAACCGTGTGCAGACTCTGCAGAGATTTTCTGTACTGGGTTTTCTCTTAATTCTCTGGTTTTCCTCTCACATGTCAAAGACACGTGTTAGTTTAACTAGCGCTGCCAGGATAGGCTCCTGCCACTCACCAAGTCTGAGTCTGAGAATGTTATGTTATGTCTCGCAGTTATTTTATATGGTACTGTAGTAGTCAATGCAATTATTTAAATCCCGGCTTGATCACTCTCCACGTGCAAATTGACTTTCTGCCTATTTTCTTCAACTATACAGGATTCCGTATCCAAATGACATGCAGGTTGGGTTGACTGAAAACTCTAAATTGGCCTGTTGTGAGTGAGTGAGAGAGTGAATGAGTGTGTGAGTAAGTGAGTGAGCAATCAAGCGAGTGAGTGAGTGAGTGAGTGAGTGAGAGAGTGAATGAGTGTGTGAGTGAGTGAGTGAATGCATGAGTGAGTGAGTGAGCAATCAAGCGAGTGAGTGTATGAGTGAGTGAGTGAGTGAGTGAGTGAGTGAGTGAGTGAGTGAGTGAGTGAGTGAGTGAGTGAGCAATCAAGCGAGTGAGTGAGTGAGTGAGTGAGTGAGTGAGTGAGTGAGTGAGTGAGTGAGTGAGTGAGTGAGTGAGTGAGTGAGTGAGTGAGTGAGTGAGCAATCAAGCGAGTGAGTGTGTGAGTGAGTGAGTGAGCGTGCCCTGTGACACACTGGTTTCTTTTTTCGTTTCGTTTTTGGCTTTGCACCCAGTGTTGTGATGAGCTGTAGCACCTGGAGCCCAAAGCTGTAATAACTAGGCTTAGAACTGGAACACATGAAAAGAATGACATAAAATGTCACAAATATGAACTCATAGATGGTAATGTTAGTCAAGGAAAGAGCAACTTCTTGATGACCATCCCAAGCCATAACTTTAGGTGTCTTGGTCAATGAAGCACCATTAGTAACACGACCCTTCCACACAAAAAGTCCATGTCAAAGCTTTATGCCAATTAGTTAAGAAGGGAAAGAAAACATGATGGTTTTAACTAAAATAAGTTATATTTTTCCATATACCTCACAACAACAGCAAGTTTATACAGTACCTACACTATAAAATGTATTCGGCCCCTTAGAAGTTTTCACATTTACAACATTGAATCACAATGGATTTAATTTGGCTTTTTGGCACTGATCAGTAGAAAAAAACTGTTTAATGTCAAAGTGAGAATAAATACAAATATTAAAACAAAAAACATTTGACCACAAAAGTATTCAACCCCTTCAAGTCAGTATTTAGTAAATGCAACTCTGGCCACAATGACAGCCTTGAATCTGTGTGTGCAGGCCTCTATCACTTTTGCACATTTTTTCCAGATTTCTATTTTTTGCAAAACTGCTCAAGCTCTGTCAGGTTGCATGTGGACAGTGAATGCGCAGCCCCTTTCTTGTCCAGTCACAAATGTTCAACTGAATTGAGATCGGGATTCTGTCTCAGCCACTCCAGGATATTAACATTGCTGGTTTTAAACCATTCCTGTGTAGCTTTGGCTTTATTCTTGCGGATACTGTTTTTCATTGAAAACAAATAATTTCTCAAGGCATAAGTTTCTTGCAGGCTGCATGAAATTTTCTTCCAGGCTTTCCTTGTATTTTGCTGCTTTCATTTTACCCTCCGCTCACACAAATGTTCAAAAGCCTGCTGGAGAGAAGCATCTGCACAGTATGATGCTGTTGCAATCATCAATGGTGTGTTTTTTGATCATATGATGTATTGAATTTACACCAAATATGGCACTTAGTCTAATGTTAAATTGCTCAATTTTGATCTTGTCAGACCATAGAACCTCCTTCCATCTGATTTATGAGTATCCCATGTGCCACTTGTCAAACTCTAGTTGAGACTTCATATGTATTTTTTGTCACTCTCATGTATGCCACGACTGATTTCTCCAATCTCCTTTCACTGTAGCTTGTTACTCCTCCAGAGTTCTCATAGGTTACTTCGGTATCCTTCCTCACTAGTCTTCTTCTTGCACAATGACTCGGTTTTTATGGCTGGCCTGCTCTAAGTGAAGATACAGCTGTGCTATACTCTTTCCATTTCTAAATGATTGATTTAAACTGCTTCCTGAAGTCTATTCCCAGCTCCTTGGTTTTGCTGATATTAAGGATAATAGTATTGACCTAACATCATTGGGTCTACAGGTAGACCTCTTCTCTGTTAGCATTCTCATCATTGTTTGTGTTCATTCCAGTGATGGTGGTGTCATCAGTTGTGTCTGGCCACAAAGCCATACGGTACAGAAGAGGGAGCCTGGAGTGCCTGTGCTGACGATCATTGTGGAGGATGTGCTGAGGTCTGTTGGTTAGAATTTACATTACTTTAATTTCATTTCTTCAGCTTGCTGAGGACTAGTTGCTAATGTTAGGGAATGATTTAGACCCAGCAAGTCAAACAAACTAAACAATGGTCTTCACAGACCATTTGCTCCTTTCCAATATCATATATGTGCCAATGCAGAACTGCACTTAGCAGTCTGTGCTTAGAAAAGGACTCTGTAAGGAGTGGGGTAAAGACGAGAAACAAAAATGAGAGGAAAACAGGTTGCTTAGTTCTTAAAAACAACAACAATAACAAAAAAAGACATGCAACAAGAACAGTGCACATCCTATTGTCAAATAAATCGAAATTGAAATGCAGTGAGAGCCGTGAGTTTCACAGCCCCAAATAAAACCATCAATGAGAATGCAATAAGCCTTGATAGACCAGATGTTCTTTTCTTGTTTTGAGTGCTTCTTATTTTCCTTACATTTATTAACAGCAGCTGTGTACTTGTGAATAAAGCCAAGTAAGAATGGCCAGGGAGCAAGATCACTCACATGCTGTGAATATCAAAAAGCAAACAAAGAAGCCGCAACTGATAATGAAGTTCTTTGGGAATTGTGTTTGTTATATGAAAGAATACGGTTAATGAAGGATTATTAAACTTCGGCATCCGTGCCAGGAAGTGTACGCCAAGTGACCTTTTGATCCATGTGTATCGAGGGATGCTTGCTGAAGTGCCGCACACCCTTGTCAGATGCTACAAGTGTCAATGCTGGCTCAAAATCTATTCACAGCTTCATCTCACATCCATGGTGCAACAATATGTAATAATAATCACCATCTACATTTCTTCAATTACGTGATTACATTACGTGGGCGAAGATAAACGTGAGAGATATATAAGCAGTTAGTATACTTATTTATCCTATAATTGCTATTTAAAAATCCTATATCTCACGTAAAACCATGAAAAACATAGCATCACATTCAATTGGAAATGTTTCATGCAGACAATTAAAGAAAATTAAGTGGAATAGGTTAAAGTTAAAACTATGTACAGTAAGTCATGTTGTCGTGTCAGTTAGCCAAGTTGTGATGTAATGTTGACACATCTTATTCAGTAATGTACAATGGGGTCATGACTGAAATCCTCACAACAATGATGCCCCTCTGATATGAGAAGGTGAGTAATTCTAGAGATGCTCTGAGGGATCTGTCCCTCCTGTAGTGGTTTTATTTAGGCTTGGAAATGTAAAAAATCCCTCATCTTGCAATCACAGCGGACATTCTTTTTTTTTTTTGTGATCAAATCATTTTTATTTTAAATTTCAGGATCAATCAATATTCATAGAAGAACAAACTGTAAAAACAGAATGCAACAGACACCAACAGGTGCCCAAATTCTCACCCATTCTTCCAAATTGCAATATATAGGAATAAAATGAGAGAGGGAGAGGCCATGGCAGACAGAGTGAACCACAGAGGAGATAGAGGACTAAGAATTAAGATTAGTGCCACAGTGTGGACACCCTGCCAGTCAGCTCTAAAACAAACGCACAGTGGCTTGCCACGTCTTTATACTGGAGCCAGATGATCCATTGATCTATGGAGCCGAAGGTTCAAATAATGTTAGAAAAGAAAGATAATCTCCATAAATTTACAGAAAGTGAGTCAGGACATTTCCAGTGAGAGGTTAAGATTAGTTTTGCACAGATGGAATCCAAACGGAATAACCTCCACTGTATAGGGGACTAGGTAAAAGAAGAGAGGTCCAGGAGAAGAAATATATGAGGCAAATGAGGGAATGTTAAAAGAGAGACTATTGAATAAACAAATGGAAATATTCGTCCAAAAAACAAAAACTGGAGGACAATCCTAAAACATAAGGAGAAAACTGTCAGGGAGATTTAAAGGACACACATTTTTTATTTATTTTTTTTTATTTTATTATTCTATTTTTACTCTGTAGCACTTTGGGATTGCTAAAATATAAAGTGCAATATAAATAAAATTTATTATTATTTATTATTATTACATGACTGCGGTGGGTTGGCACCCTGCCCAAGATTGTTTCCTGCCTTGTGCCCTGTGTTGGCTGGGATTGGCTCCAGCAGACCCCCGTGACCCTGTGTTCGGATTCAGCGGGTTGGAAAATGGATGGATGGATGGATTATTACATGACAGATGGGATCAACAGCCTATTTCATAGTTTAAAGTTTACTAGAGCTGAGGTACAGGCAATGTACAAATTTAAATTGAGTATGCTGATATTAGGGTTTTGAGGATATGCAAAGATATTGTTAAATATAAGCTTTCCATGAGATTTTTGACAAATTACACTTAATCCAAAGGTTAAGACAAAACAAAAAGTCCATCTTAAACATAATAGAGATGAGAGTGAAATGAGTATAGGCTAGCAATGCAGGTGAGTATGACTGCAACAGGCACTCTCCCCGACATAGGAATCTATTTCATCCTCGTCAGATTTATCATAGAAGAGCTTCCATTCGCTGCTGCTTCAAATGATTCTTCTTCAATTTCTCCAACCTCTCCCAGTGTGAACCTCTCTGTTTTCGAACCACCAGTCATTTTGCTCAGACAGCATCAGGATGACAAAACAAAATGACAGCACAGGAAACAGAAAGAAAAAAATGAATGCAACATGTGACAGGTTTACATCTGAATTGGAATTTCATCCATCCATCCATCCATTGTCTCCCGCTTATCCGAGGTCGGGTCGCGGGGGCAGCAGCTTGAGCAGAGATGCCCAGACTTCCCTCTCCCCGGCCACTTCTAGCTCTTCCAGGAGAATCCCAAGGCGTTCCCAGGCCAGCCGTGAGACATAGTCCCTCCAGCGTGTCCTGGGTCTTCCCCGGGGCCTCCTCCCGGTTGGACGTGCCCGGAACACCTCACCAGGGAGGCGTCCAGGAGGCATCCTGATCAGATGCCCGAGCCACCTCATCTGACTCCTCTCGATGCGGAGGAGCAGCGGCTCTACTCAGAGCCCCTCCTGGATGACTGAGCTTCTCACCCTATCTTTAAGGGAAAGCCCAGACACCCTGCGGAGGAAACTCATTTCAGCCGCTTGTATTCGCGATCTCATAACCATACAAATTAATTTTAATTTTTATTGTCATCTTCTTTTGCATTATAAAAAGGCAAAAGTATAAATATTCAACAATTCATCAGTCAATTATTTAAACAATTTATTTTAAATATATATGATTGATGCCATTTTAGTTTTGCAAAGATATTTTACATTTCTATTTATGTTTATTTGTAAATGTTGTGACGGATGGCCAAGAGCATTACCTGGCTGGGATGCCAGCTGGGTAGAAGGACCGAGGGCTCCATGGTTGCTGCCAGGGGGTGCTGCAGGTGCTGCTGGGTCCTTGGAGGAACCACTTCCGCCACACCTGGAAGTGCAGCCGGAAGAAGGTTGAAAAACACCTGGAGCACTTCTGAGTGTGCTATAAAAACAACTGCCTCACTACCAATTAGGGATCTAGTTGGGTGATGGAGGGCAAAGCTTGCGGGGAGGAGTGAAGGCAAGGAAAAGAATGAGAGAGAGAGAGAGAAAGAGAGAAGAAGAAGAAGAAGAAGAAGAAGAAGAAGAAGAAGAAGAAGAAGAAGAAGAAGGGCTGTATTTATTTATATATTGGTTGTTTAGACTGTGCTGTGTATTGGGGAGCAAAGGGAAAAATGCCTCCACACTGAAGAACAAACGTCTGCGCTTTGTTCAACTTGTGTCTTAGCCTGTCTGTTTTCTGGGTTGAGGGATCGGTACGCCCCATAGTGGACTACAGTGCTAATTTATTGGAGAAAAAAATGTGGTTTGATGTTTTTCATATTTGATAGCTTTAACAATACAGGATCTTTACTTTATCAGTTTCATGTTGCTTAAGGGCTTTCACAGAAGTAAATCTATCCACCTGCCAGAGATTACTATACAGTATTTCAAAATTATGTGGGAAAAAAATCGGAAGATGCCAGTTATGAGCACATACTGCAGGTGGCGTCACGGGAGATGAGAATGTTTATTTTATAATTAAATGTTAGAATGTTAGAGTCAATTTTGCACAGACATTTTTTTCACTTGAATCATTTAAACAATAGGGAATGGAGAAGAAGTACCCCATTAAGTTGATATTCATGTTTGATAAATAAAATTGTCTTCACCAAAACTTTATTAACAACTTAATCAAAAAGTGTTACTTTAGAAAATCCATCTGTTTTTTCATCTTGGTATAAAGTGAACTAAAGAGCTAATATCAATTAACAATTTACAAGGAAGAAGACAACAGCTCAGAAAGTAAATAAGAAAGTAAAAATACATTTTCAAGTCCACATTTTGCTGTGGCAATTAATAATTTATTAAAACATAATTTGTCATTATGTTTTAAAAATAATTAGCTCACGGCCACCTGGTATAGGAAGGCAAAGCATGAAGCAACTGTAATGACTGCACTAAATTAGAATGGAATCAGGGGATAGGAGTTGGTAATAAAAACCAGAAGACTGAGTGTCAAAGAAACAAGTTCAGAGTTAAAAAAACAAAATCGAAGATAAGGAGCGAAGCCAGAGTCGAAAACCAGAAAAGTACTCTGTAAACTGAGCCAAAACAATCAGGAAGTTTACAATGCTAACCTTTAAAAACATTTGTACTGGTCATGAGACACACACTTCTGGTTGACCTTAAATCTTCTTTCGGCTACTCCCATTAGGGGTTGCCACAGCGGATCATCTTCTTCCATATCTTACTGTCCTCTGCATCTTGTTCTGTTACACCCATCACCTGCATGTCCTCTCTCACCACATCCATAAACCTTTTCTTAGGCCTTCCTCTTTTCCTCTTCCTTGGCAGCTCTATCCTTAGCAACCTTCTCCCAATATACTCAGCACATGTCCAAACCAACGCAATCTCGCCTCTCTGATTTTGTCTCCCAACCATCCAACCTGAGCTGACCCTCTAATGTACTCATTTCAAATCCTATCCATCCTTGTCACACCCAATGCAAATCTTAGCATCTTTAACTCTGCCACCTCCAGCTTCTGTTTTTTGGTCAGTGCCATCGTCTCCAACCCATATAACATAGTTGGTCTTACTACCATCCTGTAGATCTTCCCTTTCACCGTCTGTCACAAATTACTCCTGACACTCTTCTCCACCCATTCCATTCTTCCTGCACTCTCTTTTTCACCTCTCTTACTTACTCCCCGTTACTCTTTACTGTTGACCCCAACTATTTAAATTCATCCACCTTTGCCATCTCTACTCCCTGTATCCTCACCATTCCACTGACCTCCTTCTCATTTACACACATGTATTCTGTCTTGTTTCATACTGACCTTCGTCCCTCTCCTCTCTAGAGCTTATCTCCAACTCTCCAGGGTCTCCTCAACCTGCTCCCTACTATCGCTACAGATCATAATGTCATCAGCAAACATCATAGTCCACAGGGACTCCTGCCTAATCTCATCTGTCAACCTGTCCATCACCACTGCAAATAAGAAAGGGCTCTGATTGACCTTAAATAGCAACTCAAAATGGTGGCACCAATATGAAGAAAAAGATGTCGCCACAGGATAGCGCATTCCATTATTAATTGCCTCTGTGCACTGCTTAGACAATGAAAATGCCGCGTCAACATAAACCCCTAAATCCTTTTCAGAGTTGGTTTCCTGTAGGACAGTGTCTCCAATCATGTATTTGTAAATTAAAGTGTAGCACTTTGCACTTTTCTACATTAAACAAAATTTTACAATTTTTTTCCAGTTCTGAAGTATTTGCATTATTTTTTGATTTTTTTGCTGCCTCTTCAATGTCTGCCATTTCTCTAATTTTAGCATCATCATTTAGTAACAGGTTTACTAATTATACTTGAATCATATACCTTTAACGGATTGCTTTGACCACATAATTGCTTTTTAGGAGCCATTTTTTCACAGAAACAAAGTGTGCACATGTAAATCCTTTTTTACATGGATCCCATAAATCCTGGCATTTGCAGTAATAAAAGGTGAGTGCACATGCTTATAAACTCAAGATGGTGTGCTCTGCATTGTGTTAATATGTCTTATCTGGTCAAATAAAGTCAACCACAGATCACTGTTCAAATCCTTTTTAAACTTTATTGCCCATTTAAAGATGCACTTATGCTCACAAGGCTAAAAAGCAAAAAGAAACAGTCAGACTCAGCAATGAGTCGCAAGCCATTGTAAGTGGCACATGGGATGGACACACATCTCAGCATGGAGTTGGGAAGATACCTTATCCAGACGGGAGGGCCCGAATGGACAGAAGGGCATCCCAGCTGAGAGAGGGAAGGGTGTTGCACCCAGATGAGGCTTCCCTAATGGATGAATGGACATCCCAACCAGAGAAGAAAATGGGTCCTTATCTGGGAGGGAAGTCCCAGACAAATAGACAGGCATTCTGACCGGACATGTGCAGAGCACCTTCCCTTGTCTGGATAAAAGTGGACAGGGAAGGAATGTCTCAGAAGGGTATTTATTCCCCCACTTGCTAGATGACAACGGTTCTCAATATCGATGGCAATTTGAGAGCCAGCAGGAGATGCCCGGAGTTGTAGTCCATGGGTGCCGCAAGAGGGCGATGCAGGGAGATGTAGTCCCTGTTATGTGGGACTTCCGTGTGACCGTGAAACTGGCTGGAAGGTAAGGCAACACTTGACTTGAGGAGAGTAATGTGGTGGTGTAAAAGAAAGAAAGAAAGAAAGAAAGAAAGAAAGAAAGAAAGAAAGAAAGAAAGAAAGAAAGAAAGAAAGAAAGAAAGAAAGAAAGAAAGAAAGAAAGAAAGAAAGAAAGAACCTTGTGTTAGTGCATGTGTTTACTGTAATTAACACACTTTACTTGAACCCAGGATTGTCTTTGTGTATTCGTGTTTGGAGCTCTCTGGTACTCCCTAGCCTTCACACTGTTGTGCATTTCCTCTGTATCTACAATGCTGCTGCTTAAAACATCAAATAATTATTTAACTGCTACTTATTAAAGAGCAGGCAAATATAAAGCATATATTAAAATTTTCAAACCGCAGTTGGTTGAATCGAACGTTGACTGTATATAATGCTGTATATTGAAAAGCAAATTTAGCTACTTACTTAGAAGGAAGCCACTATAAAAACACCACAAAAACACAATCAACACAAACATTATTTTTTAACAATAAATTACAACATGCTCCAGTCCACAATTATTACAGGGAATATAACTAATGTAAAATCTGAATACTGAATGCAGATAAACAGGGCAAAAAAAAAAAAAAACTAGACTAAACATTGATTGAAAAACTTCTAAATGAATAAACAGGAAAGTTCTAACATTTTAGTAACAGTTCCTCATATTTTGTAAATTCCACTTCCACTTAGACAAGCTCCTCAATCAAGACCATGTGAAGTAGAAGTCCTACAAGTAAATCGTTTCTAATGAAGTCAGTGTCCTTCTGTAGCTCCACTCTAGTGCTTTGTTTTAGCGGCCTTTTGTGGAGTACTCCACCTGTCCATGTTTGGACATGCTATATCAACAGCAGTCACATGATGGGGGGTCTGGGGACTTAAAAATGGGATTCTGGGACAGTAGCTTCATGCGAGCATTTGCTTTCCAGTTTTTACAGCAGAGATTTCCTAGAGCTCCCCTTTTGAGTTTGGATATTTTTATGGTATGTTTGTTTTGCTTTTTGACTTTTGCTTCACTATTTTATGCATTGAATTTTTTGTTTAGTGCTTCTTGTTTTCAAGCTAATTGACCTGTAGCCTATTTTTTGAGTCTTTGGGTTTGACCTTTGACTTTTTTTTGCCAATTTACTACTGTGTACAACAATCTTAATATTTTAACCATTGTTTTGTATTACCGGACTTGTCAGTATAGGTTTTATTTGTTATGTGTGTGTTGGCATGACCTGATCTGCAGTAATAAATGGCTTTTCACACCCAGCCTGGCTTTATAGAGTGAAGTGCCAAAGTGCAATCCAGCAGGATGGCTTTTTTCTGAAGATGGCCAACTCTTAGGGGCTGTGCTGTTAGTCCTTCTGTTTCTGTAGGTGCTGTGGGCTGACAGTCACCTGGCATCCATTTCAGTGACCGCATTTTTACTTACCTAGTCATAGAAGGTGTGCCAACTACTCAGACTCCAAATTGCAATACACGGAATTCAATAGTAAAGCAAATGCCTTATTTAAAGTGCAAATTGTCTATGTTTTACTTATTACTAGCCAAAAGGCAGGTAATAGAATCCATCCATCCATTTTCCAACCCGCTGAATCCGAACACAGGGTCACAGGGGTCTGCCAGAGCCAATCCCAGCCAACACAGTGCAGGAACTAATCCCGGGCAGGGTGCCAACCCACCGCAGGACACACACAAACACACCAAGCACACACTAGGGCCAATTTAGAATCGCCAATCCACCTAACCTGCATGTCTTTGGACTGTGGGAGGAAACCCACGCAGACACGGGGAGAACATGCAAACTCCACGCAGGGAGGACCTGGGAAGCGAACCCAGGTCCCCAGGTCTCCCAACTGCGAAGCAGCAGCGCTACCCACTGCGCCACCATGCCGCCGCAGGTAATAGAATACATTTTTAAAATAATATTTGATATCTCTTGCCCTATGTGTACTTCAGTGCCTTTCCTATGTATCTGCATGTGACACTCAAATATGTTCCTGTAAAGCCTGCTTCTTAGACTCTGCCATTTCAGGGTGCCTTGCTTACCACTTGTATATTTACCATTTTTGAAGACAATTCTTAGTGTGCCACTTATGTCTTTACTTCTCCTTGTGTGTCTCACACATGCATTTCCTCTTTTCATCAAAGCCAAAATGACCAAACTGACTTGGCAGTTACTTGGAATGGATCCTGATGGCTGTAGCGGCAATCTTAACCTCTGTGCAGCAGATAAATAGCATTTGAAATTTACTGACTTTTATTAAGTTTGCCAATGACTTTATAATAAGTAAAACTTTTCACACATTTCCCATTAATGTTTTATTGTGCCATACATTTATTAAGTATGATTTATTTTTAAATGCATACAGGATGCAAATCCAGTTGGAGTAGGGACATTCCACGTGTGAAGCAGATTGGGGAGCAACATAAAATGTGCCCAAAGGAAAAGCATACAGTACACATACAAGACTGCTCTACGATTGGATGCTACAGTTCTGTCATGTCACAATGGCCCTGCAAAACATCATGGGGCTCTTGGAAAAAACATGTTTTTCCAGGAAAATGTTTGGCAAACAAGGTCACCAATGACCACAAGATATTTGCTGTGAAAAAAAACGCTGACAAATTTTGCTGATCAACCCTTCTCTTCAGCAAGTGTTATTAATGTCTCCTCCTCATGCAAATGAAAACATAAATTGCACAAATCTAAAATATTCTGATGTGAAGTATGTGGTTACAAAAACAGCTTGAAAGAGTTTGTGTAAATGAAAACATCCCAAGTAACTGTGGTATTCTATGTGGCAATAATAAATTAATGTTTGAATATTTATCGTTTTGTATTGATTTTAAACACTGTTTAACCATCAATGTAATTGACATTAAACGAGAGTGAATAAATTTAGTATGCACATTAAATTCCCCTTCCACATTTATTGTTACATAAAGTGAAATCCCTCAACACACAAATCCCACCCCACCCAAAATGAAATTCAGGCCCTGCTTCTGAGTTTTTATTAAGTATGACTTTTAAAATGCCTAAGACATACTTTCAATATTTAATTTTATTTTTTTAATAAGATGGTTATTAAGTATGCCTAAGGGGTAAAGGGCAATTCTAAGCACTACATCACAGTGCATATAACATAACATTTTGGTTTAATTCAGTGAAGCAGCTTTTGTGCTTTGTTTTGTTTTGGAATCTAACCCCTGCTGAGAATGAAGGATGACTGTACATACAGAAGAATAATATTCAACACAAAGTAAAGTCAAGCCAAATTGATGAGCATGCACTGGTACAGTGCGTTGCCACACCCACTACACGACGAAACAACTCGGGATCCCGGTTTGCAACTCCCCAGGCAGACACGCAGTCCAGTCCCACACTCCAGAAATGACCCTCTATCTGTCGCAGCCAGGTGTTACATGGGTGCCCCCTTGGCCTGGTCCAACCACTCGGGTCCCCAACAATGAGGATCTTATGAGCCGGATAACCTTCGGGGAAATGCGCCACATGGCCATAGTGCCGTAACTGACGCTCCCTCACAATGCAGGTAATGTGCCTCATTCGGGAGTCCATGAAGTCAAAGTCAAACCAACGGTACCCAAGAATTCTCCAAAAAGACACAGTACCAAAGGAGTCCAGTCTTTGTCTCAGGTCACTGGATAGCGTCCATGTCTCACAACCATATAGCAAGACAGGAAGCACCAGGACTCTAAAGACTTGGACCTTCGTCCTTTTGCATAGATATCAGGAGCGCCACACACCCCTTTCCAGTGACCTCATGACCCCCCATGCTCTTCCAATCCATCTACTGACTTCATAGGAAGAGTCACCAGAGACATGAATATCACTGCCAAGGTAAGTAAACCTCTCGACAAGGTCAACACTCTCTCCGCAAACAGACACACTGCTGTTGGCTGTGCCCAAGAAGTCATTAAAGGCCTGGATCTTGGTTTTTATCCAGGACACTCGCAAGCCCAGACACTCAGACTCCTCACTCAGTCTCTCTCGAGCGCCTCGATCAGAGCCTCCATTGACTCTACGAAGATCACAGTATCGTCAGCAAAGTCAAGATCGATGAATCTTTCTTCACCAACAGATGCCCCACAGCCGCTGGACCCCACGACCTTGCCCAACACCCAGTCCATACAAGCATTGAACAGAGTAGGAGCAAAAACACACCCCTGATGAACCCCAGAATCAACTGGGAAAAACACAGAGGTTCTGCCTCCATTCTGCACAGCACTCACAGTACCAATGTACAGGCCAGCCATGATATCCAGCAACCTCAAGGGGATCCCACGAACCCTCAGGATGTCCCACAGGGCAGCTCGAACGCTTTGTGAAAATCTGAAAATGCTGCAAAGAAACTCTGCCGATATTCGCGTTTGCGCTCCATGAGAACCCTCAGTGCCAGGATGCGGTCGATGGCAGACTTCTTAGGTGTAAAACCAGACTGTTCTGGTTGCTGGTAGGTGAGAAAGTGATCACGGATCCTACTGAGGACCTTACCCGACACCGAGAGCAGTGTTATCCCCCTGTAGTTGCTGCAATCCAGGCGATCACCCTTCCCTTTCCAGATAGGGATGACAAGCCCCGTTTTCCAGTCAGTTGGGATGATGCCAGTCTCCCAAATGGAAACAAATATTACTTGCAATGCCAGGAGGACAGCCTTACCACCAGCCTGGAGAAGTTCACCCCGGATACCACAGATCCCTGCAGCCTTTCCTCCCCTCAGCTGGTTCACCACCTGTGCAATCTCAGGGAGATTGGGTGGTTCACAGCTAATTGGAGGATCAGCCTCAAGGACCGTGGACCCAGAGATATCCAACGTCCTAGCCAGATGATCAGCTTTAAACAACTTCTCAAAGTATCCAGCCCAGTGGGTCACAACTGCAGTGTCATCCGTAAGGACCATTCCATCAGCTGCCCTGACTGCGACTCTCCGAGGAACAGATCTGGATGTGCATAATGCTTCGATTCCTCTGTAAGCAGGACGTGGGTCACTAGACTACAGATGGTGTGTCACTTGCTCACAGATTCCTCTAAAAAACGCCTCCCTATCTGCCCTCAGGGCCCTCACAGCCGTCCTTCTCAGTTCCCGGTACAGACCAGAGTTGCCATTGAGCCGTGTGCTGTGACTCCTCTCGATGATATCCAGGGTGCCCCGTGAGATGAAACACCTCCTTCTGGGAACACCGGTAACACCAACACAACCCTCAGCAATCTTCAGGGTCTTTTCACGGAAGGTCTCCCACATCACATTAGGAAAGTAAAAACACAAAGTAAGTGATATAGTAATTTTTTATTAATTGCTAGTCATTTAGCCCGTTACAATAACGGGCGCTAGAACAGTAATGCATAAACATTAGTAGAAACAGTCTATATTAAATGGCAAGGGACTTTGACCTCATTCTTTTTGTTGGTCGTATTTTTTTTTTCTTTCAGCCTTTCTTTTGTTGATGTTTACTTGCTGAGCTGACCGTTCTTCGTGGGCTGCCGCAGTGTATTGTGTGTCTTTAATTTTCTGTGACAGTAATACTGTCTTGTACGGCTCTATTCAATGAGGGCGGGTAGATAATTTAGTTCAAATTGCTCTGGAATATGTGAAGAGTAACAGGTGCAGATCTTTATTTACGCGCGCCTTTATTTGCTGCGCCCAATTGAGGTCATCCTTTTGAGGCTCGCCTTTTTGTGCACGCCCTTATTGAAGGATGCCTGTGCGTGCCCTTATTGAAGGATACCGTCTTGTACGTCCGCTGGCTTGTACGTCTGTAATATACGTCCGTACGTCCGTAATATACCTTTAATTTTCTCTGGCAGTAATACAGGCGTGCGCGTCGGTAATATGCCTTTAATCTCCTCTGACAGTAATACTGGCTTGTATGTGGCTGTAATATGCGTCACTGTATTGTGTACCTTTAATTTCCTCTCGCAGTAATACTGGTTTGTATTTCCGTAAAATGCCTCTAACTTTCTCTGACAGTAATATCGCGCGCTGCACCATGCCCCGCGCATGCGCACTTCACCAGAAGACACCCACACACGGACACCTGGATGCACATAGGAATTTTATATATATAGATAATTTATTTTTTTACATGTAGACAGCAACCTTTTTATTGAAAAAGAGCTTTACATTTAGTTATGATATTTATCCCTAGATATTTAAACTGATCTTCTAAGATAAATGAGAAAGTGCCCAGTCTATTATTGTGTCCTAGAGAATTCAGTGGAAAAAGCACACTTTTATTCAAATTGATTTTGAGTCCATATATCTTTTGAAAATCTGCTAAAGCTTTTAGAACTGCTGGCACAGAATTTTGTGGGTCGGATATATACAGTACGATATCATCTGCATATAAATTCCCTTTATTTCTGATGCATTTCTAAAGTATACAGCTAATGGTTCAATGGCGATTGCAAAAAGTAATGGTGATAGGGGACATCCTTGTCAAGTATCGTATTCTAATTTGAAGTAGTCTGAAATAATGTTATTAATTCGAACTGGGGCTCCTGGACTGGTATAGATTAGATTGATCCATGCACATATGTTTGGATGGAACTTAAATTTTTGAAATGTGGTGAATAGATATTGCCATTCAACCATAGCAAATGCTTTTTCTGCATCCAAAGACAGTAAGATCTCTGGGGTATTACATTTAATGGATGAATACATTATGTTAAATGTCAAAGAGTAGAAACTAAGCATTAAGAGTAGCTGTGGTATTTTCAAAGAATCAAAAACTCATTAGATTGTATCTTATCTTCTTTAGACTTAGTATTAGAATATGAGGACCTATAGTACTATCTAAATGTGTGGGTTATATTTTTGTGGTCTATGATTTTATCTTAGTGTGTGTTGTGTGATGGCCGGCCGACACATCAAGGATGCTAGATGGCGTCTTCCCTGCAGCCTATAGCTGCCCCGGATTCCCGTAGGGCATCATGGAAGATGGAGTTTGGCTTCACAACCCTGCTGGGTACCCTGGGGGCTACCGTCTGATGCTGCAGGGAGACGAGGGGATTTTTGTTTCCCGTATAGCCCGGAAGTACTCCCAAGTCACGGGGATTGAAGAACAGAAGTACTTCCGGGCTGAAGAAAAATGTAATTCTGCATCTGTCCCGGAAGTGCTGACAAGTCACATGAACAGAAGAGGAGAAGCACTTCCGGGTCAAGGACTATATAAAGGACTATGGGAGACCCAGCAAGCCGAGCCGGAGTTGGGAGGGAGTGTGACGGAGCTACTGGGAGGAGAGGAGGAAAATTATTGTATTTATTGATTGTGTTTATGGTGGTGGAGGTGCTTTGGGGCACTGTAAAGAAAAAAAATTAAAATACTTCTGGGTGCTTTTAAACCTGTGTCTGCATCTGTCTGTTGGGTTTCACGAGACAACAGTGCCCTCAAGCGTCCACTTATTGACATTGGCGTAGCCGGCAGGATTCTAGCTGTCTATTTTGGTCAGAAAACCTTTAAAATTAACGCGGACGTAAACCCAACAGGCAGCGCTGCAACACAATAAAGCCTCACTGTACATCGGTCCATGATGGGGAAGAAGAATGGGAAAGCCCAAAAGGAGCAGACTCTAGATGACGCTGCGCGTCTATGGACATACCTGGTGGGAAGCAAGGAAGACAGGGCAGCGATTGACGCCGAGAGGACCCGAGCTTTACGGCAGCAGGATGGCCGTCAGATGTCGGACGAAAGGGACAACCTCTACTTACTGGGAGACCCCGGTCAGAATTCTGAGGTATGTGCCGAAAGAGCGTCCGATTCGCCGGGACCTTATTTTAGTTATTTTTCAGAAACCTGTCTCCTTGAAACTGATGATGAGTCGGAAACATACAACCCACCTGAGCAAGATGGCGGTGATGATGGAGTGTGTTGCTGATCTAGGAGTCTGAACCTTGGGATCCTATTCAACCAGAGCAGTCACGTGGACTATCCCGGGGCAGGCTGGGGAAGCCAAGATGACGACAAAGAGTCACCTGACCATGAGGTTTTCCTTCAGTTTGTCGAAGCGGGACAAGTGACCTGTCCCGATGGATTGTGGGAAGTAGAGGGTCAGTGTCGTCCTGTAGGTGAGGTCGTCATTTCCCCGACGGATCCAAACTCCCTGAAGGGGAATGGGGAGGCGAGTGAAGCAATGCCTGCCACATATGAAGGTAAAGAGGAATGGGGTATGACTGACTGCAGCAATTCTACTTCCCATCTGCTCCAGGTCAGTCACTGGTAGGGCGTACCATGAACTTCAGGCTGGTTTTGACTTTGATGAAAGTTTACCTGCCTTGTCCTTATCTTTTTCCATTTCTTATTTATAATTATGTAAATACAGGATCCCTCGGGATGATAGTAAAAAAGTGGTAAAATAACATAGCTAGCTGCTATCAGAGCTCAGCTCCAGCTATCCATCTCATGCATTACATTATGGCCTAATAACATCTTTCGATTTACTTTTTGAGTCTTTCATCTCCATCTGTATTCCGTAATTTAAACTCATCACACCACTAACATCCCTTTATTAAATCAGAACCATCACCATCTCTACCTGTCCTGGATTGTACTTTACTGGTTCATGTCAGGCACACACCTGCACTGTTATTTAGCTGGGACTTTAAAATTATCACTCCAGTCCATAAGTACCTCATTAATATTCTGAAATTTCTATACACTATATGCTATCATTAAAACTGCATTATTCACCTAAAGTATAAAAATATAGTGCATATAAAAAGTGTTCTACCCATTCGGTTTCACATTTTATTATTATACAATGTTGAATCACAGTGTATTTAATTTGAGTTTTTTAACACTGATAAGCAGAAAAAGACTCTTTATGCCAAATGAACATAGATCTCTGCAAAGTGGCTTAAATTATAAATATAAAACACCTGATAAATTGATCACATAAGTATTCTCCTCTTTCAAGTCAGTATTTAGTAGATGCACCTTTAGCTGCCATTCTAGCCTTGAGTCTATGTGGACAGGTTTATTTCTCCATCACTTTTGCACATCTGAACATTGCAATGTTTCCCATTTCTTCTTTACAAAACTGCTTAAGCTCTGTCAGGTTGCATGGGGATCGTGAGTGAACAGCCTTTTTCAAGTCCAGCCACAAATTCTCAAATTGGACTGAAATCTGGACTCTAACTCGGCACATCCAGGATACTCAAATTGTGTTTTTAAGCCTTTCTTATGTAGTTTTCGCTTTATGCATAGGCTTGTTGTCTTGCTGGAAAACATATCTTCTCACAAGGTGAAAGTTTCTTGCAGACTCGGTCAGGTTTTCCTCCAGGAATTTCCCTGCATTTTCTTCATTCATTTTACCCTCAAACCTCATAAGCCTTCCAGGCTCTATGGTATATGCGTTTTTTTTTTGTTTTTTTTTAACAGTAACTTCCTCTTTACGACTCTCCCATAAAGCTTTGACCGCACAACACTTTGGCAACAGTTACTGTACTCCTTCAGAGTTATCACGGATCTCTTGGTGATCTTCCTCACTAGTCTTCTTCTTGCATAATCCCTCATTTTTTGTGAACAGCCTTCTCTAGGCAGACTTATAGCTGCACCATACTCTTCCTCTGTGATTGATTTATACCCAAGGGTTATTCAGTGACTTGGATATTTCCTTTTCCCAATCTCACAACTTGTGTTTTCAATCACCTTTCTAAGTGTTGCTCAGGATGTTTTTTTTGTTTTCATTGTGTAGGTTAGGCCACAATTCTGACTCACCATAGGTTTGACCTTTCAGATTAGATAGATAGATAGATAGATAGATAGATAGATAGATAGATAGATAGATAGATAGATAGATAGATAGATAGATAGATAGATAGATAGATAGATAGATAGATAGATAGATAGATAGATAGATAGATAGATAGATAGATAGATAGATACTTTATTAATCCCAATGGGAAATTCACATTCTTCAGCAGCAGCATACTGATACAATAAATAATATTAAAGAATGATAATAATGCAGGTGAAAAACAGACAATAACTATGTATAATGTTAAATGTTAACGTTTACCCCCCCCGGATGGAATTAAACAGTCGCATAGTTTGGGGGAGGAACGATCTCCTCAATCTGTCAGTGGAGCAGGACAGTGGTGCACTTATACTACAATGAATTGAAACCAAAGACAGGCGATCTCCATTTAACACATTTTGTGATTTCTAACACCAATTGGCTACACCAGTATTGACTGGGTCTATCGTTTTGAAGGAGGTGGATACTTGTGCAGTGCATTATTTTATATTTTATATCTGTTATTATTTTACACCACTTTGGAGTTTAACTTCAACATTAACTTCAACATTAGGGTGGAGTGGTGGCTCTGAGGCTAGGGATCTGCACTGGCAATTGGAAGGTTGCCGGTTTGAATCCCATAAATGCCAAAAAGGGACTCTGCTCTGTTGGGCCCTTAAGCAAGGCCCTTAACCTGCAATTGCTGAGCACTTTGAGTAGTGAGAAAAGCGCTATAGAAATGCAAAGAATTATTATTATTAAAATCCAAATTAAATCCACTGTGATTCAGTGTTGTACAACAATAACATAATAAAACCTCCAAGGGGTGAATGCTTTATATAAGCATTGTATATATGCTGTATGTGTATGTCACATTTAATGTGTGATGCTATTTTGTCTGTATTTTGCTAGTCTCTGGAAGAACTACAAATAAGACTGTCATTGTACTGTGTACACATTACTGGAAAGTTAAACTTTTAAATGGTTTTCATTGTGCAGGCCTATGGTATTTGTTAGGTATCATCTGCTAAAAAAAGGAAATGACACTAATATAACCATCCATCCATCCATCCATTTTCCAACCCGCTGAATCCAAACAGGGTCACGGGGGTCTGCTGGAGCCAATCCCAGCCAACACAGGGCACAAGGCAGGGAACCAATCCTGGGCAGGGTGCCAACCCACCGCAGGACACACACAAACACACCCACACACCAAGCACACACTAGGGCCAATTTAGAATCGCCAATCCACCTAACCTGCATGTCTTTGGACTGTGGGAGGAAACCGGAGCGCCCGGAGGAAACCCACGCAGACACGGGGAGAACATGCAAACTCCACGCAGGGAGGACCCGGGAAGCGAACCCAGGTCCCCAGGTCTCCCAACTGCGAGGCAGCAGCGCTACCCACTGCGCCACCGTGCCGCCCCCTAATATAACCAGATTTTGAAATTCCATCACATTATCAGTTATTGTGCCACCAGGATGAGGATGACCAACAACAAACTTATATGTTCTGTAAACTTTTCTTAATTCATGCACCTATTAATTACTGATGGCACAAACAACTGACATCCTGGAAGACTCAGTCTAAACTTTTGTTTAGTTAAAACTTTCTATAATCTGAAGACTGTGGACTACAAAGCTGGAAAACTACCATGTCAAATATTTACAATACAAGTAAATGAACCATAGTAGATTCTTCAATGATGCATTTACAATTTTTACGAATTCTCACAAATTCCTGTTTCTTATTAGCTATTTTAAGAAGTCAGTGTGTCCAAAAACTGGATTGCCTCTGAGCAGAATTGGAATCTGTTACATAAACAGAGTGGGATTTGTGTGCATATAAACAAGCTGAGGGTGGCACGGTGGCGCAGTGGGTAGCGCTGCTACCTCGCAGTTGGGTGATCTGGGGACCTGGGTTCGCTTCCTGGGTCCTCCCTGCGTGGAGTTTGCATGTTCTCCCCGTGTCTGCGTGGGTTTCCTCCGGGTGCTCCGGTTTCCTCCCACAGTCCAAAGACATGCAGGTTAGGTGGATTGGCGATTCTAAATTGGCCCTAGTGTGTGCTTGGTGTGTGGGTGTGTTTGCGTGTGTCCTGCGGTGGGTTGGCACCCTGCCCAGGATTGTTTCCTGCCTTGTGCCCTGTGTTGGCTGGGATTGGCTCCAGCAGACCCCCGTGACCCTGTGTTCGGATTCAGCGGGTTGGAAAATGGATGGATGGATGGATGGATAAACAAGCTGAAGACTTTACAGACTTATACGTACAGACCTTTTAATAGAACCTCCAGAGTCGCTTCCACCTTGTGCCAATCTGAAATGATCATGGGTAAATTCAGAGGAAATAATGGCTCACCCTTATCAATATGAACCCAGTAAGGTTCTGTGCTTGAAAATGACTTGTGTGTCTCATGGGCTCACAAGGCATTAAATGAACATCAGCTGCCACTGAGCACTTGCACAAGCAGGAAAAACGAAAAACATCCCTTTTCCTTTTCCCCAGATGTAATGTGATAAAATGAGCATCATTTAAATCTAATATTTGTCACTACAGTTAAGACCCACCTTTGCACACAGACACACATTAACACTAGCAATTAACACCAATTACTAAATGTTATAAACACCATTTAGATGCTCTTCACATTCTTTAACATCTGTTAGCTCATGTAGTGCTACTGCCATTGGTGCGATTCTTTTTCTTTTCTTTTCTTTTTTTCTGGTTTTTGTTTTCCTTGTCATTAATCAGAATGTCATGCCTCATACTGTACATGCTAATGAATTAAAGATTATGAACTAAAATCTTTTTTTGGATTTCTGTAAGCAAAAGAAATGCCAACAATCCATTCATTTTCTAAATAAGTCGTAATATGTGGTAGCCCTAACCTTTACCAGCAGCATCAAAAGCATGAGTGGAACCAACCCTGCATAGGATACTATGACAATAAAATGTGATTATGATTTTTTTAGGTGGTTTGCCATCACTTTTCTTAAGAAAAAGATGTTGACTTTCCATACTTACAAAGGGAGTGGTGAATGTGGGCATAAGAGATCCTGTAAGTAGAGCTTTGCAGCCCCATTACTGGACTATTCCGCTAAGAGAATTTTTTTTTTTGTTGTTCTTTATTTCACCTTATACAATTTCTTGTATTAGGAATTTGGTAGTTTTCACATACCCCTTGGGGTCAGAGCGCAGGGTCAGCCATTGTACAGCGCCCCTGGAGCAATTACAGGTTAAGGGCCTTGCTCAAGGGCCCAGCAGAGCAGGATCTCTTTTGGCAGTGACGGGGATTCGAACTGGCAACCTTCAGGATACCAGCGCAGATCCTTAGCCTCAGAGCCACCACTCCGCCCTTACTTACAAAGGGAGTGGTGAATGTGGGTATAAGAGATCCTGTAAGTAGAGCTTTGCAGCCCCATTACTGGACTATTCAGCTAAGAGAATGAAAGTAAGTATCCATTTACCCAAGCTTATTGCTCATTTAGTGTGTGTGCCAATGTAGTTTTATTTTCTGATGAATCTATCACCTTTCATGGCACTCATCACTACAAAAAAAAAAGGAATTTCTTGAAGTGTTTTCAATCCAGGTACTATTTTATTTCAAAGTGGGTTGACTAGCATGACTGAAGTGACAAAATTCAATTACTCAGTCTCAAAAAGACACGCAAGGTTATGAATCTGCTGACAGGGAGCTAAAGTTCAGGGGAAAACAGAGCAAGACAAAGACCTAGAAAACTAAGTAGAAAAGGCATAATCATGGTCAAAATACTGGCAGTGGCTTTAAAGCCAAAAGGAGTGCACTAAATCAATTGTCAAAGTCCAGTACCAAAACAAAAGTCTGTAAAAACTGGAGGCATTTGTGTTATTAATTTATTTTTATGGTGATTTTTATGATGTTATGGCAGCACTGTTTTATACACTGTTTTTGTATGGCAGCCTCTGTTTTACAAGATGGTTGCATGACCACCACGATGATGTTTTAGCAGCCATTCCAATTGCCAGTCATGTATTTTATTTTTTACAGTGACGTTTTCACACTTCACCTACAATAGATGGACATGCCCTCAGTAGTTCATCCAAACTTTAGATACCCTCTTTAAATTGTTAGGTTACTTCTAAAGTGTCTTTCTCATCATTAGTGTTGTTTTCCATTTTATTTATTTTTTTATATAATTTTCATGATGTCACTACAGCTCCAATTTGTGTTTTTTTTTATTGTGGGTGCTGCCATTTTTATAGTCACCATGTATGATGGCATCATGTAGAAATTCTAATTGATGGTAGCACTCTTTTTTTTAAATACACAAGCTTTGGATACTAATGCTTTATTACAGGATTATTTAGGGAAAGAATGATAGAGAGGATCAGGACTTTTTGCTTTGTTTTATAACAATAAGTTGAGATTTTTATTTTGAATTTTATCAATCGGTATTTTGTATGTTTATTTTTGGTGTACACCTTGACCTGTCTCTGGCTACACCTTTATATTAACATTTAAAACTCCTAACACCTCACCATCAATCAAAAAACATTCTTGTGTCTTTCTGGACATACCATGTGCTTCTCGAGTCATAACAACATCAACAAAAAGTAACAGCATTTGGATTTCCAATCTTCTTTATAGAATTATTAAGGGATAGGATATTTGAAACTTTAGTAAAAAACTTTATTTGTTTAGGAGTTCATATTTGGTTACCATCTTGCTTTTGGTAGTTTCTCGTTTAAAAAAATGTGGCTTAGGAACCAGCCTGTGTTTTGACTGCACTTTTGTATTATTTTGGAAAATATTAATTTCCTGATCAAACAAATTCCCAGACTGCATTTGTTTCCAGTATTTTGCCAAACATTTTTTTGACACTGTTAAAAATGACCTCAACTCCATATATTATTTTTGCTTATCTGTTTAGAAAAATTTTTGCTTGTCTACACAAACATTTTTCTATTTAACTTACTATTTTTTGTCTAATTCAGTCATACTTTGGAGCAAACTGGGATAAAAATAGTGATGTTAAACTGGCAGCAGGAAAATTATATTTTTGTTCTCAATAACTGAAATGTTAATATTAACACATGTCAAACATACCATTTTTTATCACAGTATTCATTTAGAGCAGAGCAGAAAAGACACCCTCATGAGCAGAAAATAAAGAACTAAAAAAAAAAAAATTCTGGCCCAGAAAACTGAGCTATGGTTACCAGAGGCATATGGCATAAAGGCAAAATTATTTTCTGGCAAGATACTTTACAACGGTCTCAACACATGGTGTCTTTACTCACACATTTACACTGTGGTAACTGGTGGTATGGTATAAATTATGACATCTAGCTCAGAAGCAGTCTCCCGACAGTGTATGCAGTCTCACTCGCTTGGAGACCTGCTTCTAAGCACTGCAAGTGGATCACATCCTGGTGGCTCTCCATTCAGTCCCTAATTCTTCAGCACAGCACGATCATACACTCCACCCCTATACAATGCAAATATGACTGACTACGCCAAGTGTTTTGCTGTGGACTCACACCATGAACTATCACAGTTTAAATATTTGCACTATTGTAACTGATGGTGGTAAGCCGCAAAACCTCACTGTCTGTCTCAGAAGTGGTCTCCCTACAGTGTGAGCTAGTAATACAACTCCTAGTCTTGGATGTGCAGAGTTTGTTTCTAAGAACTGCAAGTGGACTACTTCCTAGTGAAGCTGAGCCCCGTTCAGCCCTCACTTTTTCTGCACTGCATTATTATACACTCCACCCCTATATAGTGCAAATCCTGCCAACTATGCCACAGGTTTTGCTGTGGACTCACAACAGGAGCTGTCACAGATTTGCATTTTGGCAGAAGCCGTCTCCCTGTGGTATGAGCGAATAAAAGAACTTCTAGTCTCGGCAGCATAGAGACTGCTTCTATGCATTGCAAATGGAGTATGCTTCCTGGTAAGATCAGCCAAGTTTTCACACACACAAGAGAAAAAAAGAAAAACCAAATAATTGTTTTATCAGATGCTCCTAAATAAGTGAAACAACATGACGTTCTGAAATCTGCTTTTTCCATTATAAGATTAGATCAGGTACAATGCAAGAGCCAAACCTGAACAGTGAGTCAGTCCATCATAAGAACACCCCACGGGTCCTGTTAAAAATTCACGCACATCTATGGGATATGAGAGTAAAGGTAGAGCACCTGGAGAAACCTCATGTAGACAGGTCTTGAATATGTAAATTCTACACAAATAGCATAGGCATGGGATTCAAATCTCCAACGCATGACACAGCAGCACCAATCAGTAAGTCCCCATAACCTGATATTATAGAGCACTGACCATACAACAACAACAACAACAACAACATTTATTTATATAGCACATTTTCATACAAAAAGTAGCTCAAAGTGCTTTACATAATGAAGAAAAGAAGAATAAAAGACAAATAAGAAATTAAAATAAGACAACCTTAGTTAACATAAGAAGGAGTAAGGTCCGATGGCCAGGGTGGACAGAAAAAACAAAAAAAAACTCCAGAAGGCTGGAGAAAAAAATAAAATCTGTAGGGGTTCCAGGCCACGAGACCGCCCAGTCCCCTTTGGGCATTCTACCTAACATAAATGAAATAGTCCTCTTTGTAGTTAGGGTTCTCACGGAGTCACTTGATGCTGATGGTTATACAGACTTCTGGCTTTTAATCCATCCATCATTGTTGGAACATCATGGTGCTTTGGGTAGATGGTGGTGGCACAAGCCACCACCAATAGGACACCGGAAAAGGAAACAGAAGAGAGAGTAGGGGTTAGTACAGATTTTGAATGGTTATTATAATGAATTGGATATACAGAGTGTCAGGATTAAATTACAGTGAAGTTATGAGAAGGCCATGTTAAAGTAATGTGTTTTCAGTAGTTTTTTTAAAGTGCTCCACTGTATTAGCCTGGCGAATTCCTACTGGCAGGCTATTCCAGATTTTAGGTGCATAACAGCAGAAGGCCGCCTCACCACTTCTTTTAAGTTTTGCTCTTGGAATTCTAAGGAGACACTCAGTTGAGGATCTGAGGTTGCGATTTGGAATATAAGGTGTCAGACATTCCGATATATAAGACGGGGCGAGATTATTTAAAGCTTTAAAAACCATAAGCAGAATTTTAAAGTCAATTCTGAATGACACAGGTAACCAGTGTAGTGACATCAAAACTGGAGAAATGTGTTCGGATTTTCTTTTCCTGGTAAGGATTCTAGCAGCTGCATTCTGCACTAACTGCAAACGATTGATGTCTTTTTTGGGTAGTCCTGAGAGGAGTGCATTACAGTAATCTAGTCGACTAAAGACAAACGCATGAACTAATTTCTCTGCATCTTTCGATGATATAAGAGGTCTAACTTTTGCTATGTTCCTTAGGTGAAAAAATGCTGTCCTAGTGATTTTATTAATATGCGATTTAAAATTCAGATTACAATCAACGGTTACCCCTAAGCTTTTTACCTCCGATTTGACTTTTAATCCTAATGCATCCAGTTTATTTCTAATAGCCTCACTGTATCCATTATTGCCAATCACTAAGATTTCGGTTTTTTCTTTATTTAATTTGAGAAAGTTACTATTCATCCATTCTGAGATACAGGTTAGACATTGTGTTAGCGAATCAAGAGATTTGGGGTCATCAGGTGCTATTGATAAATACAGCTGTGTGTCATCAGCATAGCTGTGGTAGCTCACGTTATGTCCCGAGATAATCTGACCTAGTGGAAGCATGTAGATTGAGAAGAGCAGCGGACCCAGGATAGAGCCTTGTGGAACACCATATAGAATATCATGTGTCTTTGAGTTATAATTACCACAACTAACAAAGAATTTTCTCCCTGCCAGGTAGGATTCAAACCAATTTAAGACACTGCCAGAGAGGCCCACCCATTGACTAAGGCGATTCTTAAGAATATTATGATCAATGGTGTCAAATGCGGCACTCAGATCTAAGAGGATGAGAACAGATAAATGGCCTCTGTCTGCATTTACCCGCAAGTCATTTACTACTTTAACGAGTGCAGTTTCTGTGCTGTGATTTGTTCTAAAACCTGACTGAAATTTATCAAGAATAGCATGTTTATTGAGGTGCTCATTTAACTGCATAATGACTGCCTTCTCTAGAATTTTACTTAAGAAAGGCAGGTTAGAGATGGGTCTATAATTTTCAAGAGCAGAGGGGTCGAGATTATTTTTCTTAAGTAGGGGTTTAATTACCGCAGTCTTAAGACAGTCTGGGAAGACCCCCGTATCTAATGACGAATTTACTATGTCAAGAACATTATCAATAAGCACACCCGATACTTCTTTGAAAAAATTTGTTGGTATTGGGTCAAGGGCACAGGTGGATGGTTTCATTTGAGAAATTATTTTATGTAAATCAGGTAAATCTATCCTAGTGAAAGACTCTAATTTATTTATTATGGAGTACTGGGGTTTAGGAGGATCCTTAGTGTTGGGGAGATATACTATGTTATTTCTAATATCATTAATTTTTTGATTGAAAAATACAGCGATAGCCTCACAGGTTTTACTGGAAGTACTTAGGAGGCATTCCTTTGAGTTACCTGGGTTTAACAGATGATCAATTGTCGAAAATAAGACTCTGGGATTACTAGCATTGTTATTTATAATCTTAGAGAAATAGCAGCGCCTCTCAAGATGGACTGTGTTATTGTATTCTGTTATTTTAACTTTTAATATCTCATAGTCAATAGTTAGTTTAGTCTTCCTCCATTTACGCTCAGCTCTACGGCATGTTCTCTTTAAATCAGACACTCTTTGGGTCTTCCAAGGTATAACAATGCTAGAAGATTTTTTAACTGTCTTTTCAGGTGCAACTATGTCAACAGCAGCCCTCACTTTAGTATTAAATCTTTCCACCTTACTATTTACATTCTCCTCGCTATTATAGTTGGCACTATAAACGGACTGATTGGTTAGAATGTTTGTAAGTTTTAAAGTTGCTGATGAGTCAAAGAAGCGTTTTTTAACAATATGCTTCTCATGAGTGTTTTCTATCATTATTTCTATATTAAAAAGTAGAAGAAACAGTACTACTGCTAGCCATTCTCTCTTTGTATTGCATTGCATTCTTTGGCTTTGTTGAAAAACTGCATGGTCTGTCTTATAAAGAGTGGCCAGCAGACACTAAACAGCCAACTTCTTCCTCTTTCTTTTCCCTTAAAACTAAAGACTTCACAGGCTTAAAATAAACTTAACTTTCAGCACACTGGTTGGTGAAAAGCAAAATAGTGCAAATTTTATTTGAACAAACAAATAGTGATTGGACTAAAATTAAAAATAAAGAATATGGGTAACTTTGGAACTAAAGTAGCCATACTGTATAACTACAATAAGCACAGAACTGATTTTGACTGGCAATGTCTGTTAACCGATACTGCCACTCATCTCATCAAGCAAACACCCATTACCCTACATATGGGTTTATATATTATTCAACTTTTTGTCCAATAGAAAAGAGTCTCAGAGTTTGAAAGTTACTTTGCTGATGCACTGACGAGTGGTGTGTGGGCTAAATGTTGACGTCTCACAGAGTGTCTGCTGAATTGATCATCTTGGTGTGCAACTTTTTTTATTTAGTAAAGCTAGTATTTTATTTACCACTAAAGGATTCTGCAACTTTTTTCACCTTTTTTAGACTTTTTTCCCTGCTTTTATTATACGACAGTGAGCGGCTGTCGGTACTTGTAATAGCTGAATAGCAGAACAGCACATTAACAGAGGTGGAGGCCGACAGTGAAATTGTTAAGTTAATTCATTTCTCTTTGTTTACCTCCATTTAAATTCACAGTAGCAGGAGCACACAATAATAGAAAACTAGGAAGATGTTATATAAAAAGTTCCAGTTAGATAAATTAATTTGGGATAGAAGCTGTCAGAAAGACTTGTTCATGCTTGAAAGAGTCAAAAACAAAATCATCACATGAAAGCAACAGTGGGAGTAAATTAATGAATGCATTTAGAAAATAGCAATAAGTTGAACCCTGCCATGTGACACAGCAGTTATTACTACTGACCAACAGTTTCAAAATCTTGGATTTGAATTAGAGCCATTGATTTCTACATCTTCAAGTTTTTCTCTGGGTTCCCTAGTTTTGCTTCCACATGCTTAAAACAGTCTTAGGTTAGGTAACCAACATATGTTACTTGTCAACCAATTTTTATGTTTTTGTTTATTGCTTGGGGGCAAGGTGCTTGACTGAAACAAACATACCTGTGGGATTTTAGTAGCTGGAATCTTATTTCCAGGAGAATTACAAACATGGCTCTCTTCCAAGCTAAGGAATGAGCCATCACAACAAGCAACATGTTGCATTTACACATTATTCCAAGATGTCATAAATCTGAGTTATAGCTTCCATAGGGATCTTTTTCTTACAAATCTGGCATTTCTAGATATTCTTTTTTTTTTTAAGGTTATAGTAACGATAACATTGTTTATCATTTCACTTTCATTTTTTTCTTATGATGGCCTCCAATTTGTGTGTTGTCTTGTGGGTACTGCAAAAGATTTTTCTAGCAATGACACGGTTGCTTGTAACACGGTTACTGACATTGTCATGATATTTCACCTCCCCTACTTAAGATGGTGGCACATAGCATTTGCTATCCTGAAGCTAGATCATTTCTGTGGGCAAACTTTGTAGTTAAGTTAGACACAGAAAGGAAACTCAAAATAGTATTATGATTGTTGGATTAAACTCTTCCCTATTTTTGACCCTGCTTTTGTTCTTGTTTTTGATTTCTCAGCTTAATTTTCTATTCTGGTATTTCAATTTCTAGCACTGTTATGAAGTTGAAACAAGAAAATGGCAAAAACAGTGAGTAGGCATTCAGATACCAACTGCTAGACCAGCACTACATTTATAAAACTTGCTTACGCTCATAAACGTATGTAAGCTATTTCTTATGCAAAAATTGGGATTTAAAAAACAAACATGGGTGAAAATTGGCTTAACATTACAGCAAGTTTTCACCACATGTTAAGCTATATGTAGACTTTTTCAGTGTTGCCATTTTAGCGACACCAGGCAGCACAACAATAACGTGAACAGAAAATCTGGTTTCATTATCACATTCTGATGTTCTTAATAGTTAATTGACACGATTTCTCAATATAGTTGTCTGCAATGCTGGTAATAACACCAAATGCATATCCTTAATGGAAATTGCCTTGTGTATTGTGTAATAAAGGGGTGTGCTGTGTAATGTCAGACATAACTGGCAATGGCAGTGTTAGCTCTTTTAGAGGATATGGCAGGCTATCAATATGCATCCACTTAATAGTATCATCTCCAGACAGAAGAGCAGCTTCAGCGACAGACTGCTGTCACTGTCCTGCTCCACTGACAGATTGAGGAGATCGTTTCTCCCCCAAACTATGCGACTGTTTAATTCCACCAGGGGGGGTAAACGTTAACATTCAACATTATACATAGTTATTGTCTGTTTTTCTGTTTTTCACCTGCATTGTTATCATTCTTTAATTTAATATTATTTATTGTATCAGTATGCTGCTGCTGAAGAATGTGAATTTCCCATTGGGATTAATAAAGTATCTATCTATCTATCTATCTATCTATCTATCTATCTATCTATCTATCTATCTATCTATCTATCTATCTATCTATCTATCTATCTATCTATCTATCTATCTATCTATCTATCTATCTATCTATCTATCTATCTATCAAGGATCACAATGATTTTGTGGCTCATGATGATGACTGGCTTATAAACTGATTTAGAATTCCTACAGCCATCCTCTTGGTGTTGTGTGTTGAATTGGAGCCTAAAACACATGATCCCTGTTCCTTTACAAGTTTTAACAAATATAGGGTATTTGGCAACAACCGCTTTTCATCGTGAACTGGTTTACTTGTCAGGAATCTCACAGTCATCACTGAGCCATGTCATACCATCAGTATGAGACTGCTTTAAGTGGAACTAAATAACAGTCGGTGTACTAACTGTTGTGTCTGCTTCCTCTTACTGTTCGCATGCATTATTAAATATAGTATTTATAGTCACTCCAAAGAGCATGAGTTACTTTGTGTTTAAATATATGCAAGGTCAGAGCACAGTGTGCTATCCAGATGCATTCCTCAGTAAGAAGGCAGAGATCAAAAGCAATTTTTAGTGATTGCTCATGTTATTAATGTAATCTGCACAGTTGACTACACATATATTGCAATAAAGACACCATCACAGAATGAGATTTCTTTTGCAAACAAAATAAATTTCATTCAATTAATACTTAAATAATATGTGATGCTCAAATATGTCTGACTAACTTTGTTGTGCAGTGACCTAGCATAACTCAAAATTCCTTTAAATTTATCAAATAGTAGTATGGGAAGCAGGGGTGAAATTTGACATTTAGGCTTTGATTAACAATGAAAAAAATCTCATTTAGCAGAGTCTCTGTCTTGCTGCTTCATTATTTACATTATATCTTATGTTAAATATGGTAAATTGTTCATAATATCCATCCATCCATCCATCCATCTATCCTCTTCCGCTTATCCGAGGTCGGGTCGCGGGGGCAGCAGCTTGAGCAGAGATGCCCAGACCTCCCTCACCCCGGCCACTTCTTCTAGCTCTTCCAGGAGAATCCCAAGGCGTTCCCAGGCCAGCCGAGAGACATAGTCCCTCCAGCGTGTCCTGGGTCTTCCCCGGGGCCTCCTCCCAGTTAGACGTGCCCGGAACACCTCACCAGGGATGCGTCCTGGAGGCATCCTGATCAGATGCCCAAGCCACCTCATCTGACTCCTCTCGATGCGGATGACTGAGCTTCTCAGCCTATCTTTAAAGGAAAGCCCAGACACCCTATGGAGGAAACTCATTTCAGCCACTTGTATTCGCGATCTTGTTCTTTCTTCACTATCCATAGCTCATGACCATAGGTGAGGGCAGGAACATAGATCGACTGGTAAATTGAGAGCTTTGCCTTGCGGCTCAGCTCCTTTTTCACCACGACAGACCGATGCAGAGCCCACATCTCTGCAGATGCCGCACCGATCTGCCTGTCGATCTCCTGCTCTATTCTTCCCTCACTCGTGAACAAGATCCCGAGATACTTGAACTCCTCCACTTGGGGAAGGATCTCGCTACCAACCCTGAGAGGGCATTCCACCCTTTTTTGGCTGAGGACCATGGTCTCGGATTTGGAGGTGATGATTCCCATCCCAGCCGCATCACACTCGGTTGCGAACCGATCTAGAGAGAGCTGAAGATCACGGCCTGATGAAGCAAACAGGACAACATCATCTGCAAAAAGCAGTGATCCAATCCTGAGTCCACCAAACCGGACCCCCTCAATGCCCTGGCTGTGCCTAGAAATTCTGTCTATAAAAGTTATGAACAGAATCGGTGACAAAGGGCAGACCTGGCGGAGTCCAACTCTCACTGGAAATAGGTTTCGACTTACTGCCAGCAATGCGGACCAAGCTCTGATAACGATCGTACAGGGACCGAACAACCCTTACCTAGGGGTCCGGTACCCCATACTCTCAGAGTACCCCACACAGGATTCCCCAAGGGACACGATCGAATGCTTTTTCTAAGTCCACAAAACACATGTAGACTGGTTGGGTTAACTCCCATGTACCCTTCAAGACCCTGCTAAGGGTGTAGAGCTGGTCCACTGTTCCACGACCAGGATGAAAACCACACTGTTCCTCCTGAATCCGAGGTTCGACTATCCGACGGACCCTCCTCTCCAGGACCCCCGAATAGACTTTTCCAGGGAGGCTGAGGAGTGTGATCCCTCTGTAGTTGGAACACACCCTCCGGTCCCCCTTCTTAAAGAGGGGGACCACCACCCCAGTCTGCCAATCCAGAGGCACTGTCCCTGATGTCCATGCGATGTTGCAGAGGCATGTCAACCAGGACAGTCATACAACATCCAGAGCCTTGAGGAACTCCGGGCGTATCTCATCCACCCCCTGGGACCCTTCCACCATGGAGTTTTTTGACCACCTCAGTGACCTCAGTCCCAGAGATGAGGGAGCCCACCTCCGAGTCCTCAGGCTCTGCTTCTTCATTGGAAGGCATGTTAGTGGGATTGAGGAGGTCTTTGAAGTACTCCCCCCACCGACCTACAACGTCCCGAGTCAAGGAAAGCAGTGCACCATCCCCACCATATACAGTGTTGACACTGCACTGCTTCATCCTCCAGAGACGCCGGATGGAGGACCAGAATCTCCTCGAAGCCGTCCGAAAGTCATTCTCCATGGCCTCTTCAAACTCCTCACGCCCGAGTTTTTGCCTCAGCAACCACCAAAGCCGCATTCTGCTTGGCCTGCCGGTACCTATCAGCTGCCTCCAGGGTCCCACAGGACAAAAAGGTCCTGTAGGACTCCTTCTTCAGCTTGACAGCATCCCTCACCACCGGTGTCCACCAACGGATTCGGGGACTGCCACCACGACAGGCACCAACCACCTTATGACAACAGCTCCGGTCAGCCGCCTCAACAATAGAGGCACGGAACATGGCCCATTCGGACTCAATGTCCCCCACCTCCCTCGGGATGTGGTCGAAGTTCTGCCGGAGCTGGGAGTTGAAGCTACTTCTGACAGGAAACTCTGCCAGACATTCCCAGCAGACCCTCACAACACGTTTGGGTCTACCAGGCCTGACCGGCATCCTCCCCCCACTATCGAAGCCCACTCACCACCAGGTGGTGATCAGTTGACAGCTCCGCCCCTCTCTTCACCCGAGTGTCCAAGACATGTGGCCGCAAGTCCGACGACACAACCATAAAGTCGATCATCGAATTGAGGCCTAGGGTGTCCTGGTGCCAAGTGCACATTCCTCCCAATCACACCCTTCCAGGTCTCACTGTCATTGCCCACGTGAGCATTGAAGTATCCCAGGAGAACGAGGGAGTCTCCAGAAGGTATGCCCTCTAGCACCTCCTTCAGGGTCTCCAAAAAGGGTGGGTACTCCAAACTGCTGTTCGGCACGTACGCACAAAGAACAGTTAGGACCCGTCCCCCCACCTGAAGGCGGAGGAAGGCTACGCTCTCGTCCACTGGGGTAAACCCCAATGAACAGGCTCCAATTCGGGGGGCAATAAGTATGCCCACACCCGCTCGGTGCCTATCACCGGGGGCAACTCCAGAGTGGTAGAGAGTCCAGCCCCTCTCAAGGGGATTGGTTCCAGAGTCCAAGCTGTGTGTCGAGGTGAGCCCGACTATATCTAGCCGGAACCTCTCGACCTCACGCACTCCGGCTCCTTCCCCTTCAGAGAGGTGACATTCCACGTCCCAAGAGCCAGTTTCTGTAGCCGAGGATCAGACTGCTAAGGTCCCCGCCTTCGGCCACCAACCAACTCACACTGCACCCGACCTCCTTGGCCCCTCCCATAGGTGGTGAGCCCATGGGAAGGGGGACCCATGTTACCTCTTTGGGCTGTGCCTGGCCGAGCCCCATGGGTGCAGGCCCGGCCACCAGGCACTTGCCATCGAGCCCCACCTCCAGGCCTGGCTCCAGAGGGTGGCCCCGGTGACACGCGTCCGGGCGAGGGAAAACATTGTCCAAAGGTTTGATTCATCATTGGAGGTTTGTTGAACCACTCTTTTTCTCATCCCTCACCTAGGACCAGTTTGCCTTGGGTGGCCTTACCAGGGGCATAAAGCCAACAGAGCTCCTAGGATCATTGGGACACGCAAACCCCTCCACCACGATAAGGTGGCAGTTCAAGGAGGAATGTTCATAATATAAATTGACAATATGAAGTAAGTCTCACTTACATTAACTCAATTAAAACTTTAAAATTATGAAAAAAGTCAAATTCTGAATATACTCACTGCGTGGAGTTTGCATGTTCTCCACGTGTCTGCGTGGGTTTCCTCCGGGTGCTCCAGTTTCCTCCCACAGTCCAAACAGATTAGGTGCATTGGCGATTCTAAAAATTGTCCCTAGTGTGTGTTTGGTGTGTGGGTGTTTGTGTGTGTGTGTGCTCTGTGGTGGGCTGGTACCCTGCCCGGGATTTGTTCCTGCCTTGTGCCTTGTGTTGGCTGGAATTGGCTGCAGCAGACCCTCGTGACCCTGTGTTTGTATATAGCGGGTTGGATGATGACTGACTGACTGACTGACTGACTTTGAATATGTAAAGTCAGCATGTGAATATATAAAATAAATTCTGAATATATAAAGCCAAACGTATATAAAGTCAAAATTTGAATATATAAAGTCAGTTCTGAATATGCTGTAAAAAGCAAATTCTGAATAAACCCTACTCGAAAAAAAAAATTAAGGAAACACTTAATTATCACAGTCTAACTCCAAGTCGATTAAGCTTCAGGGATATCAATCTGTCCAGTTAGGAAGCATAAGCGATTGTGAATAAGTTTCACCTGCTTTGGTGCAAATGAAAGTGACAACAGGTGCACTTTAGAGGCAACAGCAAGACAACCCCTAAAAAGGGAATGGTTTGCAGGTGGTGGTGACAGAGAATTGCTGTCTTCTTATCCTTCCTGATTCTTCTCTAGTTTTGCATTTTGCTGGTGTACTTGTCACTACTGGTAGCATGAGGCGGCACCTGGGATGGCACATTCATACGTGCCATTGCAAGAAGGTTTGCTGTGTTTCCCAGTACAGTCTCAAGAGCATGGAGGAGATAGCAGGAGACAAGCTGTTAGAAGAGGAGAGCAGAACAAGGTTGTAGAAGGGCATCAACCCAGCAGCATGACTGGTATCTGCTCCTTTGTGTGAAGAGGAACAGGAGGAGCACTGCTGCAGCCCTACACAATGACCTCCCAATTGGCTACTGGTGTGCATGTTTCTGACCAAATTGTCAGAAATGGACTCTATGAGGGTGTGATGTGGGCTCGACATCCTCTAGTGGGACTTGCACTCACAGCCTATCACCGTGCAGCTTAAATGGTATTTGCTAGAGAATACCTCAATTAGCAGTTCCAGCATTAGTGCCCGGTTCTTTTCATAGATGAGAGCAGGTTTATACTGAGCTCATGTGACAGAGATTAAATAGTCAGGAGACGCCGTGGTGAACTTTATGCTGCTTGTAACATCATCCAGCATCACTGGTTTGGCGGTGGGTCAGTGATGGTCTGGGGAGGCATATCCTTGGAGGGTCGCATAGACCTCCACATGCAAGGCAATGGTATATTAACTGCTGTTAGGTACTGGGATGAAATCCTCAAAGACATTGTCAGTCCTTACGCTGGTGCAGGACAATGCCCGGCCTCATGTGGCCACAGAGTATAGACAGTTATTGGATTGACTAGCCCACACATTCCCCAGACCTGAATCCAATTGAGAACCACTGGGACATTATGTATTGGTGCATGCAAGGCCGCCAAAGACTGTCCAGGAGCTCATTGATACCCTGATCCAGGTCTGGGAGGAGACCCCCAAAACACCATCTGCCGTCTTATCAGGTCCATGCCTAGATGTTGTCAGGAGTCTACACAGTCAAATTATGTGTTTGCCATGCTGAAATTCACACAAGTTGGATCAGCTTGTGATTTCAATTTTTTCTTTAATTTTCAGTGTCATGTTGAATCCAGCCCTCAATGGGTTGATTATTTTGGTTTTTATTGACCATTGTTGCATAATTTTATTCTCAGTTGATTACACAGTATTACTCAAAAAGGTTTTCCACTTGAATACTTCATTCATCGAGATCCAAAATGTGATTTAAGTATTCCCTTAATTTTTTTGAACAGTATATAAAGTCCCCATTTGAATAAATATAGTCAATTCTGAATATAATGTCATTGTATGAATATACAAACTCATTTCAGAATATGTAAAGTCAAACTGGAATATATAAAATCAAAATCTGAGAATATAAAGTTAGCTTCTGAATGTAGAAAGTCAATTCTGAATATATAAATTCTCTGTCTGAATATACAAAGTCCAACTTGAATATATGAACCCAGTTCTAAATATATGAACTCATTGTCTATGCATGTTACCAATATAGTATGTAATTATAATGGTAATAATGATAAATTTCATTGTTTGAATTTTTTAAGAATTAAAAAAGAAATAAAATCTAGTAACAAAAAGTAGGAAAACACTGCTGGCCTCTTAATTTACTTTTCTGATATTTCTTGTTCACAGACTTCTTTGTGTCTGTGCAGCTGAACATTGGTATACTATTGATTCAATGACTCATTTTAAATCAGTGGACAACATCAGAAAAAAAAGCAGCACCATAAAACATTGGACAGCTAACTGACGTTGCTTTATCCACATTAAGTCGGAGCACTTTCTGTGCACTGAATCTCGAGGCGTGTGCCCTGAACTCTGACGGACAGATGGACAGTTGGAGTCCAGATGCTTCTACTAACGGAAGGAATGTGCCTTAGGGAGGAGAGCAACTGATGCGAGACGGAGCACTGGGGCAGGCGCAGTAATAAGTCGAGATAAAAGACAGAAAATAACAAAATTCAGTTATTTCTAAAATGATCAAATAAGAAAAAAAAGCTCATACTGACAATTATTTTACATGTAATAATACATGTGGGTTATAAGAATTCAATTTCTTTGTCAAATTAAGCAATACTGTGACGAATCCTGACATATTCTGGCAATAGAAACTGGTGTGAAATATGTCTTTAGTCTAAATGCCCAGATAAAAGACTATGCAATTAGCTATAAATCTTTATAAATAGTGACAAATAATGATATATAAACAAACAAACAAAAAAAATGAATAAGGTTTTCTTTCATAGTACCAGAAGAGTTTTGCATTAAAATAGCACCGTTCAATCAAAAGTACAGATGGCAATATGGTGAGGCAGATGGGAGACAGATTTTATTTGAATTCAGCATTTTGAAGGTAAGGTCCAGGTTTTCCCAGGAAGCACATTTTATTTCAGTTAGAAAAAGAGGACATGATTAATGGTTTAAGTCGCCTAGCTCTGCACTTATCCACATTGCATTTATTTTTAGCCAAGAGATCTGGCCCTGTGGAGATATGAGCAACCGTCCAGTAGCTTAGACAAGTCTGACAGCCATCGTTTTAATGAAGCCCCAGCTCTACCTCCTTACTTGTGGGGCTAAATGGTAATCATTTTACAGCTCATTCAGTATGTGTTATTTTTGGGATGAGCTTAGTTTTATTCCCCTGTGTCGAAAAGGATCAATATCATATTTAAAGGAGGGCAAGCATTCACTGATCAAAGGTCATTTCCTTCTTTCCTCTTCAGATTCACTGGTTCATACACCGGTTCTGTGGTCTTCTGTTTCCAGCTGTATGCCAGAGAATTCATAAGTGAGAAAATGACAGTTCAATATTTAAATTAGTCCAGTGATCAGAACCTTGAATTGTAGGCCAAGTATTGAAGTATAGTATTGCTCTTCCACTTATGAAGGCCACACTGCCTTGCATACAATTGACAATGAATATTTGCTGCCATGTAAGAAGCAGAATCGTTACTATTTTGTGAAAAAAGTGGCAACATGTTTGATGAGACAAGATGGAAATCCCTCGGAAAAAACTATTTTACGTGAAGCAGTGGCTGTAAGCACTTTTTGTTTGGGAGTAGGAATAAAAATAGTCAATAAGGCGATCTTTTTTAACATCACTAAAAATAAACCAGAATCAAGCCACAAAATATGTTCTGGATGCACAAGTAGTTTGAGTGTTAGACTCTAACAAATTTTTTCATTTAAATGGTCAAAGTTTTATGTAAGATGCCCCCTTTTGTAGTGCAACTCTGCAATTGTGCACTACAATGATCAGGGGCCTCATGTATAAAAGGTGCGTACGCACAGAAATGTTGAGTAAGAACATTTCCACGTTCAAATCGCGATGTATAAAACCTAAACTTAGCGTAAAGCCACGCACATTTCCACGGTACTTCATACCCTGTCGTACGCAAGTTCTCCGCTCGGTTTTGCAGACTGGCGGCACCCAGAGTCAAAGCAGTGCTACTGTTCCTGTGTGGTTTATCATTCTTTTTCAGATCCACATCCCTGACGTGGCTTTATAAATACACTGAAATTAACTGCATATTGTTTATTAGTTTAATGCATCTGATTGTAATTAACCTGTAGCAATATAATGGTCCACAGAATGGTGAAACTATTCCAAATTCCATAACTGCTTTAACCTTGTTACTCTCACTGGACCTTCTTCTTCTTCTTTAATAATAATAATACATTTTATTTATATAGCGCCTTTCCCATGCTCAAGGCACTTACAGAATAAATAAAGAACGGCAGAATATACAGTATATAGCATTGTACAAACCAGATAAATAAACAAAGAAGATTAAGACAGTAAATTCTGAAAAAAAAAACAAAAAAAAAAAAAAAAACAGACAACATAATTGATGGTCTCGCACACACATACAGGTTACATGAGCATCTTGACAGAGAAGTAAACTGAGAGAAAGGTAATAAAGTCAAGTAGAGCTAAAAGCCTTCCTGAACAGATGAGTTTTGAGTTGTTTTTTAAAAGAATTCATGGAGTCAGCTGACCTGATTAATTTTGGTAGGTCATTCCAGAGTCTGGGCGCTATACAGCTGAAGGCCCTGTCACCCATGGAGTGTAGATTAGTGACGGGCACAACAAGATTACCAGAATCAGAGGACCTTAGTAGTCTTTCAGCTACTTCCATTAGGGGTTGCCACAGCAGGTCATCTTTTTCTATATTACTCTCACTGCACCACTCGGGGCAGCTGATCGAAAAGAGAATTATAGGTATACAGCATCAAGCACACGCTGCCTCACCCATGCTTCCTATTTGAACTGTTTCTCACACGGCAAACACTTCAAACCTTTCCTGTACGGATCTCGCAGTTCAGAAAGATTTTCATCCCAAGAGCTCTAAATGCACTCAATCAGTCCATCAACTGATCCTTGTAGAACTGTTTGGACTTATAAGTACAATCACCTCACTGTAAACTTGCACTACAGTTATAATATTGCACAACCTGAGCCACTTTATAAAGTGCGTATTTACATATGATGATGATATCATTTTTAAGATGAAATGCAGCAAAAGTTGTTTATTATATTATACAGATAAAAGCACTGTATGCTTCACTGGGACAGGCATGAACGATAGAATAATTAAACATGTACTACGAAGATATTTCAATGTTCCTTCAAAGTATGGAAGAATCAGCATTATAAGCTTACAGATGGCTTAACGTCTATTACAGAGCTGATTGTGTGGTGATCGGTTACTTGGAGAAAGAAACGGAATGACAGGAACTGGAAGTTAGTACGTTTGAAAGAGACAGTACTGCAGGGGTGGCCTTAGGCATGTGCAAACTGTGCACCTGTACAGGGCCGCCAAATCCCAGGGACTGCCACGCCAATATATATTGAATATAAAACAGAAAGAGAAAATAACAACACAGCTAAAAATGCAGCGGCAAATTTTGGCAAAAGTTAAACGCTTGTGTCATGAACACGAGGTGGCCATGCAGTGTCCGCAATGGACGTGGCCATCCGCCGTGCATAAGATACCATATTGACATTGGCGGGCGAAGGGGCCACCGATTCTTTCTCTGCCCAGGGCCGCCACGAGCCTAGAGACGCCCCTGAGTACTGCTGCAATAAATTATTTCATCGAAGGTTATGCACAATCGCTGCGCCACCGTGTTCCCATGTTTAATAACGTGCTTTAACTCCTATCATCATGAAAATAATATCATGTATACATCTCAGTATTTTAGTTATTCAGAGAGCTGTAATATCACGAATGTAATGGATTCTGTGTCCTGTCAGAGGAAGAGAAAGCCCGTTTAAGAAGCACATAGTGATTCACACACATAGAGCACATAGAAGAACACATACAAAACAAAGCATTTAATGTGCTACTTTAATTACAATGTGATTTGAGAAACTGGTTAATTAAACAATTTTAAGATGAAGTTTGATATTCTACTGTAATGACAAAATAAACTGCGTAATTAAAGTGGAAATTTCGAGATTGAAGTTGACATTTGGTGCTTTTTCCCCACTGTATGCCTTTTTTTTTCTGTACCCTAATAAGCTTTCATGTGACACTTAGATGATGGGCTACGTCTCGCCTTTTCATGGCGACTTTGATATGTGACAACTTCTTTTTTATTTCGGGCACTGTGCGACTTTGTGAACTTGAGCTTTTGAGTTTCTCTGAGATGCTATATCAGTCGATTAGCTTCCTTTTGATGTTTATATCACTGTTTAAACCAATAAATAGTATGTATTTCCTTGCCTCCACCTGGTATTCACTGAAATTCTTCCATTTTCCCTCTTGCTTTTCCCATTGTCTTTTCACAGAACACTGAGCTTAAGGACTATTTAAATTGCTTTGCATATTCAAAGAGGCATAATTCTGGGAAGAGTTAGGGCGGGACAGCAGGCGTGTGTACGAGCGTTACGTTTCACGCTGATCGGGATTTATGTAGCGGAAGAATGTGGAAGTTTGCGTACGCACAGATTCCTGCATCTTGATTTTTCTGTGCATAAGCACATTTCGGCTTTTGTTCTTACGTCATGTTATAGTGCGAATTCTATGCATGGTGTTATGCATGAGGTCCCAGATGTGTGGCTATAATATGTCATCATCCATAGAAAAATACAAAGAATGCTAAAAAGAATATAAAGAAAGAACCAACACATGGGAAAAAATGAATAGACATGGAGACAAAACAAACATGAAGAAATATTTCAGCTAACCATGAAGTGGTGTGGGTAAATGGCTAGAGATTGAAGCTCACTTCCATTGGCATTTTGGGAATTAAAATTTTGGTATGGAATGGAGACACAATCAGAAAGGGCAGATAAAGAGAGAATCGAGTCCTTAAAGAGCAGAACTTCTGGAGCCCACTGCTAAACCCTGGTAACTCAAACAAATGCCTCCAAAATACTTCCAGTGAAACCTGTGAGGCTATTGCTATATTTTTCAATCAAAAAATTAATGATATTAGAAATAATATAGTATATCTCCCCAACACTGTGGATCCTCTTAAGCCCCAGTACTCCGTTATAAACAAATTAAACTCTTTCACCAGGATAGATTTACCTGATTTACATAAAATAATTTCTCAACTTAGTCCCTCCACCTGCGTCCTTGTCCCAATACCAACAAGTTTTTTCAAAGAAGTATAAGACGTGCTAACTGATAGTATTTTATCAGTAAACTCGTCATTAGATACGGGGGTCTTCCCAGACTGTCATAAGACTGCTGTAGTTAAACCCCTACTCAAGAAAAATAATCTTGACCCCTCTGCCTTTGAAAATTTTAGACCCATTTCTAACCTGCCTTTCTTAAGTAAAATTCTAGAGAAGGCAGTCATTATGCAGCTACAGTAAATGACCACCTCAATAAACATGCTTTTCTTGATAAGTTTGAGTCGGGTTTCAGAACAAATCACAGCACAGAAACTGCACTCGTTAAAGTAGTAAATGACTTGCAGGTAAATGCAGACAGAGGCCATTTATTTGTTCTCATCCTCTTAGATCTGAGTGCTGCTTTTGACACCATTGATCACAATATTCTTAGAAATTGCCTTAGTCAATGGGTGGGCCTCTCTGGCAGTGTCTTAAATTGGTTTGAATCCTACCTGGCAGGTAGAAAATTCTTTGTTAGTTGTGGTAATTATGATTCAAAGACACATGATATTCTATATGGTGTTCCACAAGGCTCTATCCTGGGTCCGCTGCTCTTTTCGATCTACATGCTTCCGTTAGGTCAGATTATCTCAGGGCATAACGTGAGTTACCACAGCTATGCTGATGACACACAGCTGTATTTATCAATAGTGCCTGATGACCCACACTCTGTTGTTTCACTAACACAATGTCTTACTTGTTTTTCTAAGTGGATGAATAGTCATTTTCTTAAGCTAAATACAGAGAAAACAGAAATTTTAGTGATTGGCAATAATGGATATAATGAGGTTATTAGAAATAAACTTGATGCATTAGGATTAAAAGTCGAGACAGAGGTAAAGAATTTAGGGGTAACTGTTGACTGTGACCTGAATTTTAAATCGCATATTAATCAGATCACTAGGACAGCATTTTTTCACTTAAGAAATATAGAAAAAGTTAGACCTCTTATATCATTGAAAGATGCTGAGAAATTAGTTCATGCTTTTGTTTTCAGTCGACTAGATTACTGTAACGCACTCCTCTCATGACTACCCAAAAAAGACATAAATAGTTTGCAACTAGTGCAGAATGCAGCTGCTAGAATCCTAACTAGGAAAAGAAAATCTGAGCACATCTCTCCAGTTTTGATGTCACTACACTGGTTACCTGTGTCATTCAGAATTGACTTTAAAATTCTGCTTATGGTTTATAAAGCCTTAAATAATTTTGCTCCATCTTATATATCGGAATGTCTGACACCTTACACTCCAAATCGTAACCTTAGATCTTCAAATGAGTATCTGCTTAGAATTCCAAGAGCTAAACTTAAAAGAAGTGGTGAGGCGGCCTTCTGCTGTTATGCACCTAAAATCTGGAATAGCCTGCCAATAGGAATTCGCCAGGCTAATACAGTGGAGCACTTTAAAAAACTGTTAAAAACACATTACTTTAACATGGCTTTCTCATAACTTAATTTTAGTTTAATCCTGATGCTCTGTATTTTCAATTAATTATCATAACTATTCATGGTGGCTCCAAAATCCATACTAACCCCAACTTTCTCATCTGTTTTTTTTTCCTCGGTTTTCTGTGGTGGCGAAAAGCACCACCTCCACCTAATCAAAGCACCGTGATGTTCCTACATTGATGGATTAAAAGCCAGAAGTCTACATGACCATCATCATCAAGTCCTCCCATGAGAACCCTAAATACAAAGAGGACTGTTCATTTATGTTAGGTAGAATGCCCAGAGGGGGCTGGGCGGTCTCATGGTCTGGAACCCCTGCAGATTTTATTTTGTTTTTTTGTTTTTTCTGTCCTCCCTGGCCATCGGACCTTACTCTAATTCTATGTTAATTAGTGTTATCTTATTTTCATTCTTACTTTGTCTTTTTTTTCTTTTCTTCATCATGTAAAGCACTTTGAGCTACATTATTTGTATGAAAATGTGCTATATAAATAAATGTGATTGTTGTTGTTGTTGTTGCTTAAATCCATCTGCCTGGTTACATAACTGCCAGCAAGTCTTCAGAAGCATCCCAGCTTAGGTTAGCATGAAAAGTTGGGGAAAGAGAGTGCAGAGGTATTGTCTTGGATTTTATGTGAGCAATGTGATGCAGAGTCGGCAGAGTGAATGTATAGGCAGTGGACTCAGCAGAGTGAAGATCATTTGAGCCAAATGGAATGGACTGTGGAGGACCAGGGTGGTGGCAGTGGTGTTGGAGGTGTCCAGTAAACTTCAACTGAGAGAGTGAGGGAGAGAGACTGAAATGCATTTCATAATGTATTAGACTGCAAGCACCAGTGACGATAAAACAACAACAACAACAACATTTATTTATATAGCACATTTTCATACAAAAAGTAGCTCAAAGTGCTTTACATAATGAAGAAAAGAAGAATAAAAGACAAATAAGAAATTAAAATAAGACAACCTTAGTTAACATAAAAAGGAGTAAGGTCCGATGGCCAGGGTGGACAGAAAAAACAAAAAAAAACTCCAGAAGGCTGGAGAAAAAAATAAAATCTGTAGGGGTTCCAGGCCACGAGACCGCCCAGTCCCCCTTTGGGCATTCTACCTAACATAAATGAAATAGTCCTCTTTGTAGTTAGGGTTCTCATGGAGTCATTTGATGCTGATGGTTATACAGACTTCTGGCTTTTAATCCATCCATCATTGTTGGAACATCATGGTGCTTTGGGTAGATGGTGGTGGCACAAGCCACCACCAATAGGACACCGGAAAAGGAAACAGAAGAGAGAGTAGGGGTTAGTACAAATTTTGAATGAATAGTTATTATAATGAATTGGATATACAGAGTGTCAGGATTAAATTACAGTGAAGTTATGAGAAGGCCATGTTAAAGTAATGTGTTTTCAGTAGTTTTTTAAAGTGCTCCACTGTATTAGCCTGGCGAATTCCTACTGGCAGGCTATTCCAGATTTTAGGTGCATAACAGCAGAAGGCCGCCTCACCACTTCTTTTAAGTTTTGCTCTTGGAATTCTAAGGAGACACTCAGTTGAGGATCTGAGGTTGCGATTTGGAATATAAGGTGTCAGACATTCCGATATATAAGACGGGGCGAGATTATTTAAAGCTTTATAAACCATAAGCAGAATTTTAAAGTCAATTCTGAATGACACAGGTAACCAGTGTAGTGACATCAAAACTGGAGAAATGTGTTCGGATTTTCTTTTCCTGGTAAGGATTCTAGCAGCTGCATTCTGCACTAATTGCAAACGATTGATGTCTTTTTTGGGTAGTCCTGAGAGGAGTGCATTACAGTAATCTAGCCGACTAAAGACAAACGCATGAACTAATTTCTCTGCATCTTTCGATGATATAAGAGGTCTAACTTTTGCTATGTTCCTTAGGTGAAAAAATGCTGTCCTAGTGATCTTATTAATATGCGATTTAAAATTCAGATTACAATCAACGGTTACCCCTAAGCTTTTTACCTCCGATTTGACTTTTAATCCTAATGCATCCAGTTTATTTCTAATAACCTCATTGTATCCATTATTGCCAATCACTAAGATTTCGGTTTTTTCTTTATTTAATTTGAGAAAGTTACTATTCATCCATTCTGAGATACAGGTTAGACATTGTGTTAGCGAATCAAGAGATTTGGGGTCATCAGGTGCTATTGATAAATACAGCTGTGTGTCATCAGCATAGCTGTGGTAGCTCACGTTATGTCCCGAGATAATCTGACCTAGTGGAAGCATGTAGATTGAGAAGAGCAGCGGACCCAGGATAGAGCCTTGTGGAACACCATATAGAATATCATGTGTCTTTGAGTTATAATTACCACAACTAACAAAGAATTTTCTCCCTGCCAGGTAGGATTCAAACCAATTTAAGACACTGCCAGAGAGGCCCACCCATTGACTAAGGCGATTCTTAAGAATATTATGATCAATGGTGTCAAATGCGGCACTCAGATCTAAGAGGATGAGAACAGATAAATGGCCTCTGTCTGCATTTACCCGCAAGTCATTTACTACTTTAACGAGTGCAGTTTCTGTGCTGTGATTTGTTCTAAAACCTGACTGAAATTTATCAAGAATAGCATGTTTATTGAGGTGCTCATTTAACTGCATAATGACTGCCTTCTCTAGAATTTTACTTAAGAAAGGCAGGTTAGAGATGGGTCTATAATTTTCAAGAGCAGAGGGGTCGAGATTATTTTTCTTAAGTAGGGGTTTAATTACCGCAGTCTTAAGACAGTCTGGGAAGACCCCCGTATCTAATGACGAATTTACTATGTCAAGAACATTATCAATAAGCACACCCGATACTTCTTTGAAAAAATTTGTTGGTATTGGGTCAAGGGCACAGGTGGATGGTTTCATTTGAGAAATTATTTTATGTAAATCAGGTAAATCTATCCTAGTGAAAGACTCTAATTTATTTATTATGGAGTACTGGGGTTTAGGAGGATCCTTAGTGTTGGGGAGATATACTATGTTATTTCTAATATCATTAATTTTTTGATTGAAAAATACAGCGATAGCCTCACAGGTTTTACTGGAAGTACTTAGGAGGCATTCCTTTGAGTTACCTGGGTTTAACAGATGATCAATTGTCGAAAATAAGACTCTGGGATTACTAGCATTGTTATTTATAATCTTAGAGAAATAGCAGCGCCTCTCAAGATGGACTGTGTTATTGTATTCTGTTATTTTAACTTTTAATATCTCATAGTCAATAGTTAGTTTAGTCTTCCTCCATTTACGCTCAGCTCTACGGCATGTTCTCTTTAAATCAGACACTCTTTGGGTCTTCCAAGGTATAACAATGCTAGAAGATTTTTTAACTGTCTTTTCAGGTGCAACTATGTCAACAGCAGCCCTCACTTTAGTATTAAATCTTTCCACCTTACTATTTACATTCTCCTCGCTATTATAGTTGGCACTATAAACGGACTGATTGGTTAGAATGTTTGTAAGTTTTAAAGTTGCTGATGAGTCAAAGAAGCGTTTTTTAACAATATGCTTCTCATGAGTGTTTTCTATCATTATTTCTATATTAAAAAGTAGAAGAAAATGGTCTGAAAGACCCGTATCAATGACCTGCTTTATATCAACTTTTAGTCCTTTAGTAATTACTAAGTCTAACGTATGACCTGCTTTATGTGTAGGCTGATTAACGAGCTGTCTCAAATCAAAAGAGTCCAGGAGGTTCATAAATTCTTTTACTTTTTGGTCACATTGATTATCTATATGAAAATTAAAGTCGCCGACTATTAAGAGTGCGTCATAGTTCGTAATTAAGATTGACATTAAGTCAGAGAATTCCTCAAAAAAAGACGCGTTGAATTTAGGAGGTCTGTACACGGATAATACTAGAACGTGAGAATCTCCCTGAATAACAATGGCGAGATACTCAAAAGACTTGAACTTACCAAAACTGATATTTTTACATTTTAACCTGCTAGAGTAAATGTTTGCTAATCCGCCACCTCTCTTTCCTTGGCGATCAGCACGAGTAAAATTGTAATCCGGAGGCGCAGATTCGATTAAAACAGCTGCGCCATCTGAGCTAAGCCACGTTTCACTTAGTGCAATAAAATCTATTTTTTTATCACTAATAATGTTGTTGATAAAAAACGTCTTGTTAGTTAAAGCTCTAATATTTAATAGTGCCATATTCAATGTTTCGGAGGAGCAGAGATGAATACTATGTGCGTTATTGATATAGGGAACAGGAATTAAGTTATTTTTATTAGCGCCGCTCTGTGTGTATTTTTTGTTTAATCTATGATCTGTTTTTACAGTTTTAATACATTGTTCATCTAAAATGCCATACTGTACAAAATAAAAATGAAAACACACAAAATGAAGATCTATCAACATACTGTTTTGTCATACAATTCAACTAAATATGACAATATTAAGATATAATAACATCAAGTACTCAACACCAAAAGTAGAAATGCTAATATTCATAAATCTCTAGTTTTTTATTTAAGCAGCAAAGTGGTAAATTGTCTTGTGCAAAAGTAATTCTCATGATTAATGATAATGGGGATAACTACTCCAAAATAGCGAGAGGTGAATGTTCATGCACCTCTCACATTGAATCCTTTTATCCTTCAGGCCTTAATGGAGACCTGAGCAAGTCAGGCTGCAGTTAGGTACACACAAACAAAACTACACCAGTAGTAACTTAAGGTCCAAGGGCACAAAGAAATTTCACATACTGCTAAAGGAAATATTTTTCTAGAATCACGATAACAAATTGCACGGAGCATATAATGGAAAAATGTGAATATAACAACTACGTTGAGGTTTCAAATAGTGTTTTAACAGTTGTCACACACATGCGCATGGGAGGCAGCTGAAGGGCTTGAGTAAGGGCAAATCTGAATCAGACCAGGATGTGGCAGAGTACACAGACTCTTTTTCTCCCTTTCCTGCAGACCATTCACGGGAGATTCCACCAGTGTCCTCTTGACGTCACTTCCGGGTCCAAGCCTATGGAAGAAGACCTCGCCGGCTCCGGCCTTCTGTGATGTCACGTTCCGGGGTCGAGCCTATGTTTGAAGGCCCTTATGAGCCCAACCCCTTTGACCTCACTTCTTGTCTTCCCCTTTAAAAGCCTCCACCTTTTCCCTATTCCCTCAGTTCTGTTTTGGACTCGGTTTTGTGCACAGCAGTGCTATCATTTACGTCAATTTGCAGCCAGGAAACCAAATATATGGGTGGCTGCCCCAAACCTTGCTATGGCTCTTTGTGGAGTTTGTGACACAGTACATTAAATAACTGAGGTGAGTTTACTACTTACTGTACATGTACTTAATTTTTATACAGTACAACAGTGCCATCAGTTGAGGATGGAGGATAGTGTCCCACGTGCCATTAATGCAAATGATCCCATTGCCCCCTTCCATTTTGAAATCTGAATTCTGTCACTATTTTTGACTCTAAGCAAGCTATTTTATCCAAATGAGATCTTTTGTAATGCACCTTCTAATAGAATTGGGCTATACCGAGGAAAAATTATACAACTTGCTCATCAACTGATAGAAATAATATTGAGGTTATTGAATACAGTAACTGCTTCATGCAAAGTCGAAGGTTCTGTGATCATGGTACAATGCTGTCTTTGAAGCTGCCCCCCCAGCCTACCCCCAATCACACAAACTTACTACTGGGAGCTAAACTATTAAATGTCACATCATGGAAAGTAAACAAGAAAAATGTCAGCAAAAACACCCCGTTAAAAACAAATCTCACTGAGAGCCAGAGATTAATAAGGAGAAAGAATGCTGATGGGTATTTTTATTTGTTTTTCTTCATTATTTGTTTCTTTTACTAAGTAATCACTGCTGTACCCAGTATCCAAACATGAAGTTCCATTTGAAATGCACCTTATGGTGAAGATGACCAGTGTGTTTTCTGCCTAGTTTGAATTTCAATGGTAACAAGCCTTGAACGACGGTTGGCATCTGAAAACGACCGGTCACAGCCTGGCTTTACTGTCATGATGTCTCGTGTGAGGTGTTTGCTACATACAACTACATATAATCATTTATCTTTGGGAACAATCCCCTTTGGCATGGATTTAAGTAACAGAAATGTAATAAATTAAACAATACATGAATTTGACAGTGAACCCCCTGGATTAAACAAGCAGTGAATTTCAGTTTTTACTTTGCAGACTTCTGAGTTAATTGACCTTCATTCCTAAGTTAAGGTGTACTCAGAAAGTATTCACACTTTTTTACACATTTTGTTATGTTGCAGCTTTATGCTAAATCATTTCAATTATTTTTTTCCTTAATCAAACAACACTTAGTACTTTTAAATGACAAAATGAAATAAGGAATTTATTGAAAATTTATCTACTCTATATATATATATATATATATAAAATCCTAAGCCAAAAAGTGCAATGATTTTGTGCAACAATTTTATGTCACTTTTTTCTCAACCTTTAAATCGGGCTTATTTTAAAACCTACATATATATGTTTGGTATCATTCTTTTCAGAGTTAATCGAACTTTAATGTGATTTTGTTAGATTTTCAGATTCTTATTCCGTTTTTAAATTATAAGCTACAAAATATCAAGAATTCGCATCCCGTGAAACAAGACTTTGTGCCAAAGGATTTAACCACATCCGGGGTTGGAAATAAAAGACAAAGAGTAGGACAGCTGCTGTACAGGCTTTTAAATATTCGAAGCGCCATGCGAGATGCACATCATACAGCACTGCAACAGCAGCAAGCCAGCAGCTGACCGAGCAAAGAGGAGGTGTTTGTTTCCCATTGTATCATCGTTTAAGAGGGGGTTTCGGAGGATGACCGTGTCTCCTTGGGGTGTGTTCAGCCCCCCTCTTCACAACACCAGCAGCAGAGACACGAAGTGGCTGGTGCGTAGCACAGGCGAGGAGTTTTGGTAAGCAAAGTGAGCAGGAGGGAACCCCCAATTTAAATATAAAAAACTGAAATATCACAGTATTCAGACCCACTACCTTGTTACCTGAAACTGGGCTCATGTGCATTCCATTCTGTTGATCACCATTAAGATGTCCTTACACCTTGATTGGAGTACACCCGTGGTAAATTCAATTGTTAGGACGTAACTAGGAAAAGTGCACACCTCTCTATATAAGGCCCTACAGTATCAGAGAAAAAAATCAATCTATGAGGTGAAAAGAATTGCCTTACCATAGAGACAGGACTGTTTTGAGGCAGAGATCCGTGGACAGCTAAAGAAAAAAATCTGCAGCATTGTGGAAGGGCGGGTCCACGGCGTAAGAATCAGGAGCCCATTTTAAATACTTAATCATTTACACGGTCTTCAGGTGGGGCGTGGTAGCGTGGCAGGTTTGGTTCCAGTACGCAACGTGGGAGCGGACAGTTCTGTACTTTGTGCACATGTGCAGAAGCGCTCAAGACCCTAATTAGTGCTGGAACTGTGATTGCCGCAGGGAAGGGAAGTGCGAGTGTTAGATAGGAGATAAAAAGGAAAAACAACAGAGATTCACATGGGGAGCCTTTCTTTGTCCATGGACAGGAAGGACCTGAGCCTATGTCCAGATTGGGAGCCCTGCTGTTGAGCCATGGAAATGGCAGGGACTGGGACCTGTTGACCGTAGTTTGATGAAAGGCTGTTTTTGTCATGTAGGTGTCTCCTTCGCTCCAAGGTCCAGTCAGGATAAGCTAAGGAGACGTCAGTTTAAACAAATTTCAACAGGTCTCATGTTTTAATGGGCAGTTTCCTGCACAGTTGTTTTTAACCTCATTTTAATCGATTTATTTATTTTAACATCTACTAACACCTTGATTTAATTGCATTATTTATTTATTGAACTTTTTGGCACTGCACTTATTGTGCACTTTGTTTTTGTTGGATTGTTTTTAATAAAAGCATTTGGCACCATTATGCACCTACCCCTTGCTATGTTTGTGCTAAGTCCCAAAACAGGAGTGGGAGCGTGATGCCCACCCGCACTGTCACAAGCATTAAAAGGTTTCTAAGAGCAAAGTGGCATCCATAATTCTTAAATGGAATGTTTAAAACAATCACAGCTTCTCCTAGTGCTGCCTGCCAGGCCAAACCGAGTTATTAGGGGAGAAAGATCTTGGTAAGAAACAATCAAAAAGCAACGGTCAATATGACTTGGCTCCGAAAAACCTGTGGGGTCATGGGAGAAATTTGCAGGACAACCACCACTGCAATCTCTACAAATCTGGGCTTTATGGCAGAGTGGCCAGATGACACATGAAAGCCCCCTTAGATTTTGCAAGAAGCACTCTTAGACTATGAGTAATAACTATTCCATAATCTAATGAAAACCAAGATTGAAGTACTTGGCCTCAATTCTAAGCATCACATCTGAAGGAAGCCATGCATCACATATCACTAATGCAATAGCATTCTAATAGTGAAACATGGTGGAGGCAGCATCATGCTGTGGGGTTGTTTCTCAGCACCAGGGACTGAACAGAGATTCAGGGATACAGGGATACACGTACAGAGATAGTGGTAACACTTTAATTTAGGGAGTGCAAAATGCATCTGTTATTCATTTACTGTTATGGCTCAAAACCTTAACAAAGGCTTCTTTTGGTCTTAATATTCCTAACAAAGCATCTGTAAAGTGTTTATTCATCTCTGTGCAGGCTTTCTGCTGGTAAAACTACTTATAAATATGAAGGATTTACAGGTCCAATTCTGAAATATGCAATATCAAGGGAAATATGTCTCACTTAAATCACCTATGACCATTCCAAAGTTATTATAGCTACTACCACACTGCAGAGATGATAACCAGTTTACGGATGCCTTATACACAATATTAAGACCAAATAAAGCTTTTGTTAGGGTCTTGTTAAATAGGAGTACATTTTACAGTACCTAAACTTAAGTGTTATAGAAACGTTGGATAATTATTCTTTACATGTGGTATATGTTTTGCTTTATGCTCATTTTCACAAATTTATCACTTTAATTTTCTCAACTGTGGCTTTCGGTTTCTAATTGGGCTTTTGTAAAAGAGAACAACTGACTTTTAGTTGCAGATTTTCGCTGTTTAGACCTTAATTTCATCTTCCATTTCCTATTTAAAAATGTTTCTGCCTTTACTTCTAAAAGCATATAAGATGTAGTGGAACAAGATGTCTATTTTATACCTACAGTAACCAAGAGAGAACTGCTTTCTTGAGATCTTGAGACAACAGAATAATTTTCTTAAGGAAGTGCAATATCATTAGGGTTTTTTTTCCTTGAAATAACACAATAAATTTGAGATCTTGAGAAAATTAAACTTAACCTTTGCTCCTGGCAAGCTTACATGACAACAGTGATAGCAGCTAATGAAAGCTCATGTGAGAAGTACACAAATGTAAACTTATTTGCATCACTCATTTCTGTAATTCGCATTGCATTTTGTCAACCTGTAATGTCTATTGTGAGCACAATTTTAGCACCAAGATCTGATCTTCCCCAATGTGAGTCTGTCATAGAAGTCCACGTCTTAAATGTAATTAGGAGCCCTTCTTTAAGTCTTCTGGGGCCTCATGTATAACGCCGTGCGTAGAACTCACACTATAACATGGCGTAAGCACAAAAGCGGGATTGTGCGTACGCACAGAAAAATCCCGATGCAGGAATCTGTGCGCACGCATACTTTCACGTTCTTCCACTACATAAATCCCGATTTGCGTGAAAAGTAACGCACGTGCACGCGCCTTCTGTCCCGCCCCAACTCCTCCCAGAATTACGCCTCTTTGAATATGCAAATCAATATAAATAGCCTTCTGTGAAAAGACAATGGGAAAAGCACGGGAGAAAATATAAGAATTTCAGCGAATACCAAGTGGAGGCAAAGTGGAGTTGGTTTAAACAGTGATATAATCAACAAAAGAAAGCTGATCGAGTGACAGAGTGTCGGAAAAACTCGAAAGATCAAATTCACAAAGTCGCACAGTGCCTGAAATAAAAAAGAAATCACATATCAAAGTCGCCGTGAAAAGGCGAGTCGTAGCCCACCGTCTGAGTGTCATATGAAAGCGTATTAGGGTACAGACAAAAAACATAGGCACACAGTGGGAAAAAAGCACGAAATGTCAACTTTAATCTCGAAATTTCCACTTTAATCACGTAGTTTATTTTGCCATTAAAGTAGAACACCATAAACTTCATCTTAAAATCGTTTATTTTACTAGTTTCTCAAGTAGCATGTTAAATGCTTTTTTCTGTGTTTGATCTTCTATGTGCTCTATGTGTGTGAATCACTACGTGCTTCCGTTCTTTCTCTTTCTCCGACAGGACACAGAATGCATTACATTTGAGATATTACAGCTCTCTGAATAATTAAAATACTGAGATGTATACGTGATATCATTTTCATGATGATAGGAATGAAAGCATGTTATTAAACATGGGAACACGGTGGCGCAGTGATTGTTCATATCTCACGCAAGAGGCTTGCTGCGCCATGTGTGACCTTCGATGAAATAATTTATTACAGAAGTACTGTCTCTTTCAAACGTACTAACCTCCAATTCCTGTCCATACTTTTCTTTCTCCAATCGCCACACAATCAGCTCTGTAATAGACGTTAAGCCATTTGTAAGCTTAGAACGCCGATTCTTCAAAACTTTTAAGGAACATTGAAATATCTTCGTAGTACATGTTTAATTATTCTATTCGTCTATCCTTCCAGTGTCGCGTCAGCACCAGCAAGAATACAGCGCAAGGCAGGAGCTATCCTTGAACTAGCTATACGCTGTGGCACCGTGTCCTCACATGTTTAATTATTAACAATGCAGATTATTTAAATGAAGTTAAAGTTTTATCTGTATACTATAAGCAACATATTTTGCTGCATTTCATCTTAAAAATGATATTGTCATCATACGTGCTTTATAAAGTAGCGCAGGTTGTGCAATATTATAACTGTAGTGCAAGTTTACAGTGAGGTGATTGAGTGCGTTTATAGTTCTTGGGATGAAACTGTTTCTGAAACGCGAGGTCCGTACAGGAAAGGGTTTGACGCTTTTTGCTGTGGTTGAGGTAGTGTGTACTTGAAACTGTATACCGATAATTCTCTTTCCGATCATCTGCTGCTGTGATTCACACTCAGATACAGTGATATAAATACTCCGAGTGGTGCAGTGAGAGTAATATGGAAAAAGATGATCCGCAGTGGCAACCCTTAACGGGAACAGCAAAAAGAAGAACAAGATGCAGTGAGCGTAACAACGCTAAAGCAGTTATGGTATTTGGAATACTATGGCTATTCCCTGGCCCATTATATTGCAGCAGGTTAATTACAATCAGATGCATTACACTAATAAACAATATGCAGTTAATTTCAGTGTATTTATAAAGCCGCGTCAGGAATGTGGAGCTAAGAAAGAAAGGATGAGCACACAGGAACAGTAGTTTGACCATTCTGTGGACCATTATATTGTTACAGGTTAATTACAATCAGATGCATTAAATTTATGAACGATATGCGGTTAATTTCAGTGTATTTGATAAAGCCGCCGCCGTGGATGTGGATCTAAGAAAGGGTAACCACACAGGAACAGTAGCACTGCTTTGACGCTGGGTGCCGCCAGTCTGCAAAACCGGGCGGATAAATTGCGTACGCCAAGGAATGAGTTACCGTGGAAATGTGCGTGGCTTTACGCCAAGTTTAGGTTTTATACATCGCGATTTGAGCGTGGATAGGTTCGTACGCAACATTTCTGTGCGTACGCACCGTTTATACATGAGGCCCCTGGAGAATGCCATCTGGATCCAAAGATGATTGTACTTCACATATAAGATCTTTAGTGACCAGCAGTCCAGTCATCTTCCAATATCAAATAAGCTAAACGTTAAGCTACAGTATATGCTTTGGATAAACATATCGTTATCTCAAGATTTCAAGAAAATCATTCCATTATCTCAAGAAAACAATGTAAAAGTGTTCTGTTTTTATTTTCTAAAAATCTCAAGAAAATTACTCCATTATCTCAAGAAAACAAGAAAAAAATAATATTGCGCATCCTCTCTCAGCTTCCATATGCTGCATACCAGAGTTTTTGAGACTTTAAGAATCTTGAATTTTATAACTGTTCACATTTTAATTGCTGTAAAACTCTAGTCACATCTTTGTTTAAATCACTATATCAGTAATTGGGCTGCCTTCCTCATCAGACCTAAAGATCAGACACTGGTTACTGTCATTCTTAATGAGTCTAAAGAAAAGAAAGGAAGAAAGAAAGCTGAACTTCCCAGACACCTCTGCCCCAGCATGACAATCAGTCTCATGTGGAACTGGAGAGTGCATTTCCAGGCTTTAGTTATGAGATTCAAGCAAAGTGGAAAGACTGTCCTTGTTGCTTAGAAAAGCTGATAGACCAAAACATGGAGTTTACCTTATTTATGCCATGCAGCCTTAAAATAAAAAATCAGTGTGGCTGCCTGCTGCACGCTAACCCTTTGAATCTCTTAGAATTAAAGGAATGCATTTTAACAGAAATACACAGTTTGACAGTGCATTTAATACTGCTATACAGTCAAGGGTGGTCACCAAGTTCCTTGACTTGGAACTTGATGCCACCCACTCTAAGTGGATTTTGGGCTTCCTATCTGCCAAAAGAAACTAGTATTGGCAGTATTACTTCTTCAATATATGCACCCCACAGGGTTCTCTGCTGAGCCCCGTTTATACTCTTTGTTTGTTTAACTTTGTGGTCAAACACAGCACCATGTCTGCCAATAAATTTGTTGATTACCCCACCATCATAAGCCTGATCACCAAAAATGAGAAGTTTTTTTTTGTTCTTTATTTCGCCTTATACAATTTCTTGTATTAGGAATTTGGTAGTTTTCGCATACCCCTTGGAGTCAGAGTGCAGGGTCAGCCATTGTACAGCGCCCCTGGAGCAATTACAGGTTAAGGGTCTTGCTCAAGGGCCCAGCAGAGTAGGATCTCTTTTGGCAGTGATGGGGATTCGAACCAGCAACCTTCTGGATACCAGCCCAGATCCTTAGCCTCAGAGCCACCACTCTGCCCTAAAGTTGGCCTACAGAGAAGAGGTTTACAATCGAACTTAGTGTGCCATCACTCTTAATGTGAGCAAAAGCAAGAAGCTGGACATAGACTTCAGGAACCAGGAAGCAGACATGACCATGACTCTCTTCTGAGACCATACTTCCGTCTACATCAGAGGGATTGCTGTGGATAACGTCAATAGGTTTACATTTTTGGAGTCACCTTCGGTAACTATCTCACTAATTGTTAAGATCACTTAAGATGTCTCAGAAAGCCTGGATGTCTCAATCTATATCCATCAGTTTCTTTATGTCAGGGGTCCCCATCTCCAGTCCAGGAGGGCCCCAGTGGCTGCAGGTTTTCAGTCTAACACTTTTCTTTGTTAGTGAACTGTTTTTGCTGCTAATTAACTTCTTTTGAATTCATTTTAATTGACTTGTTTTTTTAAGATTTGTTCCCCAAATTTCCTCATTCCCTGTTCCTCTGAATTGCTTCATTTGTTTCCTTAAGCGGCACCCAAACAGAAATGAAATGTGAAAGGAATGAGCCAACAGAAGACCAACTAAGTCAGGGCCTGAAACTCCAACCAATTGCTTAATTAGGCACCGGGTCATGTTGTTAATTAAACCAGTTCTTTAATTCCATGGCTTGTTGCTGCTCTCACTGTACAATAGCATACATTTCCAAAATTGTCAGTTTTCTCTTTTCTAAGATTACTGCTAAACTGTTTGATGACCTGAGTAGATCAGCATTCCTCAGACATTCACCTTTCTTTATTTTCAGATATTGTATGATCAACAATTTTGGTCATGTTTTGCTGGTCATGTTTTGGCTCATTTTGTATCTCATTATTGTTTGGCTGCTAATTAAAGAAAATTAAACAATTAAGGGATCTGAGTCTTCAAGAGCAAGTCAAATAAAATTAATTCAAAAGAAGTTAATTAGCAGCAAAAACAGAAAAGGGTTAGTAGAAAGCCATTAGCAGCCACAACCCTAGACTGTTATCCACAAGTCATACAATTCTCAGCAGCCACTCATAGTGACACCTTCCATAAATATATATAGAATGTGTGTGTGTAGATGCCCCAGAGGACTGTTGGGCATCCCGCCCTGGACAGAGGTGGAATCCTTACTTGGCTGAGATGCCATAATGGAAGGAGGAACTGAATGGGGGCAATACCCGGTCGTGGATGCTTTATGATCCTCGTCCTGGGTGGGATGCCTGAAGATTACAAGAACTGCCAGGAGTTCACGGCAGGGAGCAGTTCATCCCCCAACTTTAATTGGTGGCAGTGTCCCTCATATCGAATCCCAGTATGGACAGCTGCAGGGCTTCATGGGAGTTGGAGTCCGGAGGAGAAGCCCTATAGGGGTCACTGGCGATTGGAAGAGGACACTGCTAGGGGATAATCTCCCTGCCTTTCTCGTAACCTGGAAGTGCTTCTAACTGGCAACGTCATGTCACCAGAAGTAGTCCAGGGTCCTCAATAAAACAGAGACAGGCAACACTCAACTGTAGGAGTAGCAGTGCAGTGGAGAGAGAGAGAGAAAGAGAGGAAAATGAGACGAAACAGTTTTTAATTGATACACAAGGTATTTGTGTAATGAAACGTTTTTTATTTGAACCGGGACTGTGTTTGCTTGTTCGTGCCTGGAGTTTGGAGCTCTGTGGTGCCGTCCCCTAGCATTCATAGTATTTATATATGTTTCATTTAACTAATGTTGTTTTCTCCATAAAGTTGATTTCGCTTTTCTTGGTGATGGTTGGAGTTGGATGCAGTAGCAGGAAGCTGAGCTGGTCTGACTAGGCTCTTCTATCCCCAGTAACGTCCTTTATCTTTTCTTGGGAATATCCAGACACTTCGACAAGTGTAGAGATACAGTATAATCTGACAAAATTTCCTCGGACAACACTTTTTCTTGTTCCATGGGGTCAATGCCTCGGACATCTCTCAAGATGCATGTCTAAATCTCCTCAACTGGCTCATCTTGATCTGTAGAAACAGCTCAGGTACTCAAGGTCCTCCTCTATTACCAAGCTTCTCAAAATTTTACAGAACACGAGCTCAGCAAAACTGCACAGAAACTGCAATTTGGCCACTTGTACTTAATTTAATTCTTCCAGTCACTAACAGCTTGTGACCATAGGTGATGGTCCTTTTGTGCATCTCCACTTTAGACAGTTACAGTGTTTGTAAAACTGCGGCCAAAGTGCTGATTCATCGGACAATCTCATGATCTCCTGTACCCTCATTTGTCCCCTAGACTCCAAAACACTTAAACGTGTGCACTAAGGACAGCTGCTCACCTCTAGGGAACTAGATCTACGTATTATGTCTTGAACATTGACATATGGGGATGGCCAGAAGAGAAGATGTTAACCAAAGCCAAAAATCAAAATTAGAGATATATATTAATCGATCATCACTGCCATAACTCTAGTCAAAAATCGTTGTAAGGAAACAAAAGCAACTGGAATACATCCATAACACACAAAACATTTTCTTTTTATAGAGATATTCACAAATTCAGATAATGAATGTCTGATGCACCACTTTGTTATTGCAACAGAAACATTAACTACATCATTTTCTGAGACACTCCAAAAGTAACTGATATCGCATTGTAATTACAGCAACTCAACAAACAGGACATCAATAACTGAAAATAAAAAAAAGTGCAAAACATGAAGTAGAACTTCTGAAAATCCAAATGGGACAGCTGTGAACAAAACAATGAAACAAGCACACAATTTAAAAAAAAAAAAAAAAACATTACATGGAATAATAACACTTAGATTTGTAGATGCTAATTCATATCTCAACCACGTCATGCTCAGCTGCAAACAGTTTCCGGGCATAGCAGACATCACAGTTTGAGGACATCACTGGCAAACAGCACAGATACAACCATTCTGTCAAACTGGAAATGCAACAGTGACTTGCCATGCTGTTCATAAACGTCAACAACAAGAGAGGTGATAAAATATTCCATTGGTGGAATCCAGTATCCATTTTGAATATAATATCTTTCATGCCCAAACAGAGAAAAAAAAAATGGCACTACCATATTCTCATAACAACTTCCTGAAGATACTGCAAGGTGCATTCTTTTTCCAAATACAGTGGAACCTCATGCAATCGAAGCAATTTCCCCCATAGGACTGTATGTAAGTACATTTAATCCATTCCAGACCATACGAACTGTATGTAAATAGATAGATAGATAGATAGATAGATAGATAGATACTTTATATATATATTTTTAAAGTTTTTAAGCACAAATATAGTTAATCAAACCATAGAATGCACAGCGTAGTAGTAAACTAAATGTAAAAACATTGAATAACACTGAGAAAACATTGAACAACAGAGAAAACTAACACTGCGTTAGTTTGCGCTATAGCACTACCAACCGCTTTTTTTTAATGAGTTTTAAGCACAGGGAAAAAAATGAACATTTGAAAAAAATCCGTAATTTAATAAACCACCAAGAAAAGTAAAATTGCAACAATGCACGCTACGAACCGATCGCTGTAAACAGAAGTGAAAACAAAATCAAGCCCAGTGCATTCTTTAACTGCCTTCCTACCTGCTCTCTCTCTCTCGCGCTGCCTGTGTGTGAGTGCATATGTCTCTCTCTCGCGCTGCCTGTGTGTGTGTGTGTGTGTGCGCGGCTCTCTCTCTCATGCTGCCTGTGTGTGTGTCTGTGTGTCTCGCTCTCGCCGCTACCTGTGTGTGTGCGCGGCTCTCTCTCGCGCTGCCTGTGTGTGTGCGCGGCTGTCTCTCTCTCTCTCTCTCTCTCTCCCGCTGCCTGTGTGTGTGTGTGTGTGTGTGTTGCACTCTCTCTCTCTCTCGCTCGCTGCACAGGAAATGCACAGAGAGGGACTGAACATGTACAAACCGAAAGGGAAACTGGCTTGTTCGTATGCCGAGTGTGTGGTCGTGAACCAAGGCAAAAGTTTGGTGAACTTTTTGGTCGTAAACTGATTTGTACGTGTACCGAGATGTTCGTGAACCGAGGTTCCAGTGTACACAACATGATACAGACATTAGCAAATTCTGATGATTCCTCAAATATCTGTACAAGAATTAAGAACTGGATCATCCTTCCCCAGGGCAGATTGTGGCAAGGTTGGCACCAGACCACACAGTGGGAGTCTTGCAGTGCAGCACCGACCGGGATCAGATGTATGAGAAGTCAGATATGGAGACACAGACACAAAAAAAGGTGGTATTTCCAAAACAAGAGTGGGTTTTATTTACAGATGCACAAAAAATACAAAAATAATGTCCAAATAAAAAACAATGAGCAATATAAACAGTGAATTTTCCAGACCCAAAAATGAAAATGTATATACACAACTTGCAGTCTTAAAAAATAAAAAAAAGCACAGGAAGAAGCTATACAAAACAAAGATCAAAGAAAAAAGATGTGTAGATATACAAAAGCAAACTGTACCACAAACCCAAAATATATATAAATACCTCAACCAAAATAAAGCGACACTAGAAGATATCTATAATATATACAAGAAATTATTTATTTACAAAATAAGGCACAAGCCTATGTTTCGTGTATACTGAACAAAAGTGCTATACTAACCACACCACCGATTCTAAAGACAAGTCTTTTGAGACAGTGTTTCCCAAACTCGGTCCTGGAGACCCACTGTGGCTGCAGGTTTTTGTTCCAACTGGATTCCTAATCAGTGACAACACACTGATAACACTGAGCTCATTTAATTAGCTGGTATTTTTTTTTTGACATTCAGGAAAGCATAGCAGCATTTTTACATTTATAAGACATTTAGAAATATTTCTCCTTTTGCTGTAGATTTAAATGATTAACTCTCTTTTGTTGATTTCATTATACTTTGCCCTTTCTCTGTGTAGTTTTTCCCCCTTTGTTGTTTCTTATTAATGACAATTTAAAATGAGCAGATCAGACACCCAGGCAAGCAACACTTAATAATCAAAGGCTGCAATTACTTTAGAGTCAGACCCACTAATTAGTAAATAATGGATTAATTAAACAATTAGAACAGCTAGAAAAGCAGAATGAAAATCAAGATGAAAATACTGTTAAAAAGAAAAAAATACATTATTCCTATATAACTGCTTGGTACATTTTCATATTATGTTTATTTATTTATTTATTTTGCAAACTTAGTTTTCTAATTTCTATATTGTTCCCTAAACACAGAACTTGGGAAATATCAGTTCACTTAATTAGCCCAGGAGTTCAATTAAAAACAGAAGCTGGTTGGAACAAAAACCTGCAGCCACAGTGGGGCCACAGGACCGAGTTTGGGAAACACTGTAAAAGAAGCTTCTTTGGATTTTAGGAGAGTGTGAGAGGAGCAGAACAGAGCATGATATGGAGTGGCACAGTGGTAGTGCTGCTGCTTTGTAGTAAAAAGATTGTGGGTTTGCTTCCTGGTTCCTCCCTGTGTGGATAGCGCTATGAGTACTGAGAAAAGTGCTATATAAATATAATGAATTATTATTATTATTAAATGTAATTGTTGTAAGCTAGCTGTCTATATGATAAATGTGGAAAGTATGTATCTAGCTGTGTAAAATCTGTGAAGCTAGATAGCTACGTTAGTGTTGTCCTCCTCTCTTGTTTATTTTTTGTAACTTTATTTTTTGTGTGTTTTTCTTTTTGACAATAAATGGAGTTGGTTTTAATTTAGCTAGTTTAGTTTTTTTCTGTGTTTTTGTCTCCCTCTCTCTCACTTATGTGTGGCCTATTTAAATACTCTTAGGCCTTTTGGTAGGCTGTAACATATTGGGGGCTTGTCTGGGATATTTTTGAGTATTCGTGTGCACTTTCTGAGTTGTAATTGGCTTTGCTTTGGCCAGACAGACTTTGGTGGTCCTGTGTTGACTTTGGAGTTGGTGTGGTCCCCCCCCCACCTAACTAATTGCTTTAGTATATTCAAAAAGAGAATTTTGAGTGCCTTTTAAGTGGTAGTATATTTGGTACATCAGTAATTTATTGGTAATAAAATATTGTGGACTTAATTAGTTTGGATAAATGGAAGTGTTTCCTTTAATTTTGAAGGGTCCATTTTTTGTATATTGTGGCAGGTTGTTTTATGGCATTTTAGTTTTACTATGGATTTTGATTTGCATAAGTTTACTAGTCCTCCCACTGTTGGTAAGCTTGATAACTGCAGAAAGGCAGATCTTTTACTTATTGCCAACTTTTTTGATATCTCTATCTCGTTATGCTAGTAAGAGTGAAAGAAAATAAGTCTGATCTGAAGCGTAATTTAATAACTTTGGGGGTATTGCTTAACAGGAAGGTTTCAGCAAGTACTATGGAAGGTAAAGTTGCTTTGCCTGATACTTGTGCTGAGGCAGAACGCACATTGCTTTCAGAAGCTGTTGTTGTAACTAGTGTTGATGTAGGAAGTTGAGAAAGCAGAAACAACATTATTAACTGTAATGATTATAAGTATTCATCTATCCATCCATATCTAACCTGCTATATCCTAACTGCAGGGTTGTGGGGGTCTGCTGGAACCAATCCCAGCCAACACAGGGCGCAAGGCAGGAAGCAAACCCTAGGCAGGGCTAGCCCATCGCAGATGATTATAAGTATTTAACTCACAAAATACCAATGACTATTTTGTATTAATCATGCTGCAGAGAACTATATGATTTTATACTTCTATATGATTTGATCTGCATTTAGGTAGGAAAGGAATTATGTTTATGCAAAGAATATGAGACTGATTTACTTCTTCTATGTGAAAGTGCTAACCTCTTGATATTAACAGAACACCCTGTGATATTATAAATCAATGTGATCGTTTTCTTCACTCTTGCTTAAAAATATAAGACAAAATTGTCATTTATGAATTAATAAGGATTATTAATCTAATCAAACAAATATAATCTAGTGAAGATATTAAAGTTATAAGAATGTAATCTCTTTATAAATAATGCAATGAACTTTAAGAAAACAGTTTAAAATGTGTTTGTGTGTGTGTGCTGAGAAGGTCACAGTCTTTAGAAAATGTAGGCGCCTGGTACTGCTTTGTTTATCTATACTCCCGTATGTCATAAATTAGATGTAACCCTAATCTATGTATGACCTCAAAATGAACTATTATGTTTTTTTTCTGTTCTCTCTTTGGCTAATGAATAAGCTAGGTAATATAAAGAGGTCTGTTCTGACCAGCCAGTGGCACTTAGCTTTTGGGGTTGATGGGCTCCAGTTTCTTCGGAGGAATGGAGGGGGCCCGATAGTCTCTCTATCTCACCACGAATAAAGTAATTGCTTTTTAATCTTAAATTGGTGTTTATCTCGTCGTTTTCCGAGCATTATTTTGATGTTCCTGTAGAAAATACTGTAGTTCGTTTGAGGGAACTTGATCTTGAGTTAAAATGTCAAAAATTTAAATTACAGGAGCTTAGATTAGAAAAACAAAGTCGGAGAATATGAAAGAAAAGTGGCTATGGAGATGAGAAGGATGGAATTTGAAACTAGACAAACCACTTGACTTTGTGAACTTGAAGTTGAGGCCTTAAATACTGGCCCTTCTCATTCTAATCCTTCTAATGATTTTGATATTAGCAGACATATTGGTTTACTTCCTTTTAAAGAAACTGAAGGTATTTTATGGCATTTGAATGTGTTGCAACTGTGTTACATTAGCCAAAAGATGTCTGGACATTATTGTTGCAATGCAATTTAACTGGAAAAGCACAAGAAGTGTTTTCTCTTTCAGCTGTACAGTCTAAATTATGAGGTGGTGAATAATGATGTGATGCAAGTTTATGAGCTGGTTCCAGAGACATATCGACAAAAGTTCAGAAATCATAAACAAGTTAATCAAACTTTTGTGGAGTTTGCTCGAGAAAAGGAGAACCTTTTTGATTTGCATCTCAAAGTGTTAAACAATTTCAACAGCTCAGATTTAGAATTGCTTGAGGATTATAAAAATTGCCTTCCAGAGCAAATTGTGACCTATTTAAATGAGCAAAAACTTTTGAAAGTCTCTGAAGCAACAGTATTAGCAGATGAATTTGATCTTGCACAACTGTATTTACTCCACAAAAATATTCTGGTGAGGAAATAATAAAAAATTAGAGGTTTGGGTAGAGGTTTGACTGGGTCCTCTCATCAGAATTTATTACAGGATAAAGCAGTGAAGACTAGTAATGTAGCAGTAGACCAAAAGTGTGTGTGTTTTTTTTATTGTAGAAAGCCGGGTTATATAATTTCTAATTGTGTAATGCTGAAAAAGAAATATCAAGATCCAAAATGTGTGGCTCTGGTACAACTTGAAGAAAAGTCTGATGGGTTGTTAGTAATAGTTATGAACCTTTTATTCCAAATGGCTCTGTAACACCTGACCATCCTGATGTTCAAAAACCTGTTAAAATCTTAAGTGATACAGGTGCTTCTCAATCCTTTTTGTTTGAAGAGGTCTTCTCAGAAGTAAGACTCCTAACGGATCAAGTGTATTAGAACGAGGCTTTGAAATGGGCTATGTGAATGTTCCACTTCATACAGTAATTTTTAAATCTGACTTAGTTTCAGGGCTCGTTACTGTTGGAGTGTGCCCTAAATTTCCTGTGGAGGGGGTTACATTCATATTGGGCAATGACTTGGCTGGGGAGGTAATGTGACACCCATTCAGAGGTTTTGGAAAACCCTATACCACCTTGTTCTGATGAACTGGCATGCCAGTTTCCTCAAGTGCTTTCTGCATGTGTTGTAACTTGTGCACAGTCCAAAAGACTTGGGGTAGATAGTTCTGAGGAGTTGGATGTGAATTTATCAAACTTTTATTAATGATATTGATCAGAGGCTATCGGACTTCCAGTTATCTCTGCCTGAAGATAAGAAAAACTTAAAACAATTAAAGCCAAATGAGACTGTAACTGAAGATGTATTGCCTTGGACCATTTCACGAGAGCAATTTATGGGGCTGTGAACTTGCATCACTTTTCTCCAATGTTGTGTCTAAGGAAAAATTGGGTGAATGGTCTATTGCTTATTTTGTTAAATGGAGTTTTAATGCATAAATGTCAATCATCTGCAGCAACTCCTGAATGGGATGCCAAATTTCAAATTGTTGTACCTGTTATTTAAATGTTATCAGTTGCCCATGATCATTGTTTAGCTGGTCATTTGAGAATAAAAAAAGTGACCAAATATTTGGGCATTTCTATTGGCCAGTGGTATGGTCTGATGTTAAACATTATTGTAAAACATGTTCTGTTTGCCAAATAGTTGGAAAACCAAATCAAAAGATACACTCCGCTCCACTGTATCCAATCCCAGTAATAGGGGAACCTTTTGAACACATTATTGATTGTATTGGTCCATTGCCTAGAATAAAAATAGTGATACCCAGGTTATTAACTACTAGCAAAAAAACCCATGCTTCGCAGCGGAGAAGTAGTGTGTTAATACTAGAATGACCAGAGCCTACGAAAAAACTCGTAGATCCGTCCCACCTTAAATCGCTTTGCACCTCTACGTCAGTGTCTTTTGTCCTGTAAATGTGTCGATAAGTAGCAAGCAGCCTGCTATCGCATCCCCCACTGCTGCACAGTTTTCTCAGCTCAAGTCTGTTTACCTGCGTGTCAGTTGCTTGGAGTTGTATAGAGTGAGAAGTCAAGCAAAATGACACCTTTTATAAATACTATATTGTTATTTGGAACACATGCATTTCATGTGTATTTCATGTCTACAACAACCTATGTACAGTAAATACATCGTTAAAACAAACATTTTTCATATTTTAGTAATAATTGACAAAATGTAGACCAGGGGGGTATTTTTCGTACGTGGATTACTTTAGCCGGATGTAATTGTTGACGATTTGGCCTGATCCTGGATCTGTCGGTTTTTTGAAACTCTTGCTTGGATGTGTTGTCCTAGCAGCACATCCTAATCCTCAAACCTGCTCGGAGCAGGTTTGTTCGATGTAAACAAGGATTAGCTCCCACACTTAATCAGTGTCCGTGTGTGGAATTCATTCAGTCAGGGCTTCGCCGTTCATGAATTAGCGACCAATTAATATCAGTATGCAAATTATAAGAAGAGAATTTCATATAGAGAGGGGTTTGCGCGATCTGCAAGATCCTTTATTGCTCCCAGAGGAAATTCTTTTCGAAAGATACCGCTTTAGCCAAGGGGGAATATTGTACCTCAAAGATTTATTAGGACCTTATATTCAAAGTCAAACTCGGCGAAGTCGGGCTCTCACAACCACACAGACAGTAAGCATTGCTTTGAGGTTTTTTGCAAGCAGCACTTTTTTTATATACTGTAGATGATGCGGAAAATCTATCTAAAAGTGCAGTTTGCCAGGCAATTCATAAAGTCTGCTTGGCTCTGAAATATTTCCTTCGGGTTTTCATAGTGTTTCCTGGACACCTGCGTGTGCAGACAAAAGAGGTGTTTCACGCCATTGCAGGTAGATAATACACAGGCTAAAACACTCACAGTTCCATAAAGAATCTCAATCAGCCTAACATTCTCATTATCCAGGATTTCCAAATGTAATTGGGGCACATGGGACTGATCAGAGTGGAGTCTGATCAAACATTATTTGGAAAATGTACATCTCCTCCTGATGAATAATCAGACACAGTGACTTCATCAAACCTTTGTCAATATCTCCTTGGTCAGACAAAAGTTCTAGGGATATGAAAAAAAAAGAGGGCTATATGGAACATACCTATGGCACACACATTGAGGACAAATATATGCAATGACCATCCTTTACCTGAAATGAAGTGACCACTGCATCCTGCCACTGGTTCTAAGGAGGAGCTTCCCCTGGAATGCCCTCAGAAACAGGGCGATGGGCATTTTGCTGGAGAGCCAACTCTTCTGCAGGGGTTAGGTCTGGACTACGTGGACCTCCACCTGTTTTTTGCTTGCCTGCCTTCTTATTAGCTTTAAAATTTATGTTTTTTATATTATATATGATTATGTCAACAATTCTTTAAATAGTTATTTACCAATATTTACCAGTTTGAAGTATATTCTTGTACTTCACTTTAACCTGTTCCCATGTGCTCACATTTGATCTGGAATTATGGCATATTAAGTAATAATTAATCTGACACATAGGAAATGAAACGCTGCATTCAGTAAGTACAATGCACACTACTTAGCATTTAATTTGTCGGCCCCTTTTTGCCAGCTGTCTTTTCTGGTTTGGGCTGCTTTTGCAGTGTTACCCCTTGTGCATATTAAATCTTGAAATTCTTCATGTCCTTAGAATAAAAGGTCCTGCTCCGCTTGTGTGAAAAAAAAAATGCGGCCGTTCTTTTGTCATTTTGTTACAGCCTATCAAAGACTTGCTGATCATGTTTTCTAGACTCAATACATATGGGCTTTTCAATCAGCGCGGGCACGCCCATTCATCTCGGATGATTAGATCCAGCTAGACTAATGAAGATTTAGGGTTGGATGGCCTGGGTTTGTGTCACTTGTTGCTTATTAAAGAAATGTAACTGTTTTAAATTAGTCATCTATGTGATAAATGTGGATAGTATGTATCTTGTGATATAAACTGTGAAGCTAAACAGATAAGTTAGTGTTGTCCTCCTGCCTTGTTTCTGATTTTCTTTGTAACTCTCCATATTTTGTGAGTTTTTCTTTTTGACAATGGTAAATGGAATCTGTTTGTATTTAGCTGCTTTAGTTTTTTTCTGTGTTTTTGTCTCCCCTCTCTCTCTCTCGTGTGTGCGGCCTATTTAAATACCCCTAGGCCTTTTGGTAGGCTGTAACAGGGTGTCATAGATGTGCAGTGGGTAGCTTGTCCACTTCGAGTCCCATGCCTGTTCTTTGTCTATTGTGAGTTTGCATGTTCTCCCCATGCCCACATGGGTCCTTGGGTTTTCATGTTTACAAGGTGCACTAGTGCTGGGCTAAATCCTCTCCAGGCCTGTTTCCTGCCTTGTTCTTAGTCTTCCTTAAATAGACATTTCCCCAAATTACCCTGAATGGAATTAAGTATAAGAATGTTGTGTTATATTCATTTGATAATTATGCCTTTCCCACTAAAGGGAGCAATGCATATCAACATACAGAGCACCAAAGGTTATATAATCAAGTCATTCCAATTATATTGGTTGACAAATCTTGAGGTTTCTTGGACTATTTATCTAGGTGCACTCTTCACTTCCTCTCTTTACAGTTAATGTGCATTCAGACACCTTCACATTTTCTTATTTTGCTATGTTTCAGACTTGTGCTGCAGCATAACAGGAGAAGCTTGTCAGCGAGTGACTGATAGTTAGTCCTTTACCCATGCAACCCTGCTGAACATGAGTCCAACCTTCAGTGAGACAACCACCTGCGGGTGGAGCCATAAGGGTCAGTTGCGTGGTAGCTTGGGTTGAGGGCAGGTGTCTTGGCAGACTGATCCCTGGCTGCCAAAACTGACTCAAAGGACAAGGAATGTGACCTTTCTGGTAGTGAAGGAACCTGAGCTAGTGCAGGAGGTAGAGAAATAGCACTTAGATATAGTCAGGCTCACCTCAATGCACAGCACAGGCTCTGGAACCAAACTCCTTGAGTGGGGCTGCACTCTATTACACTTTGGAGTTGCTCATGGTTAGAGGTGTTGGGCAGGCATGAACTTACTTATAGTGTACATTGGAATTTACCCCAGAGGATGAGGGAGTTGCATCCCTGTGACCTTGAGTTGGGGGAAGAGCTGTGACTCTTCTGTGTTTATGTACCAACAACTAGGTCAGAGTATTCACCCTTCTTGGAGACCTTGGGGGGTGTGCTGGAAGTTGCTGCTACTGGGGACTCTCATTCTACTGAAGGACTTTAATGTTCATGTGGGTATCAACAGGGAAACCTGGGAGAGTGTTATTGGGTGGAATGGCCTATGTAATCTGAACATTAGTGGTACTTTGTTATTGGACTTCTGTGTTGATTATTGATTACATAGTCATGTCATCAGATCTATGACTGTCTTTGACAGTTGGGTTAAGAGATGGATAGAGCTGTCAACTGATTAGTATCAGTTCTGGTTGTGAATAGGATCAGATGGTGGGGGAAGACGCTGGACAGACCAGGTAGACACAAACATATAGTAAGGGTGTGCTGGGAATGTTTGTCAGACACACCCGTCCAAGAGACCTATTTGCACCTCCTGATGAATTTCTCTTGAATTCCAGTAGAGGCTGGGGACATTTAAGCATGAATGGATCATGTTCTTTGGTCCTATTAAGGCAACTGCACAGAATAGTGGACTTAAGGTCAATGGTACCTGTCGTGGCGGTAATCCAAAATTGGGGGTGGAAGCCAGTGATAGAGGGAGCCATTAAACTATAGAAGGAGACCTTTTGAGCATGGTTAGCTTATGGAACTCCAGAGGCATCTGATAGGTACTGTCAGGCAAAGCAGACTGTAGCAATGGCAGTGGTGGAATCAAAAACTCAGATATGGGAGGAGTTTGGTGAGGCAATGGAAAATGACTTTCAGTTGGCATCTAAGTGATTCTGGCAGCTGTCCGGCAACTCTGGATAAAGATGCATTGCTTTTGAGCATGCAGTTTAATAGCAGAGATGAAGTACTGTTGACCTCACCTAGGGGATATAGTGGAAGGAGCACCATGAAAACCTCCTCAATCTCACCAGCATGCCTTCCTTTGAGGAAGCAGAGTCAGGGGACTCAAGGGACTACCCATCATTGGAGCTGAAGTCACTGAAGTAGATAGTAAACTTATCTAAGGAAAGGCTCCGTGGTGGATAATATTCACTCTGAGTTATTAAACACTCTGGATGTTGTTGGGTTGTCTTGGCTGACATGCCTCTTCATCATTGAATGGAGGTCAGGGACAGTGTCTGGACTGGCAAACTGGTGTGGTGATCCCCATCTTTAAGAAGGAAACTCGGAGAGTGTGTCTCAACTTTAGGGGGATCACACTCTTCAGTCTCCCTGGGAAAGCCTTTTCTAGGGTTCCAGTGTGGAATCCTGGACTAGCTTTTTACTCTCACAAAGATTCTGGAGGGTACATCAGACTATACTGAACTCCCAACTCTTTCTTTGTGGAATTGGAAAAGGCATACGTCTAGGCTCTGCCGAAGCCACTCAAGTATATTCTCAGTGCTATGGGTTATAGTCTAGTTGGAAGGTGAACCTTTGGCCCACTCTGATGTCTAGAGCACTCTAGAGCACATTTTTTTCAAGGATGTCTGTGTACTTTGTTCCATTCAGCTCTCCATTGACCCTGTCTAGTCTCCCAGTCCCTGCCACTGAAAAATAACCTTGCAGCATGATGCTGCCAATAGCATGCTTCTCTGCAGGAATGGTATTACATAAGTGATGAGCTGTGCCTGGTTTCCTTCAGATATGATGCTTAGAATTTGAGGCCAAACAGTTCAATGTTGACTTCACCAGACCAGAAAATCTTGTTTCTTATAGTCCTTTAGGTATCTTTTTGCAACCTCCAAGCAGGCTTTCATGAGTCTTTTACTGAGAAGCTTCCTTCTGGCCACTCAACCTTAAAGTGCAGTTCAGTGGAGTGTTGCAGTAATGGTTGTCATCCTGAAAGTTTCTCCCACTTCTGCCCAGGTTATCTTGCCATGGCCTTCTCCTACGATTGCTCAGTTTAGCTGGGTGTCCAGATCTAGGTACTGTTATGGCTGTTTTAATCATTCATTTAAGAATTATGAAGGCCATTGTAGTCTGTGACCCTTCAATACTGCAGGTTTTTCTGTAGCCTTCCCCAGAACTGTTCTTTGACAAAATCCTGTCTTTAAGCCCTGCAGGCAATTCTGTTGACTTGTGAGCTTGTTTTTTGTTCTAATACACACTGTCAACTGTAGGACCTTTATAGACAGGTGTGTGCCTTTCCAAATCATGTCAAATGAATTGAATTGACCATGGGTGGACTCCAAACCCCATGCAGAAACATCTCAACTCTGATCAACAGAATGGGATTACCCCGAGCCAAGTTTCACATTATAGCAAAACGTTTGAATACTTGCGTCAATGTGATATTTCAGTTTTTTTAATTTTTATTAAATTTGCAAGAATTTCTAAAATCTTGATTTTGCTTTGCCAATTTGGGGTATTGAATGTTGCTTGATGAAGGAAAAAATATTTTAAATGATTTTACCATAAGGTTGCAATGTAATAAAATGTTTTAAAAAATTAAACTTTCTAAATGTGCTGTATAATGCAAAACTACACCTTCATTTTGTCTTCTCTTTATGTTTGTGGATTGGATGCAAAAAAAGTAGAGGTCCTCTGCAACCAATCTCTTTGATTCTGGTTGTTGCTCCTTTAACTTCAGATGGTCACTGGACATTCAGTGTCTGGTTCTTTCCTACAGATTGCAAGTCCAAACCTTATTGGCTTACCTTATGTAACAGAAGAAAGAACTGTTAAAGTAGATGTTAAGATAAAAAGGTAGAGCACTACGAAGTTGGCACTACACCCAGATCACTGAGCTATACGTTTATATTAATGTGACATTGTGTAGTAAAGTAGAGTGCAAGTCTTTTACAAACTGTATAATTGTTACCAAGATCAATAACAGAAATGCGTCTTCGTTGCTAGATTGACACACTCCTTTTGATGAGTAGGTTGGCTGCTCAGTTTCAAACTGGAAATTGTTGGTCACATGATAAAAGGTATGGGCCTCATTGTCACAGTGCATATCCAAAAGTAAATCTTAGAAATAGTACTTATAGAATCTAAAGTTTAATAATTTCAAATTACTCTAGGCTAGCTTCGGCACCAGGCTTAGCAAAAATTAAAAGACTTCTGCCAAGGAATAACCTTTAAAACCTAAGTACAGTGCCTACAAAAAACATTCACTTCTTGGAAGTTCTCACATCTTAATATTAGGCAAGACTTAAACACGGTGGATTTAATTAAGCTTTTTTGGCATTGATGAACAGAAAGTCTTTTTATTGTCAAAGTGAAAATAGATCTCTGTAAAATGATCTACATTAATTACAACTATAAAAAAACAAAATAACTGCTTGCTGCTTCAAATCAATAGATTAGATTGATTTATTAATTTCCAAGGAGAAATTCAAGTGCATTCCACAGCAAAACAAAAACATAACAAAATGCAGATACTACTGTAAAGTGAAATATAAGATGATAGAATAAAAACACAATGTAGTAAATATGATAAATAACTGTAGTAGATTGTCTATAGCATCTTCCTATAGCTTCTGGCAGAAGTGAAATACAGAATGTCCCTCCAAACAGTTCAGTCCTGCACCTCCACCTCAGTCAGAACCTTTTCCTTCTAATCTCCTTTTACTTTGTTTGTCCATCTCTGCTGTGGTGTCCCTCGCTTTCTCTTCCCCTGTACTTTTCTTCTCATCACTCTTTTGCCCACATATTCATGGTCTACCCTCACCACATGAGGTGTGAATGTTTTTTCCTGTATTTTCTTAGATTTTTCTCAAACTTTTTTTTTTTTTGTAACTCTGATTGTCTCATTTCTTATTCTGTCCTTTTTTGTCTCAACATGTATCCATCTTAACAGTCTAATTTCTTCTACATGTAACTTCTTCTCCTGTGCTCCTTTTACTGCCCTTGTCTCAGCTCATTGCAGGTCTTCCCACTGCCTTAAAAACCTCGCCTTTAACCGTCACCTTACTTCTAAGGTCACACAACACTCCTGATACCTTCTTCCAATTGCTCCATCCACACTGCACTCTAAGGGATATCTCTGCATCTAATTTTTCATCTGATTCTAGATATTTAAATGTATCCACTCTTTTGCAATGGCTGTCCTTGCAGGCTAACTTCTGAATCCTGATCATCATTATACGTTATATTTTATGTCTTTTACCTATTTATCTGCAACACTCTATCTTTCAAAGCCTTCTCCATTCTTTCAGCTTCTCTTCACTTGCTCTTTTGTAATGTTGCACAACACAGTGTCATCAACAAAAATTGTGTACCAGAGGGATTGGTCTTTTATCTCATGATTTAACACATTCATAACCAGATCAAAGTGGTAAGGACTTAAAGAAGGTCCCTGGTGTGGACTTACTGTAACTTGGAACTTGTCTGTTACCCTAACACTGCTGTTAACATGAGTCCTCACTTCCTCATCCGTATCCTGGGCAATCCTCACATACTTCTTGGGTACTCCTTTCTTTCTCATGCACCTCCTATCCTCTTGACGTGGCACTTTATCATAAACCTTCTTGAAATTAAATTGAGCTTTCTCAATGCAAAAACTGCATCAGTTGTTCCTCTCCCTGGCATAAAACCAAACTACTCCTCCCCTGTGGTGGTCTCTTCCCTAGGCCTTCTCTCTAAAACCATTTCCCAGATTTTTACAGCTTTATCCCTCTATAGTTTCCACCCTCTTGACTATTGTCTTTCTGCTTGTAAATAGATACAACCACTCTATTCCTCTACTCCTCTGGTATTCTTTCCTATTCATAAATCATCTGCATCAGATCTCACAACACACCTTCTCCCGCTTCTCAACTTTTGTATACTTCTGCTGGACTTTCATCTGGTCCTGTTGCCTTTCCATTTTTCATTATTTTCAGTGCCTCCTTTACTTCCTCCCTCCTTATTCTTGGTACTAGCTGTAGCTGCTGGTGAGTAAGGCAGGATCAAGCACGGGTCAAACACGTGCCAAAAGAAATCTTAGTCCAAAAGTTCGTTTTAAAAGGTTTAGTGAAAATTCAAGGCAAACAGTCCACACAAGAATAAAGAAAAGGTTGTTACACATGTAGAATAAAAAGCAAAAAAAAATTGGAAAAAATGTCTCTTCTCTAAACTTAAGTGAAGTTGGACAAGAAAAGTTATTTCTAAACTTAAAGATGCTTTACCTTGCCTTCAGTACGCTCTAATCATACGGCACAGCAAGTTCAATAGAGCACGTTGCATTTCATACTATTGGACACATTAAGGCAGAGTTTAAAACTGTGTGCCCTCCATGCCTTACACACGGCAAGGCAGCTCACTAACTAGAAATAATTAGAAGATACCAATTCAATTCAGCTTGTGGGGGTTATAAGAACCTCCCATAGACTATGCACTAATATATAGACAAACATTTAATTTAACTTAAATAACTAGCAAATGGCTCTTACACTAGCCCTTCATTTGGGACTCTAACCCCAAACACTACTTTTGGATTTTCTGCATTCAAGAGCTTTTCAAAGTACCTCTTCCATCTATTCCTGATCCTATCATGCTCATTTAGAAGTACTCCTTGCTCATCTTTCATCTGCTTTATCTCACTAAAATCTTTTTTGCCTTGTTCCTAGCCTTCACCAATCAAAAAATCATTTTCTCTTCCTTTTTGTCTCCAGTTTTTCATACATGTCCTCCAAACTTTGTGCCTTGGTTCTGGCCACTGCCCTCTTTGCCTGCTTGTTTGTCTGCCTATACATTTCTGTCTTCCTCCCTCCCTGATTGGTATCTTCTTTGCCTCCTTCTTAGCCTGTATCACATCCTGCACCTCTCTGTTCCAGCACCATGTCTCTTCATCCCCAGATGGGCTCCTTTCTGTCTTCCTACCCAACACCTCTTCATGTACTCTTAATTTAACTTTGCTGTTTTTCTCCCATAATTCTTACACACAGTCAAATGTCTTCACTCCTTTTAAAACTTTCTCCCTAAACCCATGTTTAAGCCTTTCCTCTTTTAATCTCCACCACTTTATCTTTGGTACTGTTTGCTCTGGTTTTATTCTCCTGCTGATTCTGATCTCCCAGTCTATCACCACCACTTTATGCTGCACTGTCACAATTTCCCCATTTATAACCTTATAATTCTTTATTTCTTTATTTCTTTTCTACACATTAGTATATTTTTCTTTCTCTTCTTCCATTTCTGTATGTCACAAGTTGATTGACTTTATTTTAAAAAAATGTATTAACTATCGCCAAATCAGATACCATGGCAAAATCTACTATCCTCTCCCCTTCCCCATTTCTTTCTCCACCCTCCATGTACTTTCTTTATCTTCTTTCTATTCTTTCCCATATGTGCATTTAGATCACCACCATCCATCCATCCATTATCCAACCCGCTATTATCCTAACTACAGGGTCACGGGGGTCTGCTGGAGCCAATCCCAGCCAACACAGGACGCAGGGCAGGAAACAAATCCCGGGTAGGGCACCAGCCCACCACAGCAGATCACCACCAACAATCACATTTTCTCCCCCCTATGCTGCACTAAGCTCTTCATCCATTTTGACCCAGAAAACATCCTTCTCCTCTTCCTCACAGCCCAGTAGAGGAGCATATGTAGAAATGATATTAAATACAATCTCACCAAGGGTCAGCTTGACACACATCACTTCATCAATCTTCATGTTCACACTGACAAGATTATCTTTTAGTTCTTTGGATACTGCTATACCTACACCATTTCTCCCTTGCTCCTTTGCCCCAATGTACAAAAATGTTGCCAACTTCTATTCCTTTCCCAGTCATTGTCAAAAATGTTGAGTGTCCCCACTCTACTTTTAACTTACTGTTTTCTTTCCCCTCACCTGTTTTCTTTTAATGCTTCTTCTGGACTAACCTCTTTATCCGGGCCCGCCCTTGGCCTGGTAGCCTTCACTCACTTTCCACAAGGATCAGGTGAGGCCCCTGTGTGTCACCTACAGGTTGTGACCTAGCATTTTTCAAAGATGATCGGAATGATTCCATCATTACAAGTTTGTATTAGTATTACAGCCAGATGCCCTTCCTGACACTAACCCACTCTATCTGTCTGGGCATGGGATTGACGCCAAGCTGGGCTAGTTTGCCTCCCTGGTGGTTAAATTGCAGCAGTGTTGGTATATGACATTGTATAACAATAAAATATAAAAAATTCCGATAGGATGAATACCTTTCATAGAAAATGCATGTGTTTTATAGGATAATCCATGGAATCAGCTCAATGTCAAAGATGTGCTATGTCTAGAGTACCCATCTCTTATTCTTTATTCTTTATTAAAGTTCCCATAACTCCAAGCTACTTCTATTATAAATAGTATAATCATACATGTTCCGGCTGATCTTCTCCTTCTGTCAGTCCTCAGTAGCTTCTTTGTTTTTGCAGTAGCCTAGGAGTAATTTTATGAGGAACGTGGTGGTTTCCCATTCTCAAACAAACCCTGCCTGTTTTTAAATTATGGGCCTTGCCCAGTATCCTGTGTTATGCATATACTCATCCTGAAATGGGTTTTATTTTCCAGGAGGTAACTTCTTATGCTATGTAGACATCGGGGGGTGTACAGCTCCCTAAACCCTGGACACGACAGACACCGAACCCAAGTCCAGCATCTTATTTCTATGGGGAAACGCTTTTGTCTTGTCTCCCCAACAGCAACACAGTACAAAGACAGCACCAAAGTACAGTTCTCTTCTTCTTCCTCTTCTATTTCTCTATCTTAATCCTTCTGCTTCCCCTCCTCCTGGCTAGCTTTGTCCACCTCCTCCCAACTCTGGCTCCTCATCCTCCTTCCCGGTCTGCCTGGCTTTCTTTTTGCCCATACTTGATGGGACTGGACTTCAACAGGCATCTTCTGAAAGTTTTCTAGGTGTGTGCATGTAGTTAGTTGCTTTATGTGTCTGGGTTGGCCACAAGAATATTTTTTAAAATGGGTCTCCTGCCAGCAGATGGCCAGGAAGTCCCATCTGGGATTCCACTTGTGGACACAAGGGGACATAAAGCTCCCCAAATCCTAAACACAAGACACTGAGCCCAAGTCCAGCATATAACACACATTTATTATGCATGGGAAATGTTTCCCTCATTTCCTACCTTATACCACACAGTACTATAAGGGCAGTCCACAGCACTTTATATCTTTTCTTTGCCTCCACTCCTCTTCCAGCAAGCTTTGTCCACCTCCTCCTGACTCTGGCTTTCTGAATGGAGTGAGGTGGTCCCGTTTATAGAGAACCCAGAAGTGCTCCTGGTGTTCCACAATCTCCTTCTGGCTGCACTTTCGGGTGTGTCGGCAGCCCTACAGAGGAGGGCTCAGCCGTTCTCCATGCGCACCCTGGTGGTGGCTCGGGCTCCAGCAGATTTGAGCTTCCATGCTCCAAACATGTGGCACTGTAGCAAGCCAGAGGTATTGCCCCATGTAAGCCTCTTCCCCCGGCCCTTGCATTACGGAGGGGTCTTAACTGGGTAAGAGTGCCAGCTGTCCGTTACAGCTATAAGTTTGTTTTTGTGTAAACAAGATTTTTCTAATAAAATTTTCAAGAGACAGCTTAAGTGAAAATCAGTTTTAATAATTTCTTGTTTTCTGAATTGGACCTTATACTGACCTGGAAATTTCTTGCAAAGAAGGTATTAATAAATAAAATGCTGAACACTGTCTCCTTCTGTGAGATACTAGCAGATCCTACGACCTGGTACTGCAGTTTTCATTTGAATTACCCACATCAAAACTCAAGAACGTCACCCAGCAGTTCAGCTGTCTCTTTATTGCAAATCACAATAAAATCTGTAATTGGTATCAGCAAAGTAAATATCAACTCTTGGCTTGACTTTTTAGGCATATTCTTCTTGCTTCTTCTGCATTTTTTCCTTTTTTACCTTGTTTTTCCTCTTTTCTGCTTTTTTTCATGAGTATAAATAAATTATTTATAAAGATACTTTGTTTTTTGTTGTCCTAAAAGCCAGCGTCTTGCAGTTTCTCTCTGCCTTGATGGGTATTTTTCTGTTTTTGTATCGTCATCTTATTCAATACATTAAGAGTGGCTGTTCGTTTTTTCTGTCCAGGATTTTAAATCACCTGTAACTTGCAAAGAGTTTGACCTGTTGACCTGAAATTTGGTTCACATATACTACGTGACGTCTATTATCCGCTTTCAGGGTGATGATTGACCTCCAAGATAATTCCTCTTTTTATTTTTACTTTATTGTAGAATCAACTCTCGGTAGCTGCCAGCAGAGCAGCAATGAGCCGCATGTGTACGGACGCCGTTCTCATTCCCTACCACCTTCGCCATCACTTCCCCTACCTCTTCATATCTTAAATCATTCTTGAGGCAGATTGAAGACTTAAGTGCCATCTTAAGTGAAAAATTAAAGAAAATGTACTAATTAATTGCAACACAAACACTGACTTAATCAGTTTTAACGCGAAAAGATGCCAATGAAAGAAGAGAAGAAGCGGGCTGCTAGGGTGGAGAAAAGAGCTGCTCAGAAAGCAGCAAGTGCATCAACCTCTGAGCAAACGAATGCTAAACATACAAAGAAAGAGTATGAAAACTATGAATGCTCAAATCAAGTGTATTCACTGCACATCATTGTACAGTGCGCAGTTACTGGTTTAAAAATAATTTTGAACTTTTAAAGACAGTGCTCCCATTTGGACATACACAGACATGAAATCCTGCCTCTTGAATTTGGAGTCTGGTTGTCTGGGATGAGGCCTGTTTCTGACACGGACTGGTAAAGTCCTGGTCAAGATTTCATCTACTTATGGACATGCTCGCCTCTTTTCACTGTTTTGTGTTGCTGATTTCCAAAACAACAGTGGCACTACCAAGAAGGTATGAACATCCTCTTCAATTAACCTCTTAAATGCCTTGCATTAGACTGTACTGTTGTCTAGTTTCAGAAAGTGAAAACTCCATTATCCAGAGCCAGGCTTCTCAATTTATCTCCAGATATTCTTCCACAGCAATAAGGCCTGATGCCTTTCTTGATGCCAATCCGATTCCATCTTAACGAGTCTAACAGAATGTATTCCATTATACAACCAAATGGCCCTTTAAGCCTAGTGCATTTTATTTTTCATTATACTTTGAATGGAACACCCTAAGTTAAATCATTAGCCTCCACTTAAGAAGTGATCTAAATGGTTCTTTTTTAATGCGAAGCTGACCTGTTCTATTATAGCAGCCTTTTCCATTGTTGTGGTTCCTGTATTTTCTCAGTAAGCAAGCTTCAACAGGACCATTTTACAGTCCTCCGTGAGATGTGTCAAATTGAGACTTGTGAGTTAGGTTTTAGGAATCATTTTCATATTCTTAAAAGGTGAAGAGTAGGGAGGGGAAATAAGAAGTTGGCCATCTTTGTTGCTGAATTGTGTAAAATTAAAGAAAAAAAGAGCTAAATGGTTATTTAGTCTTTGTTATGCCAGACGTACAATCCAGACGTACAGTGTATTTTTGCCCTGCAGTCACTTGGGCATGTTGCATTTTCAATGCCTACACCAACATAAAATCTGCTGGACCAGCCATATTATTATTATTGGACCAGTAACGCCGCACTGCATGATAATGTGTAGTGAATAAACTTGACTTAAGCATTCATAGTTTTCATCCTCTTTCTCTGTACATTTAGCATTCGTTTGCTCAGAGGTTGATGCGCTTGCTGCTTCCCGAGCAGCTCTTCTTTTCGCCACCCTTGCAACCCGCTTCTTCTCTTCTTTCGTCGGCATCTTTTCACATTAAAACTGATTAAGTCAGTGTTTATGTTGTAATTACTTAGTATGTTTTCTTTAATTTTTTCACTTAAGCTGGCACTTAAGCCTTCAATCTGCCTCAAGAATGATTTAAGATATGAAGAGGTAGCGGAAGTGACAGCGAAGGTGGTAGGGATGAGAATGACGTCCGTACGCATGTGCCGCATGGACACCCTGCTGGCTGCTGCCGAGAGTTGATTCTACAATAAAATAAAATAAAAAGAGGAATAACCTTGGAGGTCAATCATCACCCCAAAAGTGGATAGTAGACGTCACGTAGTATATGTGTACCAAATTTCAGGTCAATAGGTCAAACAGTTTGCAAGCTACAGGTGATTTAAAAGCCTGGACAGACAAATGAACAGCCAGGGTAGCGTATTATATATAAAGATTTTACATTAATCTCATCAGCTAATTTCATATCCACATGTCACTCTTTTTTAGGAAATAAATATATGAATGAACAGAATCATGAGAACCTTGGAGACAACCAATAACCTTATGCTTTCCAAAATTAATTCCTTTTAAGGGGTTTAAGTCTCATCTTCTATTGATTCTAAGAAGCCAAAGTGTAGCCACTACACCACTTGATTTGCCCCTACACATAGTAATACTTGTTTTATACTTTTCTGGTTCCTGACCCTCTCAGGCTGTAGTCTCCCATTATGTGTTCTCCCACACTTTGGTCTTGATGCCAAAAGTTTAGGCTCCTGTCCCCACCACTTGCTTCATGTGGGATTTTTATAAATCCACATAATAAAGGTTCTTAGACAGAGGCCACCCTTTTGCAATGACAGAGAATCTGAACCCAGCCCCAGGCTCCAATTGTGTAATGGTGCAATTATTTTTCTTTCCTCTAAGAAACTTTCTGTATAATAAGGAAGTGATGACAACTGCATCTCAAAACTGTAATTAAATATAAGAGCGGGGGTGGCAAGGCGAGGGGTGTTTCAGAATTCATTCAGTCAAGCTGCTCTGGGTAAGCACTGCTTCTTTCTAAATCCACCTCAAGTACATTGGTGGATAGTCAAATCTATTTTTGCTCCTGTGTTTATCAGCTTGGGGCTGGTGCTGCTGACATTTCATGCAAGGTGTATTTATTGGGGGCTTGGTAGCCAGCCTTTCTGTTTGATTTTTTCACAGATATTATTGGCTGACCATCCATGTCGGCTTTCGAGACAGCTGGAGCTCATTAGAATGTACTTACATGACTGGTTTTCCTTCTACTACTCTTCTAAAATGCCAGTTAGCACCTGACATGTGTGCCCAGACAGTGTCATCTCACATTTCTCTATGAGTTAAAAACTTACCTTTTCAAAGTAAGTTAGTCCAATTTAAACGAACTGTTTTGTTACAAGTTGACTTTGTCAGATCTTCATGAGCTCCTGCATTAGTACTATGCCACACCATCAACAACTGTTTGTTATCAGCAGTTAAGGGCTCATTCAGCAAGAAATATTTTGTAGATATAAAGCAGCGTTGTTATACATGTATTTTGTGCATTTTGGGGTTTGGAACTATGAAAATTAACATTCTGATGTTTATTTTACATTTGGAGCTAACTTACAAAGCTAAAATATTTTAATGCCTTAGTTTTCTTTATTTGTGTGATGTCATTTTGAAGTTGCATACCTACAATCCTAGCACTGGTGATATCACAGTCTGTACAACTGTGAAAAAAATGCATCATCCCTCGTGGATACATCTTCTTTGTGAACTCTAGTAGTATTTAGCTCCTTATTCAAGTAGGCCATAGTGCTAGGAGTGATATTTTGGTTTCTACTTCATTTATGACTTTGACAATTGCTTTTGCTTTTTCCTTTGGTGTTGGTTACTCAGTTCTTGTTGTCTTCCTGGTTTTAGCACTTCACAAGGCCTTTTGACTGTATCTTTTGACTCCCCTTTCATCTCGTGTTCACTTTGCTCATGATAAATCTTGGGCACAGTACTTAACAGTCAGCTGCTGGTTGTGTTGTTTGAAAAGAGATGCAGTTGAATGAGAAATGATGGCCAAGGATGGGAAAGTTTTCAGTAAATTATTCATTTTGAGAACAGGAATGAGGGTGCAGGTGAAGATATGGCTAAAACCCCACAAAACATGTGTGATCAGCTGAGGTGCTCTTGAACAGACCTCAAACCCAGAATAATCAAGTGAAACCTAGATAATATGAACGTCCATGTTTCTTTGTACCACAGAATAAGGACATACAAGGGTAGCTCAACACCAGGAGCAGTAATAGCATCAAAGCACCAGATAATATAGGACTATACAAAATGATATTCCACTCTAGCCCTGTGGTGTAACCCATCTACTTGTCCACAACTGGGAACACTCATCCACACTTCTTGAACCTGTCTTTCCTCCTTCCACAGCCTTGGTCTGCCAGATGAATACTTGCCACTCCTTCTCTTCTGACTCCAGGCTTTTCTGGTCTGTGTTGAGGAGGTCCTTTTAAGCCCCAGTCACTAAAACACTCAGTACAACCTGAGAGTTACCACAAATAATACAGTTGTACTGCCTGCATGCAGAGCAATAATGAAAGCTGAAGAGTTGGACCAAGAAATAACCCAAAGTCCAAAAACAGAAAAGGGTCCAAAAACAGAAAAGTCAGTAATTCTATTTCCAAAGCTGAAATGCTAATCCAAAAGAGAGTATCATAAGAACTGAACACCAGAAAAAGCAAAACAGGATAGCACTAAGAGTTACAAGTTATCTATAATATCGGATAGAGGGTTTTGAAGCATTGGATCAATAATGTCAGAAGCCAAGACCTCCAAAACGGTGTCCCCATGCTACACTCTTACATGTAAACGATGTGACTAGGAAATGGCAGTACCTACATACAAAGAAAAAAAAATGATGTTGCAGTATTGCTAAAAAATAAACATCAAAAAATATATTTTGCTCAGGAGGAAGCAAATGATTAAAACATGTATCCATAATGCTTCCAGATCCACAAAACCCCTAAATACATGCAATGATTTCTCAATAAATGTACTAACTCCATAATAAATGTGAAATTATTCTGACTCGTAACACTGGGTTCAGCCTTATAAAACTCCTGGAGCATCCCTGGTGGCCTGAGACATCCGTACTGTCTCATCAGCATTTTGCTTTAAAAGGACCAGGCTGTTGGGAGGGAGCCTACATATAATAAGTATCAGCACCTTGCAACTTCCATCTATCATCCTGGGACACACATTCTGCATCTCCCAGTGTTTATGAATCACTAATCAATTATTTATTTGATCCATAAAGGTCAGCATCTTGGCTGGGACACTGGCCAGAATATTATAATTACAGGTCTGACCTTATCTAGATTTACAGCACAAAGTGAAGACCAATTCAAGTTGAGATGCCAACAGGAATGGTAATGAAAGAGAGAAATAATCATGCAGAAGATTCTAGAAATCAATTAATTCTTCAGCAAGAAGCATGGCTAAGCCTTGTGGCAGCAGATATGAGGCAAAGTGATTAGTGTGGTGGACTATAAACCATGATGGCTCTCCCACCTGGTGTTACTTCATGAGGAACTGGCTGAAATTACATATCTTGAAGTCCTTTGGTACTATTACTTTTCAATAGCATATGAAATAGCAAAAAAGGGATAAGACACTACAAATGGTTACACAGAAGACTCAGCCAGGACATTCACTGGCCCGACTAAAGATATACCTTAGCCCTGGCAATCCTGAGCATCATGAAACATCTATATCCTGCATAGGTCCAAAATTAGCTCACGCTCTAAGTTCAAAAAATTGCTGTAAATGTCCACAGCATCTGAAACCTTAGAGAGAAAAAATGAACAATTAAACTGTCCAGCAAACAAAATACAGTGTAGAATGTATTAAAGAATGAAAGAGCAAAAATAGATTTAGCCTCACATACAAAATCTGAAAAAAATAAAGAAAAAAGAGACAGTATCATAACTTAAAGGCAATAGTCAAAAAGCCTGAGATCTAATCTAAAACTTAAAAGAACATGATAATCCGCAAAACACAAACCACCATCCAACAATGCTAAAGATACTGTGATAACAGCGACTTAAGCTTAAATACATGCTGGGGTGTAAATCCACCTGCTGATTTGGTGGCTCCACATCTTGTGGTTCCACCCACAATACACAAAATACAAATGATTATGATAAGACCATTGGATTTAGAAACACAGGCAATTTTAATAAGAATGTAAAGCAGCACTCAGTAAAGGCTATGTCACATTAAATGACTTTTCCAGAGATTTTAAGTCATAGCTTTTATTTATGTAATCTTAGCAAAGTTAGAGGCAGTTGGCGGCACCCTTTTGTGAAGGTATTTGCTTAATGTGATATGTCCAGCAACTCACTTCAACTAGTCCATGACTTAGTCTGACAAAAATCAAACAGGACTCTTGACCAATGAGGTGGAGAAGATGCAGGTCTTCAGTTCGAAAGATCAATCTTATTTAAACATGTTTCCTCTGCAGGCACTGCTCTGATCTTCCAGAACAATTCATTTAACAATAGTGAATGCTTTTTGCCCTTTGTGAGCATACAACTGGGTGACTTGATGTGTGGATTATGCAACACGAGTAACATGAGATTTTTGAAAGGGAAGTTTTATATTTTTTGCTTTGCTCGAGGATTGGTCTCTGTAGACGTTAATTCTGTTGGTCAGTTCGTTGTCTCTATTTTTCATGAAAATATGAGATTAAATATTTTTCTTGACCATAACTACAAAACATATAGGGTAAGTAGCATATAAAAAATAAAACTTCACCGTGGAGTACCTCTAACTTTACCTCGAATACCTCTCTTGCCAACAATAGCATTTAACCACTCAATCAACTTTAAGAACCTGCAGATCAAGATTTGAATAGTGTACTACTGGCTTTAGTTGATTAGCATTTTTTAAAATTGTTACGTCCAACCATTTTTACAGAGAAGATTTTTATGAAAGAAAAAATAAAACAAATAATTAGGGATGGCATAATGATGGAGGGGTTTACTGCCCACTACGCAGAGTTTGCATAGGACAATACTCCACATGGAGTATGGTCATCAGTGGAGATCCTCAGGGCTCTGTGCTGGGTTTGTTACTTTTTTTGAGTCATCCTAATGATATACATTTCGGTATTATTAGTAAACTTGTGAATTTCAGATGATACTAAAATGATCAAATAATGAAGAGGCAGCAAAAACTATTCAGAAGGGCTTGGACAAGCTTCAGAACTGGGCAAACACTTGGAGAATGTAGTTTAATGTAGGAAAGTGTGACGTTCTGCTTGGGAGGGGCAAAGAAATCATCATTTGTAAATACATCATAACATACACCCTACTACAGTAAGAAACCTCTGAAAAGGATTTAGGGGTTTATGTTGACACATCATTTTATTTATCTAAGCAATGAGCAGAAGCTATTAAAAAGGCAAATAAAATGTTAGGTTATATCTTAAAAACTCTTGAATATAAGTCAAGGGACATTATGCTTAGGGTATAAAATGCACTTGTGAGATGGCATCTGGATTATTGTGTGCAATTATGGTCACCATACCTTCAGGCAACCGCATTCACCGGGCACATCATGACAATTCAGTCATACAATGCTGTGTTCCTGGGTTTCTCTATCTGTGACAACGTCTGATGACCAATATACATTGTCATCACTATCTCTTGAGTCATGTAATGGTTCATTTTCATCTATATTACTAAACGACAATTTAATTTATGCACGGCGGACGCACCGAAGCGCATGAGCATGGCGCCCCAGAGTCAAACGCAGCGGCTTCCCAGAATCAGTAGGTGGCGCCCAAACAACACAACCTGTAAACTAAACTTGCTCTAATCCACTGTACCAGCAGTCTGTGTGGCATGTTTGAATCACATAGCGGTAATTCAGTAACAGAGAAACAAAAACGAGACCGCATGGATAAAAACAATAAACGGTGGCTCCTACAACACGCTTCACAAACACCAGAACCAAAGAAGTCACGGCTCCAAAACAAAACACCTCAAGTAACGGAAATACAAAAACGAGCCTGTATGGATAAAAACAATGAACGAAGGCGCCTACAACGCGCCTCTGAAACAACAGACGCAAAGGAGTCACGGCTCCAAAAACAAAGAGCTCAACGATTACAAATACAAAACTGAGCCCGTAGGGATGAAAACAATGAACGAAGGCGCCTACAACGCGCTTCTGAAACACTACATGCAAGAGAGGCACGGATCCAAAAAAGAAACTGCAGAATGGCTACAAAGTCATTTAAAAGGTTTAAGACGTTCAGTATTCCAACAAAGAAAAAGCCAAAGACAGGAACAACGGACAGACGCTGAACAATTCTGCCAGTTAGCTGAGAACGCATTCTATAATGAGTCCACTGTTCATGAAAATTCATTGGGATTAATGAGTGTCATTTGCAGTCATTGTCATTCACTTAACTTCCTTGAAGAAAAAACTGGCAGTACAACTGATGAGTTTACACGTTGTTGTCAAAAAGGTCAAGTTAAGCTGCCTCCTTTGGATGAATATCCTGAATATTTACGGATGCATTAGGTCCTACAATAGTTCATTTGCTTTTGCATCTACTGGGGTAAATATCAAGCCACCACCTGGGAATGGCACATACTTCTTTCGCGTGTGTGGACAAATATTGTATCGGATTGGAACAGTGCACCCTGAGCCAAATCACCACCGCAAATTTGCCCAAATGTACGTGTTAGATCTAGATGACGCAGTTTATCAACGAATGAACCTTCCTGAAAACAAGCAATGCACAGAGCTGATAAGGAGAAACGTAGCTGAAGTCATAAACAATCACCCATTAGCTTAATTTATGCACGGACGGCGGACGTACTTTGTATAAATAACTAATGGGGGTCTTGGCTATTCTATGAAAGAAAGAAAATATGAAAATATATACAGTTGTAATCTTTTGGTGGCTTCATGACCAGAAGATGTTGACAATCTTGTATGATGAAGTACCACTAAAGTAGTCCTCTCAGATAAGGAAGACCAGGGATGAGGCTTTACCAGGAAGCCAATTTTTCAATCTGTACATGTAAAAGCTGTCAAAGCTTAGGTCCATATAAATGTTGGCTCACTCTCTGCTGTCAAGAAAACAATTTGCATCTGATTATTAAGACAAGAAGATTTGAAGAAAGTTAAAACATAGACTAGAAAGACTGTTGCCATGTAAACAGCAGGTCTCCTTCAAGGCTTACAGCAGCATGTAATAAATGTGAGGAATTAAACAAGCTGCAAAGTCAAAACAATTTTTTTTTTTTCTGAAGATTCAAATTCAAGGAGGGAGTTCTCATAGAGTTTCGTTTCATTGGTGAGAGGCAAATGATCAGTTAATCTTAATGTTGTGCAGAACCTTTCATAAACACAGACTTGGTTCCATCTTGGACAATTTTTGAACCCCCTTTGCCTCATCACTTGTCATTGTTAAGATTCTTTTTGGTTGTCATAGTAACCGCCTCTGTAATATCATCAAGCTTCAATGCAAAACCAATACTGGTATGTTTTTACCCCTGTCCTCTGTTATATTTTATTTTATTTGTTCAGCCATTTTAACTTACAATGTCTCATTTTGGATCCCCATTTGACCTGATCTACAGTACATTTGTTTGGCGAGCTTTTATAACTTATCCCATCACCCTCATTTCCAATCACATTGTGTTGGAAAACCCCATTTTCTTAATCACTTTTACCTTATCCTGCCAGATTTCACCTGTTCATTGCTGAGCCCTGTTTTGGTCCAAACGTCAAACACTAAGTAGGCACTAGCAGGGTCTTGTAACAGCACAGTCATACAGTCTCCCTTGTTCACTCATGCCTATCCCACACTCACCTCTGACAAGTGTTCTCCTCCTAACTGCAGAGTTACCACGGAAACAACAATCTGAGTAATGAGGCTGGCTATCTGAAGCGACTCCTGAGGCAGCCCGTCCTCAATCACTGGGCTTCAATTAGAGGCTTTCCCCTTCTTCTAATTACCTTTAAATTGAAGCAAGCCTCGGGAGCTTGTATTAACGACCTTAATCTCCCATAGGTTACCTTTGAACAAAGCCCGGGCTGCACCTTAACTCGGACGATTTTCTTCTTTTAATTAGATTTAGGTTTTTTTTTTTTGTTTTTGTATAATTCTTTTTTCTTAAGTCCTACATAAAACATTACAGTAGGATTTTTACAGTCCTGAGCTGACAGGCAGGGTCTTCATAAAGTGTTCTGACATGCTTGACTTGTGGTCCTGGTTCCAGTCAAAGTAGGGACCCTATGGCACTCAAAACTACTTGGGTAAAATGTACCAGTGACATATGAACTGCACAATATGACCAGGCATTACTGTGTATACTGTTACCCCCTGTGGAATCCTAACTTTTGTTGAAATACAATTCGTTAATTTTAAGATTGTATAAATTCAGGTCTTTTTTTGGAAGGATAGTATGACTCATCTGACAGGTGCTGTAGATAAAGTCGATAAAACCACTGACAGTATCTTTCAGCAGGTGTGGCTCCCAATATGTATTCTCTGCAATATGCAGTTGGAGGCTGCCATGTGTCACTTCAGATTACAAAATATAGACGGCCACGACATTTACGGAATGTCCTGTATACTTCATAACTGTGACACTGACAGTAAGTGACCACTGAGACAGCGAATGGAGAAGAGTGCAAATTAGATTTGCTCATTCCCAAAACATTTCATTATCCTTTACCTCCCTGTACACCTCTCCATAATAAACAAAGGTCATTTATTTTCTAAGCTTTAACTCTTTCATCACCCCTACAAGAATTTGTTTCTATATTCCAATTTATATTCTTGACATTCTTTCTTGGTCAGGAGTGTGCAGAATCAGAGCCTACCTGAGCATCTATAGGTACAACACTACATTAGGGCTGTCAGAACAAATATCACTACAAATTCTAATTCAAAGGCAAACACTGACACTAAATAGTTTTATTGTTTTTTTTTAACCTCACACTAATTTTGATTTTGTTACTCCAGACATGTTATGCTGCAATATGTTTCTTATTTTGCATGTGTTTTACACATCACTTCTTTGATCAGCATGCTTACACTTTTTAATTACTAGTTGTTTTTTGGTTAACGGGTTATGGACAAGTATCAAAAGGGGAATGAGTCCCAAAATATGTTGGGGTCCCAACTGGGCCACCCAATTCAAGGCAGGCAAAGTTAAAACAAATAAGCACGCACATGTTGGTGCTACAAAATGAAGAACAGGGAGTCATCTCATATTCACCTCTTTAGAGCTCCTTAATCAACAGGTCTGGCTTGTGGAAGAGCTTCGAATCCTTGGCTGCTCAGGACCGAAAATTCGATGCCTCCTTCTGGGGACACCTGGCTTTATTCTGTCTCGACCAGAAGGAGTGGGGCCTCTCTGGGCCAGTTGCCCTCTTTGGACAAAAAAAAGAGATGAGACTCTTAGCAACAACACCCGTTTTTGTCCCGGGGGTGGCATTGCATGCCTCAGGTGACCCGGATGGCAATCCTCAGATGCACATATGTGATCGGGTGTAACAACAACACATTCTAAAGCCTTTTCCAGCACTCTAGAAGTATCAGTTTGCTCTTGATCCTGGACCATTTCCCTCTTGAACCTCACACCACTGCTTTGCTTTTGTAAAAACATCATGCATTTATTATACCAACAAAAGTTTGTCTACTTTCTCATTTAACACACTGGGAAATAACTGCCATATTTCTAATTTCCCTTTTATTATTACTAGCAGCCCCCCGCTCTGCAAACTCATCAAATCTGTCGGCTTTGCACACTATTGATCTACCTTCCACAAGAGTTTTTTTTTTAAACTATAAACTACTTTTCTTGTGATTTGTTTTAAAATTTTGCTTTGTATTATTTTTACTTAGTAGCAGAATTTTTAATTTGATGTTAATTCCAAATGCTTTTATCTGCTGCTCTTCTACATGGTAATCATCTTTTTCAACCTTCTCTAACCTACACAGTATTTAATCTTCCAAAAACATTCAGAATTAAGAAACAAGAAAACTGTACATAGATAATGTACTTGCACCTTACAAATAATTACACTTCAAATTTAACTCACAGCAACCCAATTTTTTACTACTTTCAAATTAGAAATTTTGTTAAAAGAAACCCACTCAATTTTCCACATCTCCCACTGATTTCTATTCAAGAGGAAATATTGATTAGTCTTGAAGACTTAGCATCTCAAAGAATCTTCCCTTCAATAATCCTAGGATATGGTAGGAAATGAACTTTTCAATGAACATTTCAGAAAAGGAGTGGATGGCAACCATACATAGAATTCACTCTAGACTCTACATGCACCAAGCATTCAATAATTCAACGTAAAATCTTTCATCAACCACTCTCATCTCATTTAAAATTGTCCAAACTATAACCAGGGCAAGATCCAACCTGTGAATGTTGCATTCTAGCTCCAGTGTCAATGGGTCATGTGTTTTGGGAGTGCACCAAATTAACAGAATTTTGGACAAAAATCTTTAAATATTTATCAGACAGCCTTGGTGTCACCATCTCTCGTCACCCATTAAGAGCTGTGTTTGGTGTACTTCCAAATGGGCTTAAAGTGGAGAAGGTCAAAATGATTGTAATTGCCCTTACCTCACTATTAGCACATAGACTAATCCTGCTTAACTAGAAAAATGCCATCCCATCCCAGCCAAACTGTTATAAGTTAGTGGGTATCTGATGTTCTTTGTTATTTGAAATTGGGAAAAAAAATCAAAATTCACACTCAGAAGATCTGTCCAAAATTGTTTTAAACATAGCAAGTTTTAATTAATAAAAATTAAGAATAACATTCATTTAGGATGTTTTCCCTTTTTTAGTTTTATTTTTTATATATTTATTTTTTATTTTTCTTATGCTCTTGGTTCTCCTCTATTTTTCTTGGATGTGAGGTTGAAATCTTGCTTTGTTAATTTTTGAAGTTATTTGTTGTACAAGTTCGGCAGAGTTTATTTGCTTGATTGTATACTATGCAAAATTAAAAAAGAAAATGTATGCCAAATAAAAATATAATGAAGACAGAATACTGTACTTAGATTATTACCATACAACATTTAGTACTTTCAGTAACTCCTTTTGAAGTACAAAGCTTAAATAAACTTACCATGCCTCAACATATGAGACACAGATGGGCACTGACTCCATGTCTTTTTGCACGAGCAGAAGGACACAAGGCAGAGTGGACGGCAGTCGGTGGGGCCAGGGTGCAGAGGACTAAAGTAACAAGTGCATTTAATGTGTTTAAGTAATTATGAGTGATTTTATATGGATTTCATATGCACATTACAGGCATGAACAGCTGTGAAAGGCTGTTATAATATCTTGTGGTTGCCCAATGCCCTCAGACAATTTCCCTATTTAATAAGTTACCTGCATCAAATGAAACAAGACCACCTTAAAAAATTTGTGAAAATGTAAAACAAAATCCATCTCAAAAGAATGGAATGCAGCCTACTGATTCGTGGAATTGTATTCCACACACAGGGCGCTATATCATTTAAGTGCATGTCCCAATCTAAAGGCACTCCCAAAGTGTTAGTATTTTAGTTGTTTATTTCCTTTTGTGGCACTGTGGTCCACTACAGCTGAAAACATCTTGCCCAGCACACTAGTTGTGCCATAAGGTGTTTGGGTGGGCATTCAGAGTAACAATTTGGGTGGATTCTATGACCCCCCCCCCCCAGACAACTTTGTTGTCACAGAAATTTATAAGGTGTGCAGTATAAGGAAAACTCAATGACTGATAATTCCCAAGCCAACAACAGACCTTAAGGGGTAATAAAACTAAGACCAGAGTGTTGTGCTTCAGCCATTCATGCCGGGTCCACATTTCCATTTGTAGCCTACAGGGTGAAACTCTGGCAGCAGACTGAGGGTCACAGTTAAAGCCGAAGAGGAATAAAAATGAATAATTCCCTGACAAAATGCAGACAGACATGCTCTGGAGGCGTCCTGTACTGCTCTTGATGTGACAGCCTGGCATTGAGCATCTGTTTTAATTGCTGAGCTGTCAGGATCCCCTCCTGAACACCCCCACAATGTGCCTCATTCTCTACCACTTATGAAAAGTGTAAGTGAACCATTGCGCCTCCCACAGGGGTCAAACACTTCACTTCTTGAGCTTAACATTTTTCCCTAAACTCCTAACATCCATGTGACATGTCACTGTTGGCACATTTTTTCATCCTTTAATTCTTACTGCTTCCCAATCTTGTAAACGTTTGCTTATCCTCTCCCATTTCGTCTTCCTGTTTGGACCTAAAAATGCGTGATTTTGCCACCTGATCTTCATCTTTACCATGCTGAGAACAGAAGTGTAGTAATCATATTCTCAACATTATTCTTCATCTTTTTTGTCCTCTCCTTGTGACCCAATGTGACCTGCTTCTCACCCAATGCTGTTCTTCCTCCTTCACCTTCTTGCTGATCAGTTTCTCTAACTCTGGCAGAAGTCAAAATTCAGTTTAATTTATTTAGGTTTATATCTGCATTGTGCTTTTCACTGAGTGCAGGCTCAGAGTGCTGTAACAAGTCCACTGGTAATTACAATTTCAAACTTTACAAACAACTAATTGCATAATGAGTAAAGAGTGGGAGTGAGTGGTCTTTCAGTCTGGGACTGACTTCAGCTTCTTTGAATGGTGCCTCTGCTTGTTTTGAACATAGCTGTCTGAGTTTCTTTCTTTCTTCTGGAGCCAGCAGTGTTG